>NW_026930989.1:0-367500 GCF_032062105.1 Saccostrea cuccullata
GAATAAAATCCGAAGGTCCTCTCAAGTAGTCGCAGACATTGGTAAAGGTTTCAAACCTCTGCGGTTTATGGTTTCGGAGGAGTAGCGATAACAAGCATTTCTTGCGTAAGGGGCAATAACTTTTATAAGAGTTAATGTTAGGGGACAAAGAATAAAATCTTTCAAATAGTTTTAAGAGGGCATATTAATGTTACAGCTTTTAAGTATACGTTGAAAAACGAAAGAGATATAAAAAGACCTTAATTTCTCATTTTTGGAATGACCTTGACCTTTGACCTTTGCATAAATTTTAAGGACAAAGGTCAATGAATCTTGTGCAGTTGGTCCCATGTCTCTACAACTTCTCGTTTTAAAAATTTTTCATTATTTGTAAAATTCAAAAACTTTCAGGGGCAAAAACTCACAGTAGGGGTCTACGAATCCTTTCGCAATGAATAGATCCGAAGATCCTTTCAAGTAGTCGCAGACATTAATAAAGGTTTGGAATCTCTGCGGTTTACGGTTTCGGAGGAGTAGCGATAACAAGCATTTATTGCAAAAGGGGCAATAACTCCTTTAAGAGTCAAAGTTCATATACGCAGGGTCAACTGCGAAAATCATTTACGAAGTACATTCTTATGGTCTATAAATCTTTTCGATAAATCTTGAAACTCAAAAACACGTTTGGCGGAAAAATAATAATAATAAACAGAACAATTTCAATAGGTCTTTCCACAGAAAGGTGGAAAGACCTAAAAAACAGAAAGACAGACAGACAGACAGTGATTACTATAGGGCACCCGCAAATCCTTGCGGGGTCCTAATAATGACATCTTATCCACAGACACTGAAAGCGGAGACCAGAATTCTTTGAACTTGCTTGTTAAAATTGTGCCAAACTTCAAAGTCATGAGGTCAAAAGCATTCAAAAAGGTCTTGTCATAGATAATGTAAAATATGGAAGCCTATCTCCAATCATTCAAAAGTATGTATTTCATCACTTGAAATGCAACAGAAATTCCAATGAAATTTATATTTGATATAAAGATACTTACCACAATTACCCTCTATAACCATGTTACCATCTGGACATGATACAATATCTGTAATTACTTGGTCATTCAGAAGCTTTGCACCACCAACACCCTTTGCAAAAAAAAAAAATATTTCATTTATTTGAAGGTACATTAGACCCCATGCAAGATTTTTTTTTTTGCTGTTTTTAAGGTCAATATGATGATTTAGCCACTTTCAAAGTACAATGTTCTGTGACAATACATGTACAACAATAAAAAGGATACTTTAAGAGGGGCTGTTGGTGCTATTGGAAGGTATGGTATAAAGTTTCATTGAAAAAGCTCAAAAGCTTCTTGTAATGAGATATCATAAAAGTATTACACACAAGCAGAATAATATGATTTCTTTCATTTGAGGAACGAATTAGACAGAAATCAATTTCTACTTGGTGTGATAATGAATTACTTTTTCAGAATTACAAGGTTTTCATTCAAATACCTGGTGAATATCACATGGTTCTTTAGAACCGGTCTCGTTAGCAAGGCTATATAAGAGGTAAATAGTGGTTTAAATGCCAGTTTAGGACAACACATAGTGCACGATAAAGTTAAAATTTCAACATGTTTTATTCAATCCAACATAAACATGTATATACAAATTGATTTTCATATTTTGCATGTTATGTACACTGTACAAATAAAGCTGCTGCGTGTCGTTGCTATGTCCAAATGGTGTGTTAGTTTTTTATTGTACTTTGAAAGTAATGAATGGATTTAGAGTAGAATATATACCGATATTTACAACCTGGACCCTTTGACATTAAAATCCAATAGGAACATATGGAGCTGTAGTATAACATTCAATCACAAAAGCTCAAAGGCTTCTCAAGATAGCACACAGAATCAAAAGTGTTAAAACAGACAGAATTTATGTCCTTCACCTTTGACCTCAAAATAAATAGGGGTCTTCTTTAGGCCATATAGGGAGTTGCTATGTAAAATTCCAATGCAAATGCTCAAAGGCTTTTTGAGATATCTTGCAGAAACAAAAGTGTTGCAGATGGACTGACCAAAATTAATATCCCCAAATTTCAGTGAAAGTGGGGGACACAAATACAACAACACAGTGTAAATTGAATCTCAATATAAGGTATTTGATATGACAAAATAACTTACATCCACTATGAAAACAGCATCTTCAAATATTAGAACTCTGAAGACTTCTTTTGCTGTGTATGTGTTAGAACCACTCTTTTTAGTAATACTGTTTCTAAAAAAACATAAATGACAAAAAAAGCTATATATTTTTTTTATTGTATACAAATAAATTGTCTACTTATTTGATTGCAAAGGCATAATGGAAGCCCATGGGCCTTAGCAATTGCCTGAATAACATGATGAACAGTGACCTACTTTTGAAACTTAATTACCTGTATTTCAGGTTCTACTTAGCTTAGAATTATGTTAGTTAAAGCATCTATCAGTCTGAGAGTATGTCACTTGATAAGTACATAGTTTCAATTAGAATATTATGGCTTTAATTGAATACTGTAGACATACTTTTCCCGCATGGGATAAATTTACAGTAGGAATGTGGAAACGCTTCTTTAGAGGGGGGCATAAACATGTGGAAAGAGTATCTAATTGCTAATGAACTAACATCATTTTACCTTAAATTCTTTATTTTCATAGCAACTGTCATCTGTTCTTTGCCAGTAACACACTTAGAGCTGATGTCCACATTTGAGCAGTCAGAATCTGAACAGACATTATTCCAGTTCTGGTAAACGTTATCTTTAAAATCCGTCTTTAGTTTTCTTTCTATTGGTGATTCCAAAGACACATCACAGACAACGGCTAATGAAAATTTTAAGGAGACTTCTATCTGAATTTGTGTATCTGTTTTGCCTGGAGAAAAAAAGTGTAATCAAACATATAAAATCTTTACTACAAATGTATATAGTCTACAGAAAAAGGATATCACATGAATAATAGCAAAATATTGGTCAATTGAAAAGACAAGAGTTGAAATCAAAAGAATGAGTTAAATCAAAATAGAACTATTAATGTTTCAGTAATTTTCTTATTGCAGTAGTACATTTAGGATGATTTGGAACTATAAACTGAATAATCCTACAAAGGACAAGGTAAGGTAAAGGCTGATTCTGGCCCCTTATTTGATGTAAAAATCAGAACACAGTTTATATTAGGATTGTTTGTATAGTTAAGTACTTAAAATGAAGCTTGTTTTAAAACCAGCAGTATTTTGATTACAAAGAAGCCACAGTAGGATGAAGAAATGGAACATTTTCCTGCATTTCCTTAATTCTGGTGGAATTTTGTCATATTTGAGATGCTTTTCTCTTCAAGCATAGAATACAAACATAGAGTACAAGCTTGCCTATCTGAGATTTTTATACATAACATATGCATCTGATACAATGTTTATACAACATGCATCTGATACAATGTGTATGAAATATATAAATATGATGGAAAGGCAAGCTTGTGCTCTCTGTTTTCTGAACAATTGTGCAGTAAAATCGATGTTAATTTTCATCAAAATGGGAAAATTCAGAAATTGACATATTTTCTGACCTCTCTGTGTATCCCATAACTTAGAACCAATACTCATTTTGTGGCAGAGGTGACAAAAAGTTTTTATTAATAAACTGTTGCATCAGTCTAAAAGATGCCAAAAATCAGGGGCCAAAAAAAAGTCTTAGCCTATCTTGTCCTTTATGAAAAAAATAATTCAGAACACTTACCTCCACATGATGGCAATGCAAACTTTTGTCGTGGTTTGAGAGGAGTATACACACCAAGCTTTGAACACATCTTATATTTTGGAACTGGGATAGATAGAACTTGGTTACCAGGACAACTCAGTTTACAAATATCTTTGCTGCCTGAACAGTAACCAATGATAAGAGAGGGTGGCTTTCTTGGTGGAGGGCAATCAGCATTATCTAAAATGAACAAGTTTGTAAATCATCAAATATATTCAAGTTTCTTAGCAATATACTAAATTACACCTGATGAGGCATCAGAAATACAAGAGCCTGATGGGTCAGAACACTCTCCCTATAAGTAATGAACCTTACTGCAATTATAATGCAGTCTTGTTTTTAATACAGATGAAGTCTCAATGGATCATATGCATCTGTAGTATATATATTTCCATAGACAAAATAAGATTCAGTCAGATTAGTTTTAAAATTGGGGTAGACTTGATTGAATTGAAGTTAGTCTTAATGGACAATTTAATTTAACCTTGTAGAATGTAATAAAGTATAACTTACATTTTACATACAGCTTGCTACGGCACATGGCAGTATTTCCATTCTCATCAGCGGCCAAAAACATTAAGCTGTAATCACCCCAAGTGAAGCTGCCTGAAATATAATTTTATTCTAAAAGGGACCTGCAATTTCTTGATCTATATCCTCTTGAAACAATGGAAACTCAAGTTTCTAAATTATTCAATGATATTCTAGAATTTTTTTTGAGTTTGTCTTTACTGAAGCAAACAAAACTGATTATATTTTGATGTGGAACAAGCACAAATACAAATCTAAAACTTCCCATGCCGAAAAAAGTTATAACAAAGTTATAACTAAAGTATAACTTAGTTATACCTAGGCTCTGAGGTACAAAAAAGTTATAACTAAAATGTAACTTTTTTGGACTTCGTCATTTTCATGTATAACTAAAATATAACTTTTTGGACTTAGCCATTTTCATGTGTAACTAAAACATAACTTTTCTGGACTTTGTCATTTTCATGTATAACTAAAATGTAACTTTTTGGACTTAGCCATTTTCATGTATAACTAAAACATAACTTTTCTGGAGTTTGTCATTTTCATGTATAACTAAAATGTAACTTTTCTGAACTTAGCCATTTTCAAGCATAACCAGTATAAATGTACAAGTTTTTGGGGTTAATTAATGGATACTACTTGACACTCTTACCTTTTTTTCAAAAATATCATTATACCTAAGTGTTAATTAAATTTGAATGAATTTTGATCATCAGTTCAAAATGTTGGGTTTTCTTGTTTTTCAAACACTGCAGCAGAAAACTGTCAATTATTCCTATTTCTAATCAGAGGGAAAATTCACTAGGAATATATAGATAATTTTTTTAAGAAAAAAAGGGACTGCCTGAGGGCTCTTAGACAATATTAATTATTATTGTTTACTACCAATGATTGATTTCTCATTCATAATAAATATGCTGTTCACAGTCATGTCAAGTTCAACAGAAGGGATGGGAAATAAAATCTTGTAAATTACATCTATAAATGAGAATCTCTCTCTCTCTCTCTCTCTCTCTCTCTCTGGTGTGTAAAGTGTGAGGGTGTTTGTCAATGTGTGTGTATAATAAATATAATTGTCTATATTAAATTATATTTGTTATGTAAGATTCAACTGAAGTTGGGAAAATTTCTCTCTCTCTGTAGTCGGAAAATAGCTCTTCAGAGCTAATGTTCTTTGTTGATGTACCCACTTTAAATAAATATTATCTCTCTCTCTCTCTCTCTCTCTCTCTCTCTCTCTCTCTCTCTCTCTCTCTCTCTCTCTCTCTCTCTCTCTCTCTCTCTCTCTCTCAGAAAAAACGTATTTATTGAGACCCCGATGAGACTTAATATTTGTCTTGTAAATTATAATAATGCATGTACATCTGAAGTTGGGAATAAATATTCCATCATTCTGGGGAAATATAAATGCCCTGCAAGAGATATAAACAGTAAAATGTTGTAATCCCATGAAGTCATGTGAATTTTGCACGGATTTTTCTTCGTGTGCAAAACTGTGTAAATTTCCCTATTGTTTACTGTGACACAGGTGTTTGTACTAGGTGACCTTTGTGGTCAGCAATTCGTAAATTTCAGCTATGTGTATTATGCAATGGTACAATTCTACACAGGTTCTTTGAAATCTGAAGAAAATCAGTCGTAATATGGGTGGCTAGAAAGATAAACAACAGCATAGAGTATATGCAGGTTTATTTTAAACAGATATTACGATGTTGGAAATAAAGACTGCCAGTTATGTAAACATTTAAGCAGAGGACTAGTACATGTAGATTTTATTGTTTGCATAATTAAATAACCCAGTTATAATAGTTATTTTCACAAATAAACAAATGTTAAATCAAAAATGGCGGCGACGAAAAAATATGGCGGCCCCCGATGTCCGTTTTGTTGATAGAATAAACTCAAAATTTTAACATCAACTGGTGTTTTAATATTCAAATTAAGTTTTAAAATGCACAATTATGTTTATTTGGATTTAAAATAAATTAATTATGAATTATTTATTTAATTTTTTCCTATCACGTGACGTTTTTGAGGTCTATGATTGGTCAACAACAGAGCGCGGATTTTTTAATGGACGATTTGAATGTTGTGATGTTATTTGAAAGTGTTGATAGAAAAAGGAGATAAAACCAGTTGGTAAGGCGATATTTATGCTAACATTTAATGATTTTTGGTAAAGAATACTTAGTACCTCTCGAAGAACAATACAAAAAGAAGAAATATTGGGAATGAACAAAATTCTAGGTGTGTGAATCTTGTATTTCTTGTTTGTTTTGATTTTTAATGGTATGTCAAATGACAAACAATGAAGCAAAGAAATTGAAAGTATTTGAAACACATAATATTTTTTCAGCATTTAGTATAATATTGATAAAATATGTTGTTCTTTGTCACATCTATTCCCAAAATTGTTTTTAGATTCCCTGAACTGTTATAATAATGTGAAGCCTTGTTAACATCGATGTGATTATGACATGATCTATAGCTGCAATGTTAATGTAATGAATTGAGTAATTTAAGATTAATGTTCTATTTTTTTTTATAAAAGCAGCATACTGGCGTATGATTTTTCCATGAGCATCTCTGACTTATGTGCTGACCTGGAGTGAAATTCTTCAAAAAATATTATGTGCTCAAGGTAAGTAAAATAATATTTTTTTTTCATTTCAAAATTCAATAAATCTATCAATCTAACACTAATTCCTGTAAGTATAGATCTTTAATTAGTCTTGTTTTCCATGTTATGGATGAATTAATGAATTAATTGATATGAAAGAGTGGTTTCAATTTGATATTCAGGTGGAAATATCTAAATTTTGAACCTTTACAATTTTTTTCAGAATTGAAGAAAAATGATTTGAAGGTTGAAATTGCAAGCATATTTCATCGAAAACGTTGACGACTACGAGTCACACTGCCTGCCAGCCAAGACGTCTGACCAGCCCGGTCCCTAAATGAGGGACGCAGACCACCAGCTAAGTCCCTCGGGCAGCTCAGCTGACTACCAGTGCGGCCTGTCAAGGGATGACCAAGTCCATCAACTAGCTCGGCTGACTACCAGTGCGGCTTGTCCAGTCCTTCAACTATCTTGACCAATGCAGCCTGTCATTGAAGTCAAACTAGATTGGCTTACTACCAGTACAGCTTTTCAAGGGAGACGGTCAAGTCCATCAACTAACTTAACCTACTATCTGTCAAGGGATGGCCAAGTCCGTCAACTAACTTGACCAACTACCAGTGCGACCTGTCAAGGGATGGCCAAGTCCGTCAACTATCTTGACCAACTACCAGTGCGGCCTGTCAAGGGATGGCCAAGTCCTTCAACTAACTTGGCCTAATATGATCGTTGCATGTCAAGGGTGGCTCTATTTTGAAGTACAGCAAGATCATGAATAAATAAGGTGTTAATATTTCAAAAGTTAAGTCTATTTATACAAATTAGCAAGAGTAGAATGCAGTATGCTAGGTAATTGTACAAAGACCCTAATTGCTATATGCTAAAAATTAATTCTATAAAACAACCAGAGAAATTTCAATCTGTTGAAGATGACATGATGAAAAATAAGGTAGACTTGAAAACATGTATGTGCATTCATTCAGTTGTATTTGACAATGAGCCAAGCTATCTTTATCATGTTTATTAAGTAAAATTGTAATTGCCTTTAATTTGTTTTAAGTAATCTTTTTTGTATAAATTTCAAAAATCTCTTTGTATAAATTTTAATGAGTATAGCTTTATAAAAGCTTATAATTGAGTAAATCCACAACGGGAAGTGTATAACTTCACTGGAACTTTTACATAAGTTTTTATTAATAAGTATAACTTTTTATAGTTATAACTTTTTGTAGTTATAACTTTTTATAGTTATAACTTTTTTGTAGTTATAACTTTTTTTAGGTATAACTTTTTTAAGGTATAACTTTTCTGTAACTTTTTCGTAATTTTCCTGGGGTATAACTTTTTTGTAACTTAATTTTTCATAACTTTTTGATAAGTATAACTTTTTTTAGTTATAACTTTTCCTGGGTATACCTTTTTTCAGGTATAACTTTTTTGTAACTTTTTCATAACTTTTTTCGGGTATAACTTTATTGTAACTTTTCCACTGTTTATTTGGGTATAACTAAAGTATAACTTTGTAACTTTTTTATAACTTTTTGTGTAACTTTTAATAAGTATAACTTTTCGTAGTTATAACTTTTTTTATAACTTTCACGCACTTGCTGTATTTATTTTGAATAAAAGGTGAAAAGTTAAACAAAAGTTATAACTTTTTTGTAACTAAGTTATAACTAAATTATACCTCACTTAAAACATGTGGTTCCAAACTCCGATAACTTAGTTATAACTTTTTTGTAACTTTTTTTAGTTACAAAAGTTATAACTAAGTTATAACTTTTTTCAGTATGGGTTACCGTTAAAGTGTGCCCCCCCCCCCCATCCCTCCCCTAATAATTTATCAAGGCCTATAGGCCACAATGGTCACCTGAGTAATTTGGTAGTATGTTTCACTTTCCAAGACATTTGCAGTATAGTTTTAATGTTGTTATAAGAAGATCTATAAAGTCAATGCCTAACATTTCTCCATTGACAGCTTTAAATGAGGTTGTTATGTACACCAATCTGTTTTGCTTTATCTGATTAGTCAACTGTACAAAATAGACCTTTCCTCATCCATTTCCTTGCAAGATTGGGTGAAATTGGCCTAGTGGATTTGAAGATTTAAAGGTAAGAGATACAGACAGAGAAAGGAATTGACAGATTAAAGTATTTTATACAAAATACTATCAGAAAAGTTCACTTTCAACTCTGGTGCGTTAAAAAAGAGGCTTTAATGCCAAACTAACCTTTATGTGAGATCAGGGACTGACTTTCATTGAAATTGTCAAACATAGAACTAATAGTTGGCAGTTGATATTCAAAGACTCTTTTGCTAGAGCTTCTTGCATCATCAACAGGACAGGCTTTTATCTTTGGTTTAATCTTATCTGCAAAAATATTACAATTAATGGTCAAAAAACCATTAAGGAGGCTAGGTGATCAACAAATTATTTTTTATTAACCACCAGATATAACTTAAATTTTAGGATATGATTTCTTAAGCTGTCAACTATCATTTGGCAAAGAAAAATTTCATCAGTTCTTATTTTAAAATTTGATCATTTTTTTTTATATCTTTATATGGAGCTCTTCTTCTAAAGGAGATTAAAATAGTCTAAAAATGGCCACTACCACCCAGCCTCTTCAAGGTGCAATCAACAATTACAGGTATTCCTCAATTTTAAATAATGAGGAACAACTAAATTACATTTATAAAGTGTCAAGAAGACTGTTACATTGCATTTATTCAGAAAAACAACTATGTGTCATTCATGTTACATACCTGATGGTGAACAAGCAGGAACATCACAGATACTATCATTTTCAATCTGTGTCGTGATCTTCTTCATAGCTCCCTTGTTCATTTTGTAATTGTACCAGCCATGAATGAGAGTAGCTCCTGCAGGTTTATGATTCCTGTCACTTGAAAGCCTTAACATGTCGGCATTTGCAATACTGCTGTTCCAGAATTTTACCTGTGATATCCTACCTCCATATCTCTTCCCAATTTCTATGTTAAATCTTAATAAAAAGAACAAGATATTTCCTATATATTCGTATGGAAAACATTGACCCCTGTTGTGACTTTCCCTAGGCCTAGAGGTCTTGATTGGAACAAATTTGAATCAACATTACCTGAAGATATGTATACTTTGATAAATAGTATAACTATAATAATAAACTTGAGAGCATCACCTTTGGTAAATACCATTTACTTCTAAAACAAGAAAGCATACTGTAGATGTACCTTTTTCCACGGGGTCATAATTCCACGGAATCTCAATTTCTGTTTAATCCGCGGGTAGAAAATTACGCGGATTTTTTTAAAACTGTCACTATATGCTTTACATTTATATCAAGTACGTTTGGACAAATTTCCGTGGAAAATTTGAGACCGTGTACATAGCGTAAATTAATACCACGCGGAAAAATGTACTACAGTACATTTTTAAATAACTCCTTATTTTCAGAGAGATGAGGAACAGACTACCTTAATCTTATAATTAAGCTACAAATCCTTACACTGAATAGAAAACTACTAAATAATCTTACACTTTTGGCAGTTTGAAGGCAACAGAGCTGCTGTCAAAAACAAGTAGCCCAGCTTTCACATAAACTGTTGTCTTGCCATCTCTCCTCCATGATACAGCAATAAAATTCCATTTAGTACCATCATCAATTCTTTCTAGGCTTCCATAGTATTCAAATTTTACTGAATGAGAGCTTGTTCCGTTCATGAAGGTGATACTGTTATTCTTGATTTCTATGAAATCTCTGAAAAAAATCAATTATTTCATAAAATAAGGCAGTCAAATATTGTCATGTCAAACAATTAAATAAATAAATAAGATTGTACAATAATTTAATAGCAATCAACTCACTTATTATATTAGTTATATAAGTATGTGCTTGTTATGAAATAAAGCCATGACAAGTATTATCAGAAGTCTCTTACAGACTGTAGCTCTATATGTCTGTTCTTATAAAAGAGAATTCCTAACACAGCTGTAAGCCTCAATCTTTCACATAATTGTCTTTTTTAGAAAAGCTGGACCAATAGGCATTTCATGTGTAAATTTGTTATTATACAAGAGTTTTTTCATCTTTTACTTTATTCCTACCTATAATGACTTGCAGATATATCCTTTCATTGCAAATCAACAAATCACAGTTGATGTTTGCATGGCGATGACAAACACTTTCCCATTATCAAAATACCCATATTGCAAACAAATCCAATGATCAGTGCATTTAATAACAGTTTGAAGAAGGCACTCCTTAAGTTTTATTCCCAACAGATACTTGATACTAGTGAACTGAACAACTTGTCTTTTATCTCTTTAAAACAAATTTCTCACATTTTAAAAGGCATTGCAATATTATCTAGCATCATTTGAAAATTATTTTTAAAATTCTGATAGATGTTTATAATGAACAAATTAACACATTTAACAATATTTCAGTGAACTTGCCCATTGGTGGTAAGTAAAAGACTTAATTGCCTATGGGTATCTAATGATAATGCAAATTACATCAAAATTAAAGCTGATAATGGGTTCAATTGAGTATGCTTAATCTACATCTGCAATGAGTAATTCCTAAGAAAATAACCCTGCATACAGCATCTCCTTATCATTTCTTTAACTCTTGATTAATTGAACGATCGTAGTTAAATAACATAGAAAATACATAAAGCATTTACTATACCTGATTCTTAACAATACAGCATCTTCTTTTTCCATGACATTTTGATCTTTGTTAAACTTCACCATCATCATAAAGGACAAATCAGAATGTTCTGGGTCACCAGGTAACACAGCTGTGGTAGAGGCCCCCTCCTCTCCCATTTGAGTATCAAAATAAATATCAAAGTCATCTGATGGAACTAAAAGAAAAACAAATTATTAAAATGTATATTATATCAATAACTAATTTAACTGTTTTAGTTGAGGAAAGTGAATAGAGGAAGCTGTCCTCTTGCAGTTAAACTAGGGTTGCCCTAATAATGCAGTGGTTAGAGGGTTTGCTTCAGAGTCGTTGATAAGGATCAATTATGTTACAGGTTCAAATCCTACTGCAGGAGGTAAAGTTAGAAACATAAACTGTAGTAGAAACAGCATTTTGAAAGAATTTCTCTGATTTTTTTTTTTACAAGAAGCCCATGGGCCACAATGCTCAACTAAGTTATTTTGGCCATGCTGTTATTCATCTGATTTCTCCTTTGTATACATATATTCTATGTAAAATGTTAATTTGATTTTGAGGCCACTTATTCTATATACAGGGGCCACACTTTGATTTATTCACAAAGTCCCATTTGTTGTAAGGAACACTTGTTTCCTTATTTCCAGATAAATCTTTAAACTTTCCTATCCTTCAATAAGAATGTCATTTTCACTGAAGTACTTGAAAATACCTAATAATCATGATAATGAAACTTAACAGCAGAAAAACTTTAGAAGCAGAAAACTACTTGTTATTCTGTCAAAACACAGTGAGGATGGGGCATTTGAATATGTAGGATGTAACTATACACAATACACATGTGTCAATTTATAGATAAAGACTAGGGGTGGGACAATACACACATCTTGCGATACGATACATATCTCGATATATTGGCACGATACGATACGTATCTCGATATTACAAGAAATTATAAAACTATTCAAAAGAATTAGTATTTTATTTCTTTTTTTGTCTTGACATTGAATCCATAGGTTATTCTATATCAAATCATGTTTGCTTTGAAATTAATACTTGAAGTTCATCAATTTCATTTACTAAAACTTTACAAAAACAATAATACATGTACATACTATCATTACCAAATTACTATTCAGAAGTTGTTTACAAATAGTTGTGTACATGTAGTTTATCAGAGAACACTTACTAAAAATTCATTTAAAAAACATCGATCACATTTACATTTTTATTAATTCATTGCTGAAAGTCTGTAGCAAAGTTGAGATTACAAAAAAAAAGTACAAGATGGACTAACAGTTAATAATATCAAATGTTCTGGAAACAATATTTTCTTTGTATAGCACGCATTACATGTACATACTGAACTTTTTTTGTCCAATCTTCCAAGGCTGCTTAAAAGTGAAAACGTTTAACCCCTAACCAACGACTTATTAGTTCTAAAGTGTGTTTTCAATATCAACATCATTTCTTCGCTCGTACAAGCCGCCATTTTCCAAGGACAGGTACTTTCATTTTCAATATTTGGATAGGTCGTTCGTGTATCGTTTTGTACCGTTATTTGAATGCTTGTATCGTAAACCGTATCTTAGAGGAAAATATCAGTACGTATCGGTGTATCGGTATATCGTCCCACCCCTAATAAAGACCTACTTTTACAAACTATATTCTCTGTGAATATTTTTCCCTCTGGACAGTAACAACCAATCTCCTCATTGCACATTGCTTCAGATCCACAACTCAAATTGGAACAGCGGGTAACCTTAGTTTGACAAGTCCCTCCAGAATAGCCTATATAAGAAAACAATAAAATGTTTTGTTTTACTCAAGATTCTTTTCCTTAAAATATTTAGAAATAATAATTTAGTAATTTAGGTTGATTATATTACATTGACAGGGTGCCATAAAGGGTGCCTGTGTATGCATGTATTGGAGGGGGTGTTTGTGCACCCACACCCTACCGACAAAAAAGTCCCTTACCAGTTTGACAAGCGCAATTAAAGCCTCCAGCTGGCAGATTTGTACATGTTCCTGTACTAGGCATGCCCTCATACAAACAATTTGTTGTTCCCGTGCAAAAGTCTTTCAACAACTGACAGGAATCTCCAGAATAGTCTAAAAAAAATATTTTTATATTATTAAGAATTGACATTTTTAAATACTGTAAAATCTTTTTTTTTGTGGGGTCTAATTTTCACGGTTTGAGAAAACTATTTTTTGTGGGGTTTTAATTTGTGGATGAAGTTGTACTGAGTTGTTACATGAACATATATGACTGCCGTCACGAGAAAAGGGCCCTTAAGGTCAAATTTTCACAAATTGACTTTTTGGTAAATTTTGATAGCCGGACTCTTTCTGAATGCAAATATACATAAATTTTGAAAATATCTCACTTTTTCCCTATTTTATGACCATTTTAGTGAGGCGCTCCAAAAATAACTTTGACGTTACTCAATGAAAACGTAATGATGTCGCCTGCGTCAAATTCAATTTTCAAAAAATCTTGAATAAATAACATCCATCGTTTTGAGAATCAACAACTTGAGAAAGTATTTATTTTTTTCTTCCAAGCGACTAGTATCTAACTATTCCTAAGGGATATCGTATGTTATTACTATTTTCAAGCTAATTTTGGAGCAGGTCTGTTAATTTCATAAAAAAAGGGGGATCTAGACAGAATCTAGGAAAGCTTTATAACATAATCAGTAGGAACATAGTATTTGTTTATATCCATGCAAATTATTCTTCATATATAAAAGAATCTAATTCAATTTATAAAATATATAAAGCGCCTGTAACACTTAAAGATTAAAAGAAATATATATAGAGAGAGAGTCGATGCAGAAGGAGACTGCGCGCAAAAAGGGGCACCCCTCGCAAAAAGGACATCGATCCCGATATTTAAAAAAATCTTATGAGACAGCATTTACTCACCAACACACACGCACGTACCTTTATTCCCTATAACTGTTACGATAAAAATTTAAACACCATGTATTTCCTGTATCACCGAAGAATTCAACTGAGAAATAATAAATTCAGATATGCCAAGATATGTAAACTTGTTTTTAAAAACGCTTATGCCTTTTATAAACATTCATGAAAAAAATATACGTTCCATTCTCCCATGCAAGGAATTAAGTAAGGAGTCAATCCTTAAGTCGCGGGTTCGAATCCCACTGTGGGACGTGGAGACCGGTCCTTCGGATGAGACCGTATAAACCGAGTTCCCTTGTCGCAGTAGGTGCTGGCACGAAAAAGATCCCTCCCGGCTCAATGGCCCTGAGTGCTGAGTATAGGACAAAATTTGCAGCTCTCCAACGGCAAGTGGTGGCGTCTCCATATGAGTGAAAAATTCTCGAGAGGGACGTTAAACAATATACAATCAATCAATCTTCCATGCAAGCAGATTTTTAATTTTTAAAAATTTTTTTTTTGAATAGTTTATTTAAATGTTTAAAGCTCTAAGTTTCCATTGTTTATACAATTCATTTTCTTCGCCTGTCTTAGTTATGGAGTAGAAATGTAGTAAATAGGCTAATAAAGGACAAATGAATCTGAATGATTTATAAACTGTACCTTAAATTGAAACTTTCTTTGAATTTTTACCTCAATTTGAAACCGTCTTTTAACTTCTTATTTTTTAAAAAGTAAATCACAATTAAATTGGTTAGAAATATTTCTGCACATTAACATTTTTTAAAATTTTGTGGCACCTGTACTCTGTTTCACTTAAACACAATATTTGTATATTTTTACAAGGACCGCTACTATGATCTCAAAAAATGATGTATGTATAATATTGTATAATTTAATCAAAGAGATGGGAATTGTGCTGTTCTAAATTTTGACGAAATCAATTTGAAACTGAATGAATACTTATATATTTTTACGCAAGAATGGCAGGCCCTTGGGAAGCCATTTCAGTGGGGGGGGGGGGGGGGGGGGGGGTAGGTATATTTTTTTCAGTTGTTGGCACTTTCAACCACCAAGTTTTCCTTGACAATCAAAACAATTTTTTTAAAGGCCGGGAACGGTCATCTATTCATTTTCCTCCGTGACAATGGCTAATTAACTTGATGTCTTATAAGTTTTTTCACATTTCGATGCGATTGTTTTATCCAATAATGAACTATTACGTCCAACATTCATTAATGCTTTTTGTATGAGACGATGCTGTTAATTAAGTAATAGTATACATTTACCGCTCTAATTTGACTCTCTTTCGCTGGAAATATTAAGGCAAGCCATTTTCCTTAGTTATTACTTCAGAACATATCAAAATAAAAAAAAAAACAATTTGACTCGTACCTTGGCCTGTCCCCAAACAACTCGTTTGAAAAAGAGGAGGGGGGTTCAGTTAGAAAGAAAAACAGATCTACCTTAAAAAACCTACTCAACCAAAAACAGGATGTGTGTGTGTGTGTGTGTGTGTGTCGAAACTCGAATACAGTTTCACCGTTGGGGGGGGGGGGGGGGGGGGGGGTAAGGTTCAATCTTCTTTTAGTATCAAATTTTCTTAATCAAGCATTATACAGTGCCTTATTCTTTTGCCCTATAGTGCATGAATTTGACTATGATAGAACAAAAAGTGTGTGTGTGTGTGTGTGGAGGTTAAGGGGGGCCGGACTTTCAATGCATACTCCAACCTCCGTTGCTACTTGCGTGTGACTGTAATGGCCAATATTTTATTAAAAGAAGAAAAATTTGTGTTTGTTTATTGATTACGTTTCGTAGAGTCATGTTAGGATTATGATATAAAGTCTTATCTCGGAACTTTAAAAAATTAATGTCGAGATATGCAGGGTATTTTGATACATGTATCAGAGTTGAAGCTTTCAACGCAAAATGTGACTTATGTATTTCATATCATGAATAGTCAGTGATATATATTTCACGCTCATTAAAGTTTTTAAAGATTTTAAACATTTTCGTATCTTTTGGAAATTACACCCATAACAATTTGTCATATACTTTTTGCCTTTTCAGTGATGTATTTGATGTTATCTAGAAATTCGTACGTCTTTTTGCTTAGCTATAGTTCCCCCCCCCCTTTTTGGTTTATAAATATCCTCATTCATAATATCACTGTCAATGTAATATTGTTAATTTCTTTAACATTGGGTATAATGCTTTTGGGACAAGTCTACAATAGCTGTATTTAATTTCTTAACATATTGCAAAATAGGTTCCAGTGGGATTTCATTCATTCATTTCACCGGAACAATTTCAGAAATTTGAAACAATAGTAATTAAGTTCTACCATGCAATTCCATTTAATCATTTTAAATTAGTTTTTGAAATTTATTTATTTTATCAAAATTTTCGTGGCATCCCCATCATCCGTATTTTTTCCCTTAGCATATTCTATTACTGTTCATTTTAGTAAAACATATTAATATTTATTGGTTATGTAGAAGGTTTGGATCTCCCATGTTACCAGTATCTTTATTCAATCAAAGAGGGATTATGTTTCTTAGCTTTAAATTTAACCGGTCTTATTATTCGGAGATTTTTTGGCTTGTCTCCCCCCCCCCCCATTTTTTTTTTACACACATTTTAAAATCGACAGTTCACCGAAGGCTGGTTCTCAGGGTATATCAGTATGTTAAACTATGGATTAAAATTAAAATGGCTTAATACGTTTTAAATTATGGTATATATTTTTCAGAAAAAATTAGTGCTTACAAGAACGGTAATTACTATATATGCATAGATCTCTCTCTCACTGAAAAAATACACACGTATATGGAATATAACTTTTAATATTAAGACTTCTTAACATGAATTCAAAATTCAATTAAGTTTGTAAATTTCTCAGAAAACAAATATGCAGCATCTTTAATTTAATCATTCATAGACATCGTTTTGATCGCTGTTCCATAGCTAGCAACGTGCATGTCCAATGCCCCGTATATCTACATCACGTTAAATACTTAAACAAAATTATGAATAAATTTACGTACTAAATTGTAAATATATCACATACCTATTAAAAAATGTCCGCAACAACTTTCAAATTTTTGTTACGCTTTGAAATTCAATTTCATTTCTTGTTTACAAAATGCAGTCAACAAAAATTACTTCCGTGTTTACAATACCGCGACTTTGACGTCGTTTTCTGAGCATTGTGACGTCAAAAGATAAGAGCCCTTTTCTCATGACGGCAGTCATATTATTTCAAAGTTTATGATTTGTGGAGGACATGAATATAATGTGTCTCACCAGCATTAAAAAAATTTATATAAGCCCCATGTAAAAGTCACATTTCAACACTGCTGAGGTAACATTATATATGTATCGATCTTAATACATTGTTTTTTACTTACTACTCTGACATGAACATGTTGCTGTTCCATTGGCATTCTGACATGTGCCTGTTGCTGAACATGGGGAAATAACATTACACACATCTGGAATATCTTCACACGTCTCACCTCTCGTACCAGCATTGCATCTGTAATCCATAAAATGGAACACTTGTAATTTTCTTATATACCTCCTGTAATTAAACACTCAGGACAGGGGTATATAATTTTTGCCCTGTTCATGTTTGCTTGTCTGTTTATCTGTTGTCCACAAAAACTTCAACCTTGTCCATAACTTTTAAGTTAGTGGAGCTATTAATTGCTTTCATATTTCACAGGTGTGTTCCTTGTGACAAGACCAAATTTAACCTCTTGATATAGGAGATTAGTGTTTCACAAATACCTCCTTTTTTTTTTTATTTGCCAAGGATGACTAAACCTAAATTGGTCTCAAAATTTTGCTTATAAAACCCTGGGCAAACGCATCAGCTTTTACATTTTAAAACACAGTTTCAAGACCTGTGGTTATGCTGCAACATCCATGAAAACACAACTCTTATTTCTTGTATAAATTCTTAATAGTAAGTGTTTGAATAGTAAATGTAACATTCATAATCCAATATTTTACTTGCCTGCAATACTTATCATCTATTAGGTTGTAACAGTCACCACTCTGACACTTTGTAGAGGTGGTCTGGCAGTAATTAATCTGTTGGTCACACTTCTTTCCCTCCCAGCCCTCAGTACAGTTACAGTGATAGTCATCCAGCATATCAGTACAGGTGGCTCCATGTTCACAAGGAAAACTGGCACACTCATCTATCTCTTCCTTTATTCCACATTAAAGTATAATAAAGAACATTTAACAAGAGACCCAAGGGCCTTGAATCACTCTTCTGATAAATTGTACAACCTATCACTTGTATTTGAATCCTCTAACCCTAAGTATCCTTATACCAAAGTTGCATCACCTGACAAAATTTGATGATTCTCAGCCAATTAGGACTACTTCTTGGTCTACATTTTTGGAAAACCCGAAATGCATCAACTGACACAGTTTGATTATTCTAAGCCAATAAATACCTAAGATACTTAAATATAGCCATAAAATGTCGAAAGTAGGTCACTGTGACCTACTTTTTGGTGGACATTCTCTGAAAACCCAAGATGCATCAACTGACAAAGTTTGATGATTCTAAGCCAATAAGTACCGGAGACTTAAATATAGCCATAAAATGTCGAAAGTAGGTCACCGTGACCTACATTTTAGTCCACATTTTCAGAGTCCAAAGATGCATCTGCTGACTAGGTTTGATAATTCTAAGCCAATAAATACCTGAGATATTCAAAAGTAGGTCATCGTGACCTACTTTTTGGTCGACATTCTCTGAGAACCCAAGATGCATCAACTGACAAAGTATGATGATTCTAAACCGATAAGCACCGGAGATACTTAAATATAGCCATAAAATGTCGAAAGTAGGTCACAGTGACCTAATTTTGGTCGTCACTCTCCGAAAACCCAAGATGCATTTACTCACAAAGCTTGATGATTCTAAGCAAATAAATACCTAAGATACATAAATATAGCCATAAAATGTTAAAAGTAGGTCACCGTGACCTACTTTTTGGTCGACATTCTCTGAAAAACCAAGATGCATCAACTTACAAAGTTTGATGATTCTAAGCCAATAAGTACTTGAGATACTTAAATATAGCCATAAAATGTCAAAAGTAGGTCACTGTGACCTAATTTTTGGTCGTCACTCTTTGAAAACCCAAGATGCATCAACTCACAAAGTTTGATGATTCTAAGCCAATAAATAAATACCTAAGATACTTAAATATACAGTGGACCTTCAGATATCCGGACGCCAGATATCCGGACGCTTCACCTTCCGGACGATTTTTCTCCGGAACGGATTTTTTCGTAATTTTGACTCATTTATCCGGAATTCCGCGTTCGGTATCCGGACGGCTCTTTTTTACTACAAAATGTATTTTTACGTTACAAATTGATTCATTTATCCGGACGGTAAATTTTAAGTTGTACTTCCATTCTAGTCAACATTCACGCCTGAACTGAGTGATAATTATTATCAAAACACTGGCCGGATTGATTGTTTTTACAAGATGATCACCTGTGCCAGTGTTATGAATGACTTACGATGATTAGTCCACAGATTAAGCATGCTAAGTGGGTATGGTCATAATATACGAGAGATCGATACACAAATGAAAATAAACAATTAACTGCGTTGTTAACAGAAAACAATTTTCTATTCAGTTATTTGTTATCTAGAGATATTTATAATTTTAGTACAGATCTGGTTTTGAATATTTTTCTATTTATAGACAGGACGACACAGTTTCATAATCTCGTAGTCTACACATGGCACACACACATCCGTATTGTGTAATATTCATCCGAAGATTGGTGGCAGTTATCATCGAAAAAAACCTAAAACATTTAATCAAATTTGAATAATTTTAGACAATCAGTGATTTTACTTGGGATGACTACTGCGTGAATTCTTATTTTGTCAGAATTAGCGTGGATGAGTGTTCAAACTAAAATTAGACTCGATACTGACAGCTCGCTTAGGTGTATTCAGAGCTTCACATGAGAGAATTCGCTTGGCTATGTTCATCAGTTTATAGGAAATAGAGAGTAAAAACTAAGCTGGGTAATGAAAAATCTGCTCATATAAGCAGCGTTATATCCAATGTTTGTCATTCTGCTCTCCAGCTCAGTCATGTCTACACCACCGACAAAGAGAGCGCGAGTCGGCCTCTTGCTTATAGCTACATAACAATATTTATTATATTTGAAAAAAAAAGTACAAGTAGTGCTGATGTATACTAAAGATAAGTGTTTAAAAAAATAATTAATTATTTCTAAATGATAGCATTTAGAAATAATTAATTATTTTTTTGATATACAATCAATCAATCAATCAACATATCTTGATCCTTGTATGTAAGTTTGGTGAAAATCTGCCTGGCGGTTCTGGAGAAGAAGATTTTTTAGCAACTAGTACTTTTGTTTTTGTTTTCCTGATTATCTCCCCTTGTTTTAGGGTCCTAACCCTTATTTTAGTATAAATGGTAGCCCTTGGGCCAAGGATACCCTGTGGCAAATTTGGTACAATGATTGGCCAAAAGGTTCTTGAGTTATGGCCCATATTCTAAAAAGTTAACGCACATCGCACAAATGGCCATAGCATTAGCTCTTTGAGCCTTTGGCTCAGAAGAGCTAAAAATTGGCTTTAACATATTACTGATACCATTACTGAACAATTTTTTTAACATACTATGTAGTTTGACATATTTTACCAAAAAAATAAATGATCAAAACTTCCCTTACTTCCTCAGTATAAGACTACAGAAACAACAAAGTTGAGGACCTTGGTTGACCAATATCTTTTAATATGATACAACTGATAATTTTAGGAAAGTTTTAAAATTCTCAAAATTTTGAAAAAAATTTCTAATATAATTCTTACTGTACAGTTTTGGCCTGTATATCCTGGCTTACACAGACATTCACATTCGTTGATTTTATTTACAGTTTCCCGTGTAGTTGTCATGTTACAGGATCCTGGACAGTCCTCCTGGTCCATGTCACAGTTTTTCCCTTAAATAAAGAAAATCAATATAAAAGAGTATTAAAATAATTTTTTGTCAATATTCCTTAAAACATGTAAAAGGATAAGAAAAGTATCAAACCATAGCCAACCAGGCCATTGAACACTATAAAATATATAATAAAAATGTCCTGATCTGACTTTGCTGTTCATGCAAGTAAAGAAGATTAAAAAATTAACCCGAAACATGCATTATTTAAAATTTGTTCCTGTACTACTGTAGATTTCACCTAACATTGTTCCCATAATCCATAACCTAAACATACTGTAATTCACAAGACCTTATGAATGTTTGCATGTAAATTTATTTCACATACTATCACATTTTGAACAAATAAATCTACACTACCTAGTTGCATGAATATCAATTTGAATAATCATGGTCCTGTAGTTCTACATGTGCACAAAGCCCAGACCTATTGATAATTTTGAGGGGTGGGTGGGGATGCACACCCATTAAATGATTAATCACAGCCCTTGTTAGGCCAACATTTTTTAATATAAGAGGCCCAGGGGCCACAGCACTCACCTGAGCACATCAGGCTTGAATTTACTCCCCTACCCCCCTCCAGGCGTTCATCATTTGAACAAACTAGAATCTACACTACCTGAGGATGATTCCATATAAATATCATTAAGCATAGCTTTGAAGTACTTGAAAAGAAGATTTTAAAAGGTTTCCCTATATATCCCTATGTAAAACTTGGGTCGGCCATTTTGGTCCCACCCTAGCCCCGGGGGTCATGATTTGAACAAACTTGAATCTATACTACCTGAGGATGATTCCACATGAGCTTTATCTTTCCTGGCCCAATGGTTCTTGAAAAGATTTTTAAAGATTTTTCCGATATATTTCTATGTTAAATTAGGGTCGGCCATCTTGGCCCCACCCTTGCCCCGGGGGTCATGATTTGAACAAAATTGAATCTATACTACCTAAGTATGCTTCCACATGAGTTTCATCTTTCCTGGCCCAGCGGTTCTACAGAAGAAGATTTTTTAAAAATGCCATTAATTTTTAACAAATTCATAATTATATCCCCTTGGAAAAGGGCGTGGCCCTTCATTTGAACAAACTTGAATCCCCTTCACCCAAGAATACTTTGTGCCAAGTTTGGTTGAAATTGGCCTAGTGGTTCTTGAGAAGATGAAAATGTGAAAAGTTTATGACAACGCCAACGACAACGACGACAGACAACAGACAAATTTTGATCAGAAAAGCTCACTTGAGCCTTCGGCTCAGGTGAGCTAAAAATGGTTTACGCGAGCGCTGACTGCAATTTTAGCTAAATCCAAATAAAACTAAAGTTCTTTTTCTTGATTTATTTTCAAATTTCCCCCCAACTGACCAAAAAACTTCGTTCAAGGTCACTGCACATCCATTGACTAGTGGCACTCTGTGAGTGAAGTATGAGCCACATTGGACCAAGGGGAGAGATGATATGTTTTGAACAAGGATTTTTTGTAATTCTGCTTTTACCTTAATCTAAGACCCAAAACATGTTTCAAAAAGCCAGAGAGAAAATATGACAAGAATTTAAAAAGAGAGGCTTCTTTTGGCCTGGACCCTTGACCAAAAAATTTGTTTCAAGGTCACTGCTCATCCAGTGACCAGTGACACTCTGTGAGTGAATTATGAGTCATGATGGACCAAGGGGAGAGAAGATATGCTCCAGACAAGGATTTTTCATTAAATTTTGCTATGACCTCAACCGTTGACCTAGAAACATCCATATATCTTACAGTTCTTGAGATATAAGGTGTGACAGATGGATGAAAAAGAGACAGAAACCCAGTAAAATGACCCCTTGGTGTCGCTATTTACTTTGATATTTACCTGTAAATCCTGACACACACACACAACTGTAGTCTTGGTGTCCATCTATACACGTTGATCCATTCTTACAAGGCATGTCCTTACAGTCATCCACACTGTGCTGACAATTAGAACCTTCAAAGCCTGTATCACAGGTACACTTCCCAGTCAGTGAATTACAGGTGCCATTGTTACAATCGGTGTTGTTACATAGATCCATCTGTTCACATTTACCATTAATTCCTGTGATATGAAATGAAAAGAGTACAGAATGTTCTAGGATCATCAATATCGTATTGCATTTGAGAAAATTTTATGAAGAGTGTATGCTAAAGAGTATGGCATATTACCTAACTGGTATGGGTCATCACAGAAACATTTGGGTGACAGTGTTGTGTAGTCATTCACACAGCCACCATTAGGACAAGGTGTTCCACTACAGAAATCTTTGGTGACCTGGCAATGTGTGCCTCTAAATCCTGAAGACGTGCAATCACATGTGTAGCTATCAACTCCATCCTTACATGTACTGTTATACAAACACCCATCTCTATTAATTGCACAGTCGTCTGAAAAATAGCAGTGAAACAAACAATTTAGGTAAAAACTTTAACATGGTAACTTTTACGCCTGAGTATCGCAAGCTACTTAACGATACAATTTAATACATATCACAATATGGTCATGCGATACAACATGTATCATGATACAGCTGTCAACAATAAAATTAACTGATATCTTTACATATTCTTGCTTGCTAACCTCCAAATTTATAGAAAATATAAAAAAAAAATATATTGAGACCCCTAACCAGTTATTTATAGGTGGTCTTATAGTCTTAGCAATGTTTTTTTTTCATTGCTACCTTTATTTCATTCATTTTGAAACAGTAACATTTCTTAGTTTGCATGTAGGATTTTCAAATAAGACCAGGAAAATTAACTTTTACTGTATTACGATACATACATGGTGATATGATATGCGTATCATGAGACCTTGCAATCAATACAATCCATGTATCGCCGTATTGTTACACCTGTAGTAATTTTGTGGTGTAACAATTAAGAAAATCTTTGATATTGATACTAGTATCTAGTTAAAATCACTGAAAAACAGGTTTATTACATTTTCAACAGTGATATACTGTGACTTTTCCATTGAATAAAAATTAATTTCTGTCACTAAGTGAAAGGATATCAAAGAGATATTCTAAACCACTCCAATATGACATCAAAGCCAATACGACACTTTGAGAAGAAAAGACGGGGGCAAAAATCACCTGAGCATGCTTTCATATCAATATAACAAATAGCTTTACTGTTCTTGAGCAGCAGATTTTTTAAATTTACTGTTCTTGAGCAGCAGATTTTTTAAAGACTTTTTCTTATACTAGTATATTCCTTTGTAAAATTTGGTCCTCCCTTGTGCCCCTTCCATATCCGCAGAGGTCATGATTTGAACAAACTTGAATCTACAATACCGGGTACTTCAAAATTCTTTCAACTCAAAATGACTAAACATGGCTTTTCTGTTCTTCATCAGAACATTTTTTTCACTATATATTCCTATGTATAACTTTGATCCCCCCATTGTGGTCCATTCCCAAGACTTAGAGGTCATTATTTCAACAAGATTGAATCTACACAACCTGAAGATTGCAAATTTGTGACACTGCGACTTTTAATGCAAACAGGGAGTAACTCTTAGACCAAAACTTTCCTTGTTGATTTTATCCTCAAAGTGTTGAAAGCACATAAACATGTTTTCTACCTCAGTTTTACCAGAAATATAAGGCCATACCAATTTCTAATATTAATAGTTCGTCGGATTCGCCGCTTCTATTTATTACAAATGCAAATTATAATATTTAAAAAAAAATTTCCGCGCGCGCGTCCAAAAAAATCCGACTTCAAATTTTTTCTCGACTTTTTACACCAAACACACAAGACTTTGAATCTTGTATGACAGATGCGCGGGATTTATAGTGAGATTGAAGCAGTTTGTGAAGTTTTGCATGATGCCTGTTTAACTGTTCATATGTACCAGGGGTGTGCAATTAGCATCCCCTGACGTCCGGAGCTACCTTTTTGGGGGGTCGGGCTAGTGGTTTTTCTACAAGGAGGTAGCCCCTCGGGCTAGTAAAAAATATAACTACACACGCACTATACATGAAAAGCACAACCGGTATTTTCACTCGTTTTTGGCTACAAAATCCCCAACCAGTTTAAATTTTCCAGACAAAATACTCCTACTGTCAATAAACCTTCATAATCTTATCCGTTTTGCATAACTACCTGACTTCTTTACTTCCAAAAACGATCGTTTTTTTCCTAATCCGAATTTCCTCTATTCCTCCGATTATGGTAAATACATGCAGCTATATCTTTAAATTACTTACAATCACACAATCAACTGAAAGATAAGTGTTTTGTGACTCACATAAAACATATTTCTTTTTTATTGAATGATTTAAGATGAAAACAAAAATTAATTTCATTCTAAATGAGCTACTCATACTGTGCAATGATCAAAAAAAGGGAAGATAAGTTATTGAAGTTCATTTTAATTTTATTTCATAATAATTTAAACATGACTGAATTTGATATTGAGAATAAAACTTTGATTTAAAAAGAATGACTTCAGTATCCTTTTATCAGCAATTAATTTTTTTTTCAACGTTAGTTTTATTTTAATTTTTGCCCCTTTATTTGGGCTAGTAACTTTGCAGCTGCCACTAGCCTGTGGGCTAGTACTTGAAATTTTTAATTGCACAACCCTGTGTTCTATAGTTAAAAACAATGGATACAAAGTTGTTTCATACACAGCAATAGAAACGGAAGCAGAGGAGATGTTTGAAAACATTACATTTATGAAAATAAAGTCTTTGAAATTTGACACATTTTTACTTATAAAAAAAAATCCCAAAAAAGTTAAGAATAAGTTTATGTGGTATTCAAATGATATCTATCTGTATTTTTTAGGTCCATGCTCTTTGAAATCACACTTTATTAAAAATATATATATATATTATATATAATAATTATATTCGCTTGCCTCATAATTTTGAAAACCAAAATAAAAAATAATATTTGTAAAAAAATTTCGCTCGCTCGCCTCACTTTGTATTTTTGAAAATCCGAAGAACTATTTTACAAATTGGTGTGGCCTAACTGTGATATTATGCAGTACTTACCTATATTAACAGAACAATTCACTCCTGAGTAGCCTGGTTTACAGATACATTGTCTCCTTACAGCACCCCATGATTGACATATAGCTCCTTGTAGACAAGGGTTAGGATCACACAGATTTTGTACCAAGTCACATCTACAAAATGATGTAAGAAACATTGTAAAATGAATCCTGGCCGTACAATGAGAGCAGTGGGAGAGTGGGTGTTGTTACATCCCCTTATGACGTACATACTTTATACAAGTAATAATCATAGGACCCCAGATTCTAGAGAAGTGGGTACTGTAGATCAATATATTTTTGTGACACCTTATTTTTACAACTTAGCTATTTTTGTAATTATTAGCTAGAAAAATTTTTCGCGAGCTGTGGTTCCTGTTGTATATAAACATTAACTAGATATCATTGAGGCCATCTCAAAAGGCCCCGATTTCAGCAATGAACATGAAAAGCTAAGGTTATATACTGTATTTGGCCGAGTATAATATGCATTTATGTAAAATACGCACCCCCCTTTTTGAGTCTGAAACTGGGGAAAAAAACGCAGTTCGGATGTATTATATGCAACAGAAAAATTTACCAAGCGATGTTCTGAACTTTGAAAATCGCGGTAATTTGTTACGAAAATATGCGCGAGGATTAAGTGTAAAAAATTTACTGAACACATTTTTTTTTAAATACACACTTTATAACTTCTCTTTATCCTGACATTCCATATCGAGGCAATCAGGAGAAAATTATTTATTCATTTATTTCAACAAAATACAAGATAATATTGCGTAAAAGTATTGACAGATTTTTTTAAAGAATAGTTACGGTGATTTTGAAATATTCTAAGATGAAATAATTTTATTTCAACAAAGCAAGAGATATTGTCGAAAGTTTTATCAGTTGTCATATTTAATTTTGGTTCTAGATAATCATGCTGAAAATTATCTTCCAATATTTTAACAGGAAACGAAATTGAAACATCAAAGTATTTATTTCTTTAAGAAGACTACGATTTTCCTCTTCTAAATCTTCGCGGATAACTTATTTTCTAAATGATACCACTTTTATTAAAAGTTTTAGCATAATTTATATTTCATTTGTCAACTCTCAATTATTTAAACAAGAGGCCGATAAGTATAAGATAAGGTAAAATTACATTTAACAAGTGTTTAATTGTTTAAAGTGCCGTAATCAACACATGCTCACACATACGAAAGGTCATAAACCGACCCCCTTTTTAACAAAGAAAATAATCAAAGCAATTAACATGGCAGTAAATAATCAGTGCTGTAACTGTAAAAACATTGCTTTGGAGTCAGTAGACAATTATTTGCCCCGAGGGGTGTTGATAGGTAATTATCATTTGACAAGCGCACGTGTCACAACATTGGCTTCCTTTTATTGGGACGTATGGAGGGGTGTTAAATATTGTTGCAGATTATCAATGAGTTATTTTAAACCTAAAATTAATATTTATTTTATTGTATTTCTTTAAAAAATGATTTATTACTTTGTCTGGCAGATAAGGTGCATGTGCACTATCATTACGGAAACACGTGACATAAGCATGAGTTAACGTCTAAAAATAACATCGGTAATGGCGGCCTCCTCGGAGACAATCAATACGCAGCTCAAATTACTTTTAACTTAGTTTTTCATGTTATTTTGGTATCAAAAGATTGTGAAAGTGACATTTTTAAGAAGCATACCTTCCAACAATAACTTTGCGAAGTTTAAAATATGGCAATAAACAAAAGAAATTGCATATGTCTCTAGGTAATACTACGGTATGTACGTATGATAGCTGTGTTTCACCTAGAAGAAAAACTTGTCAAAATCCCATTGTGATGTAAAATACGCATCCCTTTCTCACAGTAATTTATTTTAGGAAAAAAGTGTGTATTGTATTTCCCGAAATACAGTAGCTGAAAAAGGTTTATCTTGAAGGTGTTTGAGATAAAGAGGGACAAAAAGTAACCACTCTCTGAAAAATAATAAAATAAAACAAAAAACTTTTAGAATTGTTTCCTCTATGAAAATTGTTGAATATCCTCTATCAAAATATGGAAAGAAAATTTCAAATGTTTTCAATACTTGTTTGTACTGAAAAAGTTTTCTTATTTTCTTTCATCATCGGAAACTGTTTTATTCCTCTCTCCATCACAATAACGAGAACAAAGGGCAATCAACTGTGGGTTTCCAACAACAATTTTCTTTAACTTTCAATTAAATTTTGTCCTTTTTTGATTGAAATCTAAAATTAACAAGAGGCCCATGGGCCTTATAGGTCACCTGAGCATTATGCAACAACTTTCCAGTGACTGAATTTGATTCATGTTTTAATCCAGATGCTATGGCATTCACAATTTTGAAAGAGGCCCCATTGATCATCATAACAATACACTTAGCAGCTGCTTAGTTTGTTTACTTAATACCCATAGGCAGGGTAGGGGAACAAAAAATGCATTTCAAGTAATCAGTAATATTCAGCATGATCAGTAATGCCCCAATCACACATGAACCCCTGACCCTTAGGCCTAGATCCACACATTGCACAATTTTTGAAAAGGCACCCTTGCTTTTCAAAAATATTTGATTAATACCAAGGAGCATATTTCGAACAATTCATCCAGTTTCAGTATATAAGTACAGCACCCCCCTCCTTTATGGTACCCCTGACCCTGGGGCCTTGAAATTCACAATTCTGGAAGATAAGTACCCTTGCTCATCATAACTATATAGGTAGTTCATCTGCTTAATACCAAGGAGCAGAGAAGAAAACTTTCAAAGATTCAATGTATTTTCTCTATATAATCAATAGAGCCCCGCCCTATCACTAGAACCCCTGACCCTAGGGCCATAAAATTCACAAGTTTGGAAGAGGTATTCTTGCTCATCAGAACTATGTAATTAGTTTATTTCATTCCTAGAAGCAGAGAAGAAGATTTTCAAAGAATTCATGTATTTTCACTATATAATCTAAAGACCCCCCCCCCCCCCCCCTTACACCAGAACCCCTGACCCTGGGGCCATAAAATTCACAATTTTGGTAGAGGCACTCTTGCTCGTCATAACTATGCACTTAGTTAGTTTATTTAATACCCAGGAGCAGAGAAGAAGATTTTCAAAGAATTCATGTAATTTCACTATTATAATCTATAGAGCCCCACCCTTACACCAGAACCCCTGACCCTGGGGCCATAAAATTCACAATTTTGGTAGAGGCACTCTTGCTCATCCTAACTATGTACTTAGTAGGTTTATTTAATACCCAGTAGCAGAGAAGAAGATTTTCAAAGAAATAATGCATTTTCACTATATTCTTATTTGGCCCCGCCCTAGCACTAGAACCCATGACCCTGGGGCCATGAATTTCACAATTTTGGTAGAGGACTCAATGCTGATTACAATCATGCAAACAGTTTGACTGCTTGATGTCCAGGAGTAAAGAAGAAGATTTTTAAATATTGCATTAATTTTAGTGGTTTTTGCCCCACCCCCCAGGCCCCAGGGGGGCAGGGACCATGAAATTCACAATTTTTGTTCCCCTTTACCCATAGATGCTATATGCCAAATTTGGTTGAAATTGGTTCAGTGGTTTCAGAGAAGAAGCTGAAAATATTCAAATGTTAACGCACGACGAACGACGACGGACGAAAAGTGATAGCAATAGGTCACCTGAGTTTACTCAGGTGACCTAATAAAAGATTCAGAACTTAAACCAACCAGATTATACCACCAATGCATGGACATGTTTTCTAGATTTCTTACATATATTAAGTAAACAGTTTGTTGTTGACTTACTTTGGTTGGGAGTACTCCCCAACAATAGGGCACAGACAGACAGGGCTCTCTCCAGCTCTGTCTTGACACATTCCATCTGAACTACAAGTGTCTGGTGTACACTGATCTTCTAAGTCTGTCTCACACTGGTTACCACTATATACTATTTATAAATAAAAATTGAGATACTGTGTTTAAATTAGTGTTTCAGAATCGGAGGAAAAATACTATCGATTATCGAATCAAATCGGAAGCACCATTTCGATTCATAATCGAAAATAATAAGACATTTCTCGTGTTTCTTTTTTTACATTATGATTATTTAAATTAAGCCATAATTATTATTTTCAAAGCATGTTTATGAATTTTTCACTGACTCAGTTACCAGTGGTTAGCCTACATGTACAAGCACCGCGTTAAGTACAGGCGACGACCAGGAACTTGTGTGGACATAGAAGATGCATAAAAAATAATCAAAGTACTATCTTTGTACAAAAAAGGTACAATACACGAAAAAAAGACAATATATATTAAGATTAAGCCTTATGTTTGAAGTATCTATATATATAGCGACAATCAATTTTGCTGTTAAGCTATCGATTGTCGGCATCGCCAAGCTTCCAACGACGATTTTTCCATCGTCGGCGACTATCGCTGAATCACTAGTTTAAATACAATAAATGTTAATCTATTTTAGTCTATTCTTTAATTCTATTCTTAAATACTGCATTTGAACCTGATTCTAGTGTACATAAACAAATCATCAGGAATAATATTAAGTACATGTATATCCCTTTACCGAAACACACATTTTGTAACTTGAATAAATTCTGCTGGAAACAAAGGACAAGATAGGGTAAGAACAGTATTTGGCCCCTGATTTGGGGTGTCTTTCAGAATGATCCAACAGTTTATCCATGAAAACCTGTTTTCACCCCTGCCACATAATGAGTGTTGGTTTTAAGATTTAGGAAATACAGGGGTCACAGTGAGGTCAGGAAGGTCATTTTTCGAAATTTCTCATTTTTATGCAATTTTTCACTAATTTTACAGCACATTTTCTTTTGGAAAACATAGAGCACACGCTTGCCTATCTACTAAATTTATATATTTTATACACTGATATCAGATGCAGTATATATGTAAAAATCTCAGATAGGCAAGCGTGTGCTCTATGTTTTCCGAAGAGAAATGTATCCCAAATATGATGAAATTCCACCAGAATTGAGGAAATTCGGGAAAATGTCTTACTTCTGCACCCTCTAGTGGCTGCCATGTAGGCTTTGAATCAAAATCAGTGCTTGTCTTGAAGTAAGCATCATTTTAACTTCTTAACTACAAACTATCACAGTTTTACCAGTGTTCTGATTTTTATATCAAATAAGGGGCCAGATTCGGCTGCTACCCTATCTTGTCCTTTGCCTGGAAGGTGATCTTCCAAAACCTGCAATTCATTACAATGCTTTATTCATAAATAAAACTAACGATAAATATTATCTATTATTTTAACAGACTATCTTAATCCTTGGTAATGGTCAATATGAGAAGAAATAATCTTTCATAAATTAACTGGAAATCTCTACTTTTGTTTGTATTAGCTATCTGGACAATTTGACCAGGAATCAATGTTTCTGGATGGTCCAAGGCTCAGGTGGGATATAATACAATATCTATTTACAAATATCTTCACTACGAAGGTTGTCCCAAAATTTCGTAGACAAGCGTTGTTTTGTAGGAACCCTATGTCATACATTAATGAAACTTCGTACATAGATTAAACCAACACTATCTAATAAATTTATGGACAAATATGGAGTAACTACACAAATTATTAAAATTTAAAAGACACATTTTATTGTCTGGTGTAGGAAGGCGGCGCAATACTCAAGAGTTGCGATTTAAACTTGGTATATTATATTTAAAACCCTACGGAAACGTAAGTACTACTCTGTATTTTTTTTAATGGAAATGAAAATTCTTAATACTGTTGTATTACTACATTTCCCCAAATTTTGGTGTTTATGCTTTGATAAATATGATTTTTATAACGTTTTATATACATGAGGTTGAAATCCGACTTTCTGAAAAATGGCGGCTGCGTTGACACAGGTGGCGCAATGGACTATGATCAAGTGTTTTGATCCCGAATTCACTCTTACAAAAATGTACCGGTCATAACGGTTTGGTAGACTAGGAAACTTTTTCTCATCCTGAGTATTTAAAATGATTAAAACGGTTTCTCTATGTATATGTAAATAACAGTAGCTTAAATAAAAGACGGGGTTAAGAAATGGGCAAGAGTTGCATTGAGCTACTCCCTTAGAGAAAACAGACGAACAGCCGTAGAAAATGTAGCGTTTTCAAATTATTATTTCATACCTGTTCATGCATATACTTTGTTTACATATTTTAATGTTTGATCATATCATAGTAATTCGGATATTTCACATTTATAACTTTAACCGTTTCGTTTAATTTAAGAATTAGATTCTGGTAATTGAAATATTTTCTCCGAAAATTTGAACTGTTGACATTTGTATTTTTTGACGTTGCAGATTGCTCCGGGTGGTAGAGAACGATATCACTTTAAATGTTATTACTCGAAAAGTTTTCAAGAAAACATCATAAAACTTCGTAATTTATCTGCCAAGAACACGCTTTATCCACCCTGAAAATTTTATTAAGATACATAAATTCCTGTAAAAGATAAGAGCTCAGTCTACGAAATTTTGGGACAACCCTCGTACATCTCAAATTCCCTGAATACTAAATCTATGATATGGACAAACCTCAAAGGTAAAAAAACCAGAAGTCTCTGTCGAGACTGAAGCTCTACTGGTTTGTTCTTATAGCAATGGAAGGGAAAAGTTCTTATTTAATAAGCAGTTGGGAATTGAAACTTTACCACAGCAATAAAAAGAATAATGATCCTTGATTAAGTCTCTTTATGTTCTTAGTATAGTCTACTTGCATGCCACATTATATTATAATCAGACTTAAACTGCAGAAGGAGTAGCATTTTGAGAGTTTTTAACAGAAATTTCTATTTTTAGTTACCATGGCAACACCGTTCATCGAAATCAAAACACGATATAAAGAATTATGTATCTTAGCGTAGTCTACTTGTGTGCCAAGTTATATTGAAATCAGACCAAAACTGTAGGAGGAGTAGCATTTTGAAAGAATTTCACAGAAAGTTCTATTTTTAGTAACCATGGCAACACCGTTCATCGAAATCAAAAACCAATACACAGAATTATGTATCTTAGTGTAGTCTACTTGTGTGCCAAGTTATATTGAAATTAAACCAAAACTGTAGGAGAAGTAGCATTTTGAAAGAATTTCACAGAAATTTCTATTTTTAGTAACAACGGCAACACCGTTAATCGAAATCAAAAACCGATACACAGAATTATGTATCTTAGTATGGTCTACTTGTGTGCCAAGTTATATTGAAATTAAACCAAAACTGTAGGAGAAGTAGCATTTTGAAAGAATTTCACAGAAATTTCTATTTTTAGTAACCATGGCAACACCGTTCATCGAAATCAAAAACCGATACAAAGAAATATGTATCTTAGTGTAGTCTACTTGTTTGCCAAGTTATATTGAAATCAAACCAAAACTGTAGGAGAAGTAGCATTTTGAAAGAATTTCACAGAAATTTCTATTTTTAGTAACCACGGCAACACCGTTCATCGAAATCAAAAACCGATACACAGAATTATGTATCCTACTGTAGTCTACTTGTGTGCCAAGTTATATTGAAATCAAACCAAAACTGTAGGAGAAGTAGCATTTTGAAAGAATTTCACAGAAATTTCTATTTTTAGTAACCATGGCAACACCGTTCATCGAAATCAAAAACCGATACACAGAATTATGTATCTTAGTGTGGTCTACTTGTGTGCCAAGTTATATTGAAATCAGACCAAAACTGTAGGAGGAGTAGCATTTTGAAAGAATTTCACAGAAATTTCTATTTTTAGTAACCATGGCAACACCGTTCATCGAAATCAAAAACCGATACACAGAATTATGTATCTTAGTGTGGTCTACTTGTTTGCCAAGTTATATTGAAATCAAACCAAAACTGTAGGAGAAGTAGCATTTTGAAAGAATTTCACAGAAATTTCTATTTTTAGTAACCACGGCAACATCGTTCATCGAAATCAAAAACCGATATACAGAATTATGTATCCTACTGTAGTCTACTTGTGTGCCAAGTTATATTGAAATCAAACCAAAACTGTAGGGGAAGTAGCATTTTGAAAGAATTTCACAGAAATTTCTATTTTTAGTAACCATGGCAACACCGTTCATCAAAATCAAAAACCGATACACAGAATTATGTATCTTAGTGTGGTCTACTTGTGTGCCAAGTTACATTGAAATCAGACCAAAACTGTAGGAGAAGTAGCATTTTGAAAGAATTTCACAGAAATTTCTATTTTTAGTAACAACAGCAACACCGTTCATTGAAATCAAAAACCGATACACAGAAATATGTATCTTAGTGTGGTCTACTTGTGTGCTAAGTTATATTGAAATCAGACCAAAACTGTAGGAGGAGTAGCATTTTGAAAGAATTTCACAGAAATTTCTATTTTTAGTTACAACGGCAACACCATCCAATCGAAATCAAAAACCTAAATATAGAATTAATATAATATGTATCTTAGTGCAGTCTACTTGTGTGCTAAGTTATATTGAAATCAGGCCAAAACTGTAGGAGGAGTAGCATTTTGAAAGATTGTTTACAGACAGACGGACAGACAGACGGACGGACGCATTACTATCGCATAAGCTCTTCTGGTCTCTGACCAGTAGAGCTAAAAATCAACAAAGAAAGATCTTGACACAAGGAGTACAAAGGTAAAGTTAGAAAGCCCAAGCACTCACTGTTCACATTTAAGTTTGATTAACATTAAAGCCGCTTGGTCCGAATCCAGACGCCAAAAAATGTATTCGTTTTCTTCTTGAAAACTAATTGTCTATAAATTATTTCAACTTTTGTCAAATTACATCCCCAAAGTCTTTTTCTTTTAAAAGATATCAAATTTCAAAGGTTAAAAAAATAATTTTTGTTAGGTCACACAAAAAATAAAGGGAATGCGAAGCTTGCGCAAGCGCAGTAGCATTGTAAACAATATATTTCGTTATGGAGAACCCACGAAAACGTGGTCGACCCAAATCTCTAACAGACTCTCAGCGGAAAAAGAAGAAATCCGAATTGGCAAAAAAGAAAGGAAGTCAGCGTATAAATATAGGAGAACATTTAGAAGAATGGAATGACCTGCGGGAAGCGCTTGGACTTCAATCGAACCCAGAACTTGCGGGGTTTCTCATCAGTTATCAGTAAGTGGAGATTGTCATTTCAGGATACAAAATATTTTTTTGGCTATCTTAAGCGTATTTATTACAAAGAAAGTATTGAAAATTACATTTCATTTATAAGTGTAACAAAAAGTTAAGTGTCTGAGCAAAATTCGCTCTTAAATTGCCGAAAACAAAATTGGGGCACCCAAAGGGGGCAGAATAGTATTATTACCGTTAGATAAAGAATTTGCTGGGTGTCATAGAAAGCCAGATCCCTTCAAACTGATAATTGTTAATAAATATAATTTATGTGCATTGCATTATCTTTCGATTTGAACATTTTTTTTTTCAATTTCATAAAAGTTGGAATTTTTTAAATATAATATATGTCACTTCTATTATAGCAAGCAACATTACAACCACTCTGACAGGAAAACATCAACTCCAGTGAAGTCTTTCCTTCCTAGAATTCCAGACTTAATAGTGTCAGATATTTCTTCAGACATGAAAGGGATTGGAAGGTATTTAATTTTATAATTTAGTTCAACAGGAATACGCAAGTTTTGAGATTATCTCCCTTGGTGCGCTCTTTTGTTGAGGAGGGGAGTTTCGTTATCGCGTAAACAAACAGGTGGGACAGATATTTGATACTGTGTGTATGTTGGATACATTGCATCATCGATTTACAGGTTTGTCATAACTACACGATTGTCAGGATGCACTCTGCAACTTGAGAATAACCGAATTAAAGTAAAGGCATAATTTTTGAAGCAAAAATATCGAAACAAAAAAGAAAATATCAGTGGATGTGAGACTTTTCGGACGAGAGAAGAGATAAGGACCTCTAATAAATACGATACACATGTATCTGATCATTGCACGTCTGGAATCTAAATGACATATTGAACCTTTTCCTTATTATAACTTTTTAAAAAACTCATTTTTTAGAAAATCTACGTACAATCAAGAAAATCGGTTACTTTTATAAAGACTATGGCGTTTCTTTCGTTTTCAAGTACCAAAATTTACAGTAGATTTGTAAATATATATCCATGGTTGAGCTTGATAAAATCATCAAATGCATCACTGCTTAACATTATTATCTTTCTATAACATTTAATTAATTCTAAAAGCCATAAATATCGTTCTTTTATTAATGCACTTTTGTATACAGAGACAACCCTTTCCCCAATCTCCCATGCAGAGTCGTCGTTCGTTTCTCTCTCAGACACCTCTGCAATGGGCTCACGTCAAGATTTTTGACATAACGTATAAAACGTGATATGTGAAGAATTGTTTCAATTTAAATTAATAGTTCTGAATTGATTTAGTAAATATCTATCTCAAAACTCAGACATAAGCATAGAAATTGAATCGTAATGAATTAAAACAAACGCACTATTTCTCGCATTTAACACTGTGTATACGTGAGCCAACGACAGAGGTGAATGTATGAGCCGATGGTAGAGAGTGCCCTTTCCCACCTCCATGCTGAAATGGGTACTTTTTGCGCCTCTATCGTAGGAGAGTTACAATCTCGAAACTGGCGTATTGGTTTATAATATAATGAATATATAATAAATATACATGATTTCAATTATATTACATAATTTATATAGCAGGTCAACACAGAGGTATACGGAGTATACCATTTCTTTCTTTCTTTTTTATTTGTACTTTCACACAAATACAGACAAAAGTGTATGTAAATAAATCTACATCACAGTTTGAAATGAAGCAAAAAAGGGGTATATAATAACAAAACTAGTGTGCAAGTTTATGTAGAGAGATGGAGAGAGAGGAAGGGAAAGTGAGAGAGAGAAAGATGAGGGGCACAAATTTGTGGCAAGAAAGTTTTTCAACTATTTCCTGCCAGTGTCTGTCAAATTTATCACATTTACAATTCTTTAACAGAAGAAAAATTTTTACTCGAATTCTTTCAGTTATAATATTTTTCAAAAATTCAATGTTTAAGTTTATATTTTTGGCATACTTTCTTGCAAAAATATATTGTTTTATAATATGATTTATTTATAATAAGTAGATTTTCTAACTTGTAGGAGATTCTGTTTATTAATTTTCCAACTAATTTTTTTTAAAGTACCATTTCTAATTAATAATGTGTGATACTGTGATGTTAACTCGCATTTTTTCATCTTTAACAAAATAAGACTATAGAATACTTGCATGTAAATGAGAACAGATGCTTTTTTGTGTGTGAGTGTGTGTGTGTGTGTGTGGGGGGGGGGGGGTATGCTATGCTGTGAAATAAGAGAGTGGGTTGAGGTAACAATAATTTCAAGTCATCATGGGATATTTGTAGTACTACGGAGACAGCAGAGTCTGGAGTTGATCTTCCTTCTTCCATGAACCATCCTAATACAAGTCAACATCCCACTCAGCGGACTAGCAGGGCTGCCATGATGAAGACATTTTCAAAACCATTTCTTGACCCATTTAGGTACATAATAGTAAATAAAGCATGAAGCAGTTTAAAAAATGTTTGAAATGAGTCTTAGAGATGTACGGTAATCAAAACAAACAGACCTGTTCACTTTAAATTTACCATTTCTTATTATAATGTGCAATACTGTGATATTGACTTGCATATTTTCAACTGCAACAAAATCAGACTATAGTATACTTGCATGTTCATGAGTACAGATGCATTTGTGGGGGTGGGGGTATGCTATGCTGTGAAAAAGAGAGTGGGTTGAGGTAACAATAATTTCAAGTCATCATGGGATATTTGTAGTACTACGGAGACAGCAGAGTCTGGAGTTGATCTTCCTTCTTCCATGAACCATCCTAATACAAGTCAACATCCCACTCAGCGGGGCTAGCAGGGCTGCCATGAAGAAGACATTTTCAACATCATTTCTTGACCCATTTAGGTAATAGGAAATAAAGCATGAAGCAGTTTGAAAAATGTTTGAAACGAGTTTTACGGATGTATATGTTTTTACGGTTAAGGAAAGAAAAATTCTGGTCAAAATTTTATTTGGAATAACAGCTGCAGAGCATAAGTAACTCAATTGAACATTATAACCAATGTAAGACAATGATGGAAAAAAGTTTTCTTTGTTTTAATATAGTTTAAGTATCAGTCTTACACAAGACTCAGATGATGAAGAGGAAGAAGCACTTGATGACGATTATGTGCCAGATTATGATTTGACTCTAGGGTATGTTACCAGTAACTAAGCTTAAGATGAGTGGAACTAAAATCAGAGAATGAGCTGAGATTTCATATGACCTTTTAATAGAAGAATGTACAGTTATATTATTGTTTGCAACTATAAAAGAGTATAATATTTTGGTAATCTTTCTGATTCCAGTGATGAAGGATGCTCTGATATCGAAGATATAGCTGGGTGAGACATGGTGTATGGATTTGAGGAGCCTGAGACGGAGGACAAGACATCCGAATACTACTCTGGTCCAGGAATCGTCCAAGTTTTGACAATGGAGGGTTTCGATCAAGTTTTCAAGGCAGAAAAATTTGTAGCATATGAAGATCAACTCCTCATGTTGGCCAAAACAAAGATTGATGATAGTTGTTTAGTGAAGGGATGTTCTGAGCAAGTTGTAATTTCTACGAAGTGTGTTGGATCTGCATTGACATTGTTTGGGTAAGTGCTTTTGCAGCAATCTTAATTATTTAACAATTTTGGCATCCAATTAAATTTTCATACCTAATATATACTTATTTGAGATAGCCTTAATGATATACACATACATGTACTTCACTACATATGTGAAATAATATTAATGGTTAAGATTATTTTTGCAAAGCATATATACATTGACAACGAGGATTGCCGGTACTAAAAACGGTCTATAGGTATCCATTTTTAAGACCTGTATGCTATGTGGAACAAAGTTCTGTAGTACATGATCATTGAAATTGTTTCAAAGGAAAACTTGATTTATAAATTTCTTTCTATTTCTACAGTCATGTTCCAACAAACATATTAAACACAGATGGTGCTCCCAGCCAGTGCTAAATAGAGGTCTACACAGTGGGGACCTGGTTGTGTCAGTGGCAGTTCTGTGCTCTGGGAACAATTTTAGTAAGGTAGAACTGATGGGTAGAATAATGAATCTACATCTTCCAAGCCAGTCTGCCTTCACACGCATACAGCGGACATACCTTGTTCCTGCAATCGAGGAAAAGTGGGAGGAACACCAAGAAATTGTACGCAATGAGCTTGTCAACAGAGATATTGTGGTGCTGGGTAGGTCAATTTTTTTATTTTACACTTAAACATTAGAACATGTTTATGCATTTTAAGTGGTTATTTTCTATGAATGTAATTTCATTGTACAGGAGATGGGCGCATGGACAGCCAAGGACATTGTGCTCAGTACTGCACATACACAATGATAGAGATGGATTCAAAGAAGATTGTGGCTTTGGAAACTTTAGACAAGCAAGAGACTGGGAAAAAAAGTACAAGTATGGAGAAGTCGGGTTTCCAGAGGGCACTTGATGATGTGCAAAGCAGTTTGAATGTAAAAGAGGTGGTGACTGATGCACATTTACAGATTGGTGCACTAATGAGTAAGCTCCTTTAGGGTTTTGTATTTTACAATGAATATCACAATAGAAAACATGTAGCAAGCTAAATAATTAATAGTATGTCGTAAAATATGATGTATTTGATTATGCACTTTGAATATACTATATTTTCATCTACAGAACGCCAGTACTCTCATATCAAACACTCCCATGATATATGGCACGCAGCCAAGAACCTAGGGAAGAAAATCATTGCGGTAATTATCTTCTGAATCAGCAAGATGTAATATTTTCACATGTTTCAGTTTAAAATAAAACAGCAAGGTAATATTATCATTTTATTATCATATTTTTTCTTATGCATCACTTCCAATATTGTAGGCTGGTCAAGAAAAGAGTTGTAAGGAACTTTTACAGTGGAGTACAGATATTGTGAACCATTTTTGGCATTGCTGCAAAGTTGCAAGCACATATGAAGAATTTCTGGTAAGTGTTTTCCATTAACATTTAAAGAAATAGATGACAACAGTGGACATCTCTTGTGTAATGGGTTGTTGGATCTTTTTATTAAAGTTTAATAGTTTATGGTAACTGCAGTCAAATATATCTTAATCCTTGTTCTCAAAAATCCATAAATACATGTACCATAGTTTAAAATCTGTCCCTAGCTAATGCACTTTTTTTATGACTTAATACATGGATATTTAATTTTACAGGATGTATGGGTTGGAGTGCTCCATCATGTCCAAAATGAACATGAATGGGGATTATCCTATGGAAGGATGGCACCAGGTGCTTGTTACCATGAGGAACTGAATGATGACAGAGACAAGTCTTGGATTGAGAAAGGAAGTCCTGCACACTCTGCATTGACCAAGAATGTCCTAGACAAGCGATTCCTCAACAACAACCACTATTACCTTAATTTTAGGTATAAATTTATGAAATTTAAACAAGTTTTACAAGCAGCATACACTTCAACTGCCAAATTTATGATCCATAATCTTCTTTTAAAGGAATACAGCAGATTTGGAGATCTTCAACAATCACATTCTCATGTATGCTTCCAAGAGAATTTCTTATTCACCCCCAGTGTACAGAGCCAGGAATATTTTGGCAGCATTGGACTACAATTATGCAGTTGATTTGCCCACAGCAACCCATAAAGATGGTGCACCTAGGTAAACATTTATTTCCCCATTTGAATATTTCTGCTCTAATTTGATTATTAGCTCATGAATAAATTCTAGTTGCATTCTAATTCAGATATTTCAGAACCTACTCAAAGAAGTCGGGGAGATGGACAGTTTTTGAGCGGAAGGTGAAGAAGACTTACAGTCATATTAATGACATCTTTCTGAAAGTTCTGCGAAAGCGTTTTGAGTTAGAGAGAGGCATGCATCATCCAGCGGAACTTGCAGAGAGAGACCCCAGGAGAATTTCTCGGGTCATTGCCCCAAAGTCGCCACCACCAACAGTAGAGATTGCACTTCAGAAAAAGTCCAGATTTGAATAAAGATTTCTTGCAATAATCTCTGTAAATTTGTACATTCCATGTATTTCCATGTATTTATACACAAGTATTTCTTTGTATGGTTGAAACACTGATATCCAAATGAGGCATGTCTGAATTGTACATTTTTCTTTTTTTTTTTTTTTTTTGATCTTTTTTGCATTGCTACTCATTTATTTCCACTAACTTCTTTGCATATGGACTGCGTGATCATAGGAAAAAAACTAAGGTTGTGTATTGGGAACATTTCTGCTACTTGACTGTAAATTATGCGATGCTTATCAAAAGGATGTAAATGATGCCTAAGTCTTCTTAACACTTGTACATATGTAAATGATGCTAAATGTTGTCAAGCATTAGCATGAAGAGTTTTTTTTAATTTGTAGCATTTTTATTAAAAGTGTTATATCTTTTGTTAAATGTAGTCATAATATCTGCTTTGGAGATGAACTGTAAACTACATTTTCTTATCAGTATATTTAAGAATATGTCAGATTTGAACTTTAAGTGAGGGATAACAGATTTTATTATGAAATCTTAATATATTTCGAAGTTTCTGGCATGTAGCAGTGCATCATTGAACATAATGTTTCTAAGTTGCATCCATTACAGCATATAAAATTTAGTTGTTGTATTTGTGGTCTTAATCTTGTATGTATTTCCAAGGAATTTGTAAAAAAAAAAAATTGCAAAGATCAGTGGCAGTTCATAGATTTAAATGAGAAGGGAGGGGATGGAGCCCACCGATGATATAGCAAAGGTTTTAGCTACTCCCAAACTCTCAATATTTTGTAGGGTAAAAGTCTTCAAGTACATTAAATTGCCATTTCTTGTCAATATACTTTATTAAACTTAAAATTGGAGTATGTTTAAGGTCACTGAAGTTTAACCTATAAGTTAATGCTGAAAAAAGGTCCTGTCATGCATGAATGTAAAATTGAAATTAGTTATTTCCATGTTTCTTCTCATTATAGAGCAAAATGTGTTTGTGAAACACTGATGCCTCCACATTGCAGCTTTTGGCAAAGATTAAAGTTTCTCAAATGCAAGTTCAACTCAAAAGTCAAGAGAAATAAAATGTTATTACCCCCCAAAAGGACTTGTCTCAATAATCATATACATGTACCTGTGCAGTATGGAAGCCCAAGCACCAATCATTTGAAAGTTATGACAGAAGTTGAACTCTTTAAAGTGTGGGTCAAACTCCAAGGTCAAGTATGTTGGTAACCAAAGGATGGCCTTGTCATAATGAGTACATATGTGACATTTGAAAGTCATAGTTCTTACCAATCAAAATTTATGGCAATGTTCAATTTTTTGCTGACATTCAGACAGTTAGACGGAAAGGGCAAAACTTTTTTTTAGGAGACATAAAAAGACCCATGATTTGATTGTGATAATTTCAGTGGGCAGGATTCTTTACCTCCATTATGATAATATGATTAATGAAAGGCTTATAGTAATGTATTCCATGTATAAAGGATGAAAATCATGCTGAAAGATCAATTGTATCTTAAGGGAGATTTTCAACTCAAATAACTTAGTAGTGCATTAAATTGACTTAAAAATGCAGCTATTAAAGGCTTATATTCTGTTTATTAGCATCACCTCCATTTCTAATAGTATGTCAATGGAATCGCTCAGTTGACCTATATAGCTACCTTTTCTTGGTCCATCATCCTTCATACACTTTTCAACCTTTTCTGAATTGCTGAATGAATTCTACTTAATTATGATTTAAAGCATATATGACTGAATTCTTACCAAAACTAATTGGTAGTAATACTAATTTTAATAAAAAGCATTATGGATAACTTTATTAACTAATTTATGAACTTCATGGTCATGGAGTAACAAATTCTTTAAATAGTCCTCTTATGTAGTAGAATTTCCATGGATCCCTTATAGAATTATACTCAGGTGACCATAAAGAGCCATGGGTCTCTCATTTTACTTTACTATTCTCACTTTTTTAGCAACAGATTCCTCTAGACTTCAATGTGTCTTTCAATTTCATAGGAAAATTACAATTTCAGTTTATATGAAAATATGACAACTACATATTCAAGATTATGACAAAACAAACTTTATTTATAGGGATATTAGAGTTTAGTTTGTATATTAAGTGAGTCTTGCAGGCATGAATCCGGTATATTGTCCAGATGCTTCCGGATACTTGTCTCGAATCCTCCAGATAATGCAGCTAGGGATCACTTTCCTGTTCCCTGAACCAAGTTTTCCATAACTCCATAAAATATACTGACGATATGCCGAATGCCTATTTGCCCTGTTGTAGTCCTCGTCTGTTGGCAGGGCCAACACATCTTCACGGTAGAGGCGCGCCAGTGCAAGGACTGCCTCATCCAAACAGAGGACATGAAAATCCTGAGAAAAATTTAACTTGCATGAATTTATCAATTAAGGCTTAACAAGTGGTTAAAATAAATATATACAAATAAAAATAGTTAAAATAAATATAAACAGATAACCTTGACATCTATTTTACAATTAACACTTGATATTTAATTGTTATTGGAGTAAAAAATAAATAAATGAAACCATACTGGCAGAAGAGTAGTGCACTGCTCTGGGCATCTTCCGCAAGAGACTCTCTCCATTAGGGTAGGCATCTCCCTACATCTGCTGCATGTGCACCAAGATGGTACTCCGGGTAAGGATGGCTGTGGAGGTATAGCTGGTCTTGGATGAACTTGGTCAACAATATCAAGAATGAGACTTGCTGATCTTGATGCTATATGCACAAGCATATCTCTGCACTGCTCAAGATTCAAGCTGTGGACATGCCTCTGATTATAAAAGAAAAAAAACAGGAATTTTTTGAATGCATAAAAATAAAATTAAAATACCCTGAGAAATGCTTTGCATAATTTATACATTGGAGTAATATATACCTTTGCTACAGTGACTCTGTCACGAGTTAATTGAAGGGCCACAACATCTCTCCTCTCTGCATATTGCCCTCTCCCTCTTCTTCCCTGTAGGGCTCGACCAGATCCTCTACGTACTGTACCCCGCTGCCCACGCCCCCTTCCTCTCCTTCCTCTGCGTATAGGGGAATCCTCCGTAGTTGAAGATGATGACTGAAGTATATATATTTTTGATAAATGTTCAATAATGTTCATTATCGTAATAGACATTTAAAACAAACATAAAAAAAACACAAATATAATAATTTTCCCTTGAGCTGTTGAGAGCCCCCCTGTTATTTCGCGCGTTCACATCAAATTCCGAAATTGGCACTAATAAGAAATATTACTTATTGTTATATCTTTTCAGACGTTTATCTCTGAACTATATAAACATTCTAACATTTTTAAACGTGTCATAGTACAAAACTACGAGCAAATAACACAAACTGCCACAAGGTAATTTTCACGTGTTTCTCACCTCGAAATCCATGTTTGCTTATCGGAAGTCACGTGGTCTTCTTCATTTAAATATTCATAACTTCCTGTCAGAAACTTCTGTTTGTCAATAAGGTTTTCAATCAGCGTTTTCCTTGTAATGATCGTTGTAATAAACTATTAAATCAATCTTATAATTTATTTCTACATATTTTCTATGTAATGACGTACTTTTTTGTGTATGATAATATGCATGCCCTGTTTCGGGTTAAGCGGCTTTAAACGAGTAAATCAAACTTGAAGATTGAGGTTATATAAGGTAATAATTCTTGATGATTACAGGGATCGAAATTAACTTTTTAACCACTAGCAAATTTTAGCTAGTGACTTTTTTTCCTACTAGCAAAATTAAATTCTTACTAGCAATTTTCAAATTTTACTTTTTTCAAAATTAAAGATACAGTCATACCTCTCCTTTTGTTTTTGTTTTGACAGGGAACACTTAGTATGTGCCTGCATTTTGAATTTTCATATTATTCTTAATGTTTTTGTAAGAATATATAACATGCATCAAATTCAAGAATATGACTTGGTAGACAAGTTACACTTAATCTATACATCAAAGAAATGAATGATACACTATATACACCCATACACACATATAGTTGAGACAATTTGGTCCATGGCAATGAAGTCTAGTGAAATGTCAGTCTTCGACAAATCCCGGGAGTCCGATGCCCGGGACCTGGTAAAATTGGAAGCGGGCATGTGGAAGTTGCACACTTACACGCCTGAAGGGCATTTAAATTCTAAAGCATAAGCCTTGGTATAATAAAATTAAATAAGACCAATAACACTAATTATCCCGCTTCAGACAAATTTGTAGACAATTGATTGGATGAGAGCTCATCACATGACGCCCTGAAATTTTCAATATTTCGTCTCCGAGCAGGGGGTGTATTAAAAATCGGGCACGCGATTCCGTTCACAGCATTGTTATTGTAAATAAAAAATGGGGGCTAAGAAACGGTTTACGTAGGTACTTTAGTAAAATTTCTTGTTACCCTGACGATATTTTATGTTGATTGTTATTGCATGGATTAAAACTTAATTTTTTCATAATATGCACAAATATTTTTTTATATCGAAAAAGGTCTTCAGCGGGATAAATTCGTAACACAGTCAGTTAGTGACCTAATACGGATTCATACAGGGTGTGAAATGGAAATCCGTATTGGGACTCGGCTTCGCCTCGCCCAATACGGATTTCCATTTCACACCCTGTATGAATCCGTATTAGGTCACTAACTGACTGTGTAACTAATAATGTACTTTAAAGTCTTTTATTTTCCCTCTAAAGTAAAGTTCAAAATAAAATTTAACCAGGGACAAGTATATAGGTCCCGGATTTAACTGAAATCTTATATTACCGCAATTTCCAAGGAACTCTTCTGCAAAGGAGACACAAAAATTGTACAGGTTGAAAACAAATAGCGAGACTATAAATTGACAGACTGGATTTTAGATCATTTCCTTGGCATGAAAAGGCAAATAAGAATAATATTATAACTTAATAAAATTCTGGGCATGTAAATTTTTGTTCGGGCTTGTGTAATTGGTGATCACACCTGCCCGAAGGGCATGTGCTGAAAAAAAAATTTGGCGAAGACTGAAATGTGAAACTCACGTTCCCATTTTCTAATGGTTTTGACAGAAGCAGTGACGCTAACACCTTCCTGTGTTGAGTTAACATGGACGAGGTCATTATTGTTTACATCTGAAACAGCTGACTGGGATTCGGAAGTGCGCTTATTAGGTTTAAAATATTTATTTAGCAAATGCATGATTGATCATGCATCAAGATGCCTTGGCCTTTCGATCCATGGCTATGCATGTACTTTGCAACGCGTCTTGATACTCATTCAATAAAGAGTCTCTAAGCATAAGATCAAAAGTAAACTTCAAAAGGCAACGAATAAACACGAAATATCCGGAAAAAGATCAATTTTTTTACTCGCAAAAAATTGCGACCACTGGTGATTTTGAACTGGCGATTTTGATTTTCAACTCGCATTTAGCGAGTATTTCCCTGGAATTTCGTTGCCTGGATTAAAGAAATGTCTTGTAAAAAGGAATACACATGTGAAAAAGGAAAAGCTCTAGCACTTTTTTGGTTAAGGCTAAGATTAAAGTTTTAGCCAATGAACAAAATGACCAAACACTGTATATCCCTGAATCTTCAATTACATCACCATAAAGACTGAACATAAACAGTACTTACAGTATTTGAAGAGACAAGATTTGGAGAAGTACAAAGCAGTATCAATTGTGTAGGGCTCTGGAGTAGCATCTTGTCTAATGATATAGCAGAAACCATTGGTATGAAATAAAGCTTTGCATTGTACATCTTGAAGACAATCTTCTTTACATAAATCTAGACTTTTCTTTCCTTTCGATGTACTTTTATCATCAGCAACAACAAAACTTCCTGGCTTTGCTTGCATCGTGCAATTACTCACTATAAATCAAATAATACAGAATCAATCATTATGTTTAAAGACATTTCTTTTCCCTACATTTTTATCAACTGAATGCATATGAATTCAAAATAATTTTAAAATTGTTCAAAATATTAAAAAGATTTGATAATGAAAAACAAAAAAAATTTTAATACTCGACTTACATGAGGGACAAGTACAGTTAAATCCATCATCATGTGGAACACAGGTTCCTCCATTAAAACAGGGATTGGATTGGCAAATATCAAGAGTTGTCTTACATGATGTACCATTATAACCTGTTCAGAAAACATAACAATTACACAGATTTTAGGTGTAAAAATTTTGCATTTTGTGGGTACCAAGAATTTATTAGAAAGCAAGTTTTTTAACTTTTTCTGTGTGATAGGTATAGCCTTTATGTTTTTAATTAGATTTTATGCATAGGAACGACTACACGTAGCCTTAACTCACTTGCGAATGATATTTTGTGACATGTTTGACTAAAAAAGGAGTTCTTGAAATATGGTTCATATTCTGAAAAGTTTACACATATCACACAAATAGCCATAGCATTATTGAGGCTCTAATTGGCCACTAATTTATAGTCACCATTGTGGCTAAAAATTTTGATTGTCGCCTAAAAATTCTCTACAGGTCGCCAAATTGGCAACCAGTTAAAATTAAGTTGGCAATCATTGAATTCCTAAACTTTATATTTTTTTTAATACTTTTTTTTTGAAGAGGAGAAAAGAATTTTTACAATTGTAATAGACTCCCTTCCCTTCCTGGGTCTAATTCAATGAGTCCAATATTTAAACTGGCACCAAAGAAAAAAAAAGATGTTTGCATGTAAAACACTTATGCTCCCCTACCCCCAAACTGGAATTTTTCTAAGTCCAAAAGGGCCTAACTCTGTCAAAAACAGCGTGATTGTACCCAAAACAGTTCTTGACCAAGATATGTATCTGATAAATCTGTATACCAAATTTCATCTCAGTATGTGTGACCTCTGCAAAGAAAATGAAGGGAAACTGCAAATAATTTGGAATTTTTCTAAGTCCAAGGGACATAACCCTGTCAAAAATGGTGCGATCATACCCCAAAAACAGAACTTGACCTAGATATACCTCTGATAAATCTTTACGCTTAATTTCATTTCAGTGTAGGCAACGGTTGCAAAGAAAATAAATGGAAACTGCAAATAAGGCCACACCAATTTGTAACATAGTTCTTCGGATTTTCAAAAAGAAAAAGAGAGGCAAGCGAGCGAAATCATTTTACAAATATTAATTTTTTTATTTCAGTTTTCAAAATTATGAGGCGAGCAAATATAATTAATATTAGTGGCAAAAATCTCTAAGTTCTTCTATAGTACACAGGAGTGTGCAATTGAGGAAAAAATAAAGTACTCTTGCACGGGCTAGTGGCAGCTTTCAAGTTAATAGCCCCTAGTAAAAAGTTACTAACCCAAACAGAGGGGCAAAAATTAAAATCAAAGTACTCAGAAGTACTGAAAGCCGGGCTCATTTACAGGGTAATGAACAAAGACCGTGGTGACAGTTTTAAATCAAGTTCAGACGTTTAGAGCCCCAAACAAAAACTTTTCTTAACAAATCATGCCAAAATCACATACAAATCATATCAAACTCACGAATTCATGGTTTTTAACTATGATTTAAACCTGATCCATTAAATGGATCATACTGAAATCATAGATGACAAATAAGGAAGTATGATCCTGATGTGGTTTGTTTCTTGGGTATGGGTTTGCTGTGATTTTCTTGCGATTCTGGCATGTGCCTTTAACTTACAAAACAAGGGAACATGAGTTTGAAATGATTCGTTAACTTTAACTGCTAAAAGTTTGTGATTTTGATATGGTTTCTTAACTTTGTCTTTAAACTCCATACGAGTTACACATGATCTGTTAACTTCTCTTTTGAGAATCATGAGTTTTATATGATCTGTTAACTTTGTCAGAATTGGTTGTATGATCCTGATATGGTTTGTTAACTTTGTCATCTATGATAGGTGAAAATGCAAGCTTTAAATTCACTCTAGCTTGGAGAATCAAACAACATGCATATATCAATAATAGCCATATTTAAAATTTAAAGAGAACAGGAAAATTAAGTTTAATAATTTAAATGCAGACAGCGTATACTGGTAGTTACAAAGACAATTATTTTTCTTTTGTTGAATGAAATTGCAAATAAATAAATTAATACAATAATTCATAATTGTACCATAGTTAGGTGTGATTTCTTTTGTTAAAAGTGTGGGTTTTCTGTACATAACCCACACTTTTCTATAACTCCGCCCATCGAGTCGGGACAAAAGAGCTGTTTATAAAACGACCATGCACGGTTTTTAAATGAAACAATTGTACCAAATTTAGGAGAGAAAAAAGGAGTAAAAATTTTCAATTGTATACAGCATTTTGTAATAAATAACAGTTAAAAACGGCCATTAATACTTTAACTTTAGTTAAAAGTGAAGAAAAAAAAAGCTTCAGAAATCGCTTGATTTTTTAAAACATTTTTTAAATAGTGTAATGACCAGGGTGACGTTAGCTTAGTAGATTTCAACAATATATCGTTCTTTTGATAACCAACAAAGGAAACACGGTACATACTTGACGTAAAAGCAAGTGTACATTACTGTCCTTAAATAACCTTTTCGATTGCAGATCTAGCCCATTAAAGATCTAATTTTTATCAAATTGAAATATAAATAACCCCTATCAAACATTTCAATCAACGTACCACTGTGCACGGCAAAGTTTGTATCAGGTTTACAAAAATTTAAGTTAAACCAAGTTCATAATAAATTTAAATTACTAGTATGTAATTTTGACGATTGAAATTTACGAGAAAAAAATCATATCAAATTAACATATATCATTGAAACCAAACTCGTTATTTTTTTTTTCAATTATATAAATCAAACTTTTTAAACGGGCCTAGATATGTTTAATTTTTATCTTGCTTGCTAGGCCCAGTGTTTAAAGCACCTGCCCTAGAGTCACAAAGTAAGGAGTTGAATCCCCTTGTGGGACGTGGAGACCTATAAAGTATAAACAGAGTTCCCGTGTCGCAGAAGGTGTTGACAGGAAGATCCCTCACTGCTCAATGACCCTGAGTGCCGAGTACATGTATAGGGCAAAATTTGTAGCAAAATTTGAAAAGTATTGTATACAAATCACTTACCCTATATACGATGGACGTGGTCAGAAGGACACGAAGGAGCGTAAAATCATATAAAATCCAAATGCATCCAACAATCTATTTAACTTTAATCACGCAAACCAGTCCGACCTATTCCTAAGCTGACTTACATATGAATGATTTTTGAAAACTATGGTACAAGTCATTTACCCCATATCACACTGTTGATTATGTGTAGATACCCGATGGGCGTGGTCATAATGACAACTCGGGAGCTACGCTCCCTCGTGTCATTATGACCACGCCCATCGGGTATCTACACATAACCAACAGTATGATATGGGGTAACTACTACATAAATTAGCACACAAGTATACTGTTTAAATAACACAGCTCTCCATATAATATTTGTGATCCACTCCCAATGTAACTTTGAGGCATCAGATTAGGATTGGCTCACTGGTCAGTTTCAGAGTCATAGTAACCTTGTTATGCAATTCTCCTGCCGGGCAGCACGCTGTAGTATAGTGGTTTACAGCTTATCTAGGTCAGAATTTGAATTCTGATGAACAAAATGTGCACGTTTTCTTGTTGCCGATTTAAAAGAAAAGACTTTGCATCATATAAGCAATAAACATAAGTGCTGGACTATTAACTCTACTCGGTGAGTATAATTGATTAATTTTATTATTGTTTTTTTTTTTAATTTCTAGCTTCTACCAGCTATAGTGCATGATTTAATTTTTCATTACATGTATATGCATGTGTATAGAAGAGACATTTTAACAAAGTTTTACATAGATTTGAATTGAAAACTTAATTATTTAAGCATCAAATTGGCCTCCTTGATTCAAATATTTGTTGTACATGTACATTTGTAATGTTAATCATTATATAAAATGTTTATTTATAAAAATGAAATTCTTTTGCAGCTACTGTCAGTTCCATCTTCATGATTAACATCTGAGTTGCATTCAAATTACCACATTCGAAAGACCCGCCTTTGGTGAAGACAGAATTTGTGTACATACATATTACATTTTAACAATATTATTCTTTTAGTGATTAATCTAATTCTTTTCATTAATGAACATGATGAAATAGAGAAAGTACTTGAATTTTTCATATTTTCATGATCTAAAGACAATGATAATTATGTTGATCTATAAATAAATACCATTTTCTCTACGTTTCTTTTCAGGGTGTTACACAAATAGAGAGCTTATATCAGAGGATAGACTACCTAATTGGGAGCCTTTTCAGTGTTTGTGATTCTGAATAATAGATCCACCACTCTGCTGATTCTATAGTGAACAAATGTTGCAATATGCTTTTGCAGAATCGTAAATAAGCAGTGATTTCAATGAGTGCTGGATTATTCTTTAAGAAGAATGGATTTCTGTGATTCTGTTCTTATAAAATTCAGTGAATAGTTTGGATAACGTTTTATATTTAAATTGTCATCTGATTATAAGGAAGATTATTTGTTGGGATTATATATATATATATGACGTCATGGTTCATGTGACATGTGTATAATTTTTTTTTTTAATTTTTGGTAACTGAAATTATATATCAAATATTAAAAGGATTTTATTGCAAATATCAAAGTGTTTAGTAAAATTGTATCAGAAGTAGAATTTTCCTATGAGTTGTTAACTTTAACATGTTTAACAGATCATACCAGGATCATGATTTTGAAACGAGTTGTTAGCTACAACAGATCATACCAGGATCATGGTTTTAATACGAGTTGTTAGCTACAACAGATCATACCAGGATCATGGTTTTAATACGAGTTGTTAACTAAGATAGATCATTCCGGGATCATGGTTTTAATACGAGTTGTTAGCTACAATAGATCATTCCGGGATCATGGTTTTAATACGAGTTGTTAGCTACAACAGATCATACCAGGATCATGGTTTTCTTACTAGTTGTTTAGTTTAACAGATCATCTCAGAACCATGATCCATTACCTCATTTGCATGTGAAATTTTCCTATACCGAAATCATATCAAAACCATGGTTTACACATGAGTCGTTAGCATGATCCCATAGGCTGTTTTTTCTGTTTGGGAGGATATGTTACACACAAAAATATGGCATGTAAGGTATTAAAAAGTTTTAAAAATTAAATAAAATATAGCTAGAAATTAACAGCGTAAAATATTTATCACATGTATCGTTTCGGGGTTTTATATACAAACGGAAGTAAATAAACACCGATGCAGCAAGATTAATTAAGGTCAAACGACTATGCACTGATGTGTCCGCAGCGGGGAGTTTTGCATCAAGTCATTAATGATGTTCCCTGCATTTGTGTTAGCCAGATAGTACAACCTTTATTTATAGAATATGACGCAGACAGGGATACCTGATGAAAACCTTTCGCACCTTTTGAATTGCTTTGTAAAATATTAGTCAAAGGAGCCAGGAAAAATATTAAAAATATTAAACAATTTAATATTTTGATAAAAATATTCGATTTACTATTTCTTAAGGTGTTTGAATGGATTTTGTTTTCTCAACAGCGACTGGGCGTACGTACTATATTTTCACTCGTACACTCAATTTGGCGGTGAAGAAGCAGCATTTTCTGCTGCTCACCGTCGCAATAGCCGGGCATTGCTCTACGAGCAATGAGCCCGGCTAATAAATACTAATCTGGAGAAGAAATTAATTGCTGAGAAAGTCAGGCTACTGGGGTCATTCTTTTTAAAATTAAAGTTAAAAGTTCTCACTATCAATCTTTATCATGCATAAATTATTATGAAAAAAAAAATAATTTAAATGAATATTATCTTCCCTTTTTCTTGATCATTGCACTAGCTCATTTAGAATAACATCAAATTTATTTTGTTTTCATCTTAAATCAATAAATACACTGGAAATATATTTTATGTGAGTCACAAAACACTTATCTTTTAGTTCATTGGATAATCGTAAATAATTTAATGAGATATCTGCATGTATTTACCATAAATGGAGGAATAGAGGAAATTCGGATTAGGAAAAAACGATCGTTTTTGGAAGTAATTAAGTCAGATAGAAGTACAAAACAGATAAGATTATGGAGATTTATTGACAATAGGAGCATGTTGTCTAGAAAATTTTAACTGGTTGGGAATTTTATAACAAATACAAGTGAAAATACCGATTGTTCTTGTCATTGTTGCATTGCTTGTGTAGTTATGTTTTTTACTAGCCCGACGGGCTACCTCCTTGCAGAAAACAACTAGCCCGATCCCCAAAAATGGTAGCCCCGGTTGTTTGAATATGCTAATTGCTAACCCCTGGTACATATACACAGTTACACGGGCGTCTTGCAAAACTTAACAGACTGCTACAAAGTACAAACAAACTAAACAGATCCCGCGCTTCTGTCATACAAATTTCCAAGTCTTTTTATGCGTTTTGTGTAAAAAGTCGAGAAAAAAAATTTATTCGGATATTTTCGGACGCGCGTGCGAAATTTATTTTTTTAATATTATAATTTGGATTTGTTAAAAATAGAAGCGGCGAATCTGACGAACTATATTAGAAATTGGTATGGCCTAATTGAAATTTGTCGAAGTCCAAGGGGTATAAATCTGTCAAAAATGGTGAGAATCATACCCAAAACAGAACTTGACCTAGATATTCATGTGATATAATCTGTATACCAAATTTCATTTCAGTATGTGCAACAGTTGCGAAGAAAATGAACGGAAACTAAGTAGACCGACAGACCAACTGACCGACCGACGGACAGCAGCAAAGCAATATGCCCTCCCTTCTTCGAAGGGGGGCATAAAAATTGCCTGATGACTAAACTGCAAAAAATTTGCATTAATTGGGGACTTTTTTTTATTAGAAGCCAGCTGGCACTTGAGTTTTAGAGGTCAACTAGAGAAAGAAGCTCAAAAGAGCTAAACTAGCTATAAATACTGTTTAGTACATTACCTTCATCACAAATACATACTGCTTCATGGTTCTGAACAATGCATCTTCCCTGGTTGTTACACTTTTCTAGTGTTGTGTTACATGCTGAAGAATCTATACTCCAATGATGACAAAAAAAAAATACATGTAGTGAAAAGCTGTCAATGTGACTTTTTTGTTTGAACAGAACTGGTATTTATCACATAAATTGTAAAAACTTTCTATCCTAAAAACTGTAGAAGGCAACCTTCTACAATAATAATAATAATGAAATTCATGAACATAATAACTTTGCATAACCAGAAGTCTCTGTCGAGACTGAAGCTCTACTGGTTTGTACTTATAGCAAAGGAAGAGAAAAGTTCTTAAGAAGTTGGGAATTGAAACTTTACCACAGCAATAAAAAGAATAATGATCCTTGATTAAGTCTCTTTATGTTCTTAGTATAGTCTACTTGCATGCCACATTATATTATAATCAGACTTAAACTGCAGGAGGAGTAGCATTTTGAGATTTTTTAACAGAAATTTCTATTTTTAGTTACCATGGCAATACCGTTCATCGAAATTAAAAACCAATATACAGAATTACGTATCTTAGTGTAGTCTACTTGTGTGCTAAGTTATATTGAAATCAGACCAAAACTGTAGGAGGAGTAGCATTTTGAATGAATTTCACAGAAATTTCTATTTTTAGTAACAAGGAAACACCGTTCATCAAAATTAAAAACTGATAAACAGAATTATGTATCTTAGTGTAGTCTACTTGTATGCAAAGTTATATTGAAATCAGACCAAAACTGTAGGAGGAGTAGCATTTTGAAAGAATTTCATAGAAATTTCTATTTTTAGTAACAACGGCAACACCGTTCATCGAAATCAAAAACCGATACACAGAATTATGTATCTTAGTGTAGTCTACTTGTGTGCCAAGTTATATTGAAATCAGACCAAAACTGTAGGAGGAGTAGCATTTTGAAAGAATTTCACAGAAATTTCTATTTTTAGCAACAACAGCAACACCGTTCACTGAAATCAAAAACCGATATATAGAATTATGTATCTTAGTGTAGTCTACTTGTGTGCTAAGTTATATTGAAATCAGACCAAAAATGTAGAAGGAGTAGTATTTTGAAAGAATTTCACAGAAATTTCTATTTTTAGTAACCACGGCAACACCGTTCATCGAAATCAAAAACTGATACACAGAATTATGTATTTTAGTGTAGTTTACTTATGTGCCAAGTTATATTGAAATCAGACCAAACCTGTAGGAGAAGTAGCATTTTGAAAGATTGTTTACAGACAGACAGACAGACGGACAGACAGACGGACAGACAGACGGACGGACGACGGACGCATTACTATCGCATAAGCTCTTCTGGTCTCTGACCAGTAGAGCTAAAAATCACTTAAGTCAACAAGAGGCCCAGGGGCCACATTACTCACCTGAGTAACTGGCTAGGTAAAAGCAAAAATCAATTTAAATATAAAATTGGGTTCAGGGGAGGAGGGAGGAGGTATTTGAACAAACTTAAATCTACACTTCCTAAGGATGCTTTTAAATTAATATGACACATAATGGCTTTGTTGTTTATAAGATGAAAATTTTTATTGACATAGCCTTTATATTCCTTGTTGTTATGATCCACTCTAATGGCTCCTCTGTTCTCCTATGATTTGATTTGAACAGGTTTAAATCCATATTAGGCCAAAAGAAAATATACTCTTGTTTCCTGTCCCCTGACCTAAAAAACTAGGGTCGGTAGGCAGGGAAAAAATTTTATTTTTAAAACTCAATGAATGCTGAACATATAGCATGTAAAAACAAGAAAATTATATTTTAACAGTTTACAAAGCAAGTTTGTTAAATCAAGATTTATAAAGTAAAGGTATCCTGTACACTTGTGATGTATTAATTCTGTAAGTATCGTTGGTCGACTTCAGTATTTTAGGAAAATAGTTACCCAAAAAATGAAAATGTAATAAAAAACTTTTAGGGTCGGAGGGTAAAATGTAGGGTAGGTCGGGTGACAGGAAACAAGAATATTTTTTATTTTGGCCTTACCTTTTTTTGATGCTTTTATGTTAATTATCAATTATGGCTTTGTTGTTTTTTAGAAGAATTTTAACTATGTATTCCTAAAACCTTGTTCACCCATGTGGACCCACCCTATCCCCTGGGATCATGATTTGAACAAATCTGAATCTACAGTAAGAGGATGCTTCCTTGATAACCTTACTTTTCTTACATTAGTATTTAGTTTATTTATTCTAGTATCTGCAAACAACTCTAGCTCCCGACTCGAAGTGAAATAACTTTGCGTAAATACTTGCGTTAAAATAATTATGAATTTATTTTTAACATGCGTCAATCTGGACAGTCCCTAACTATCTATTCTAAATCTGCACTAAATATTCCTACATGTAGCAATCAACTTAAATACTGCCTTACTATGAAGATACTATGTGTAAATTATTCCGGACATATGAATATTCCTAAAATGACTTTATTTTCAGCTTAAGCAAATCCGAACATATACTGCCAAATCCGGACAACCCATTCCGGACAAGAATAACCTATGTGAACTTAACTGTGTGAACTATTCTGGACATCCGAACAAACGATCCGGACAACTATCAAAATATAATTCTGTCATAAACTATAACCAATTAACTTCTGAACTTGGAAACAACTAATAGAAATGTTCCGGTCATAAGTCCTAATTAATAACTCGAACTGTAAACAAACAAATTACTGGTCTACATGACTGGAATAATATCTCTACTCATAATACTGCCCTGTCCGGACGCTTGAGTCCTTATAAAAATTAGCATCATCCACTACAAGATCTATCATCTTGAATACCTTAAGCTTTCTCTGAGGATTTGGTTCAAGAACTAGCAACCACAAGGGATGTAGAGTCAAGATTGAGTGTCGAGATACTGAAGTTGGGTCCTATATATAACCTTCTATCACCAATCAGCGTTTGTCCTTTTTGTCCGGAAAATTAATAACCAATCCAAACGCTGTACGGATCTATGGAAAATCCGAACAATATCCAATCTCCGGACAAGCAGAATTAAAACCCTTAATAAACATTTAATGAACAATACAAGACTTTGTCCGGATTACTTTAATTACATGGACACTAAAATATGTAATTAGTTTAATAAATGAAATTATCCAAGACTATGTAGTTTTGTTATAAAAATCAAGTTTCGAATCTAGGCGCCTTCAGAAGTAGTGCGTGTAGCGATATACGCAAATACGGAAGTGCGACTTCACAACATAGTGCCTAGGATAGATCGATAAAATAAGACAATAGTTCACCATAATAAAGTAAATAAAGGACAAAAATATTGGTCAACATCATATTACAATAATTCAAGATAAAATAATGTACAACATGGTTAAATAATGAGAACTCAGGCAGCAGAATCACAGGTGACAAGATGAGTAGTGAAGCGGTCAATCAGACGAAGGAAACGCAAGAAGTTCGCGAGCGGTAAAATGACGATATCACATAGATGTAAGTAAAAGAATACGCTGGTACTGAACAGAGATCAATAACCGGTAATTATAAACAACTGTAATCTGTTAAAATGTATTATTTTACCGTATTTACGCAGAAACTTAGAGAATAAAATTTGTAAACAAACTATTGAAAATGGGGGATGTTGTCAAAACATGATTGGTATTACAGCAAGTTTTGTAAACAAAATCTGAATAAAAATAAGACATAATAAATGCTGCTTAAGCTTAATTAATAACTTTAAAGTCATGTACTATGATTATAGTGTATCTCCATTCAGAATAAATTAATTGTAAACAATACAAGAGTAAGCACATGAACAGCTGATGAAGGTCTCACATATTACATTAATTTGTATTTTGCTTATAGTTTTAAAGAAAGTATTTATGACATATGTATGTGCATGAGCATGCACTTATACATAATTTACTAAGAATTTATCATCTATATCATTTTTTTTAGATTTCAATTTTAATCTTCTAATATTCTCATCCAACTGCAGGGATTTTTTAGGGTCTCTCTGGGGCCGAAATTCGGCCCCATTCCCAATGCTGAAAAGTGCATGTTTTCCCCAAAATTATACCTAAAAATTCCCAATATGAAAAAAGTTTTAAGTTGTAAATTATTAAAATAAAAAAATTAAAAACAGGTGTTATGTTCTCTGTGTGCGATGTACGAGCCATCCGAGAAGTTCCGAGAAGTCATTCGTAATACTACGGATGTTTTTAAAGCGTGGAAAATTTAAGTCGGGATCGTTATTTAATAAATTAATGTGCTTCATGGCAGTCTTTCCAGTTTGCCTCGAACGGTAATTTTCAGGCTAGGTTGAATCGCTCTTGAGTCCTATTCTTATAAACTGGTTAATCAGTACCGATTAATCACTCATCAGGAACAAATCTACTATCAACTTTTATTTTTAACAATCTTCTTAAATAAAGGTAAAAAGAGATGACAACGTATAAATATGTTCATCTACAATTTTATCATACTCTGTAGCTTTGCCATTTTTAAGCTTCTGATCTTCAACAGCCGCAATTATTTCATATCAGTAAAGCTGATTGAAGCCAGTTTCATACAATAAAAGATAAGAAAAAAGATTAAATAGTTGACTTTTGCTTGTTTTTTCCTTTTTATTTGTATGAAGATATTTTTCCCAATTTCAACCAAATATCGCTATTTTTCCCAATCTTGACAGCCCCGGCCCCTGGAATTCAAGGGTAAAAAAATCCCTGAACTGCATAAACTAAAACAGTAAAATAAATTAATATTTTTGGGGGGTCAATTTTTTGTGGTTTGAGGAAACAAGAGGCCCATGGGCCACATCGCTCACCTGAGTAACTTGGGTGATGCAGATCTTTTTAAAAGATTTGTTCTATATATATTTCTATGTAAAACTTGGATTCCCCATTGTGGCCCCGCCCTACGCCCGAGGGTCATGATTTTAACAATTTAATATCTACACTACCCAAGGATGCTCCCACATAAGTTTCAGCTTTCCTGGCCCAGTGGTTCTTGAGAAGATTTTCAAAGATTTGTTCTATATATTTCTATGTAAAACTTGGATTTCCTATTGTGGCCCCGCCCTACCCCCCGGGGGTCATGATCTTTAAAATTTAATATTTACACTACTTAAGGATGCTTCCACATAAGTTTCAGCTTTCCTGGCCCAGTGGTTCTTGAAAAGAAGATTTTAAAAGATTTGTTCTATATATTTCTATGTAAAACTTGGATTCCCTATTGTGGCCCCGCCCTACCCCCGGGGGTCATGATTTTTACAATTTAATATCTACACTACCAAAGGATGCTCCAACATATGTTTCAGCTCTCCTGGCCCAGTGGTTCTTGAGAAGAAGATTTTTAAAGATTTGTTCTATATATTTCTATGTAAAACTTGGATTTCCTAATGTGGCCCCGCCCTACCCCCGGGGGTCATGATTTTTACAATTTAATATCTACACTACTTAAGGATGCTTCCACATAAGTTTCAGCTTTTCTGGTCCAGTGGTTCTTGAAAAGAAGATTTTAAAAGATTTGTTCTACATATTTCTATGTAAAACTTGGATTCCCTATTGTGGCCCCGCCCTACCCCCGGGGGTCATAATTTTTACAGTTTAATATCTACACTACACCAGGATGCTTCCACATAAATTTCAGCTTTTCTGGTCCAGTGGTTCTTGAGAAGAAGATTTTTAAAGATATGTTCTATATATTTCTATGTAAAACTTGGATTCCCTATTGTGGCCCCGCCCTACCCCCGGGAGTCATGATTTTAACAATTTAATATCTACACTACCAAAGGATGCTCCAATATATGTTTCAGCTCTCCTGGCCCAGTGGTTCTTGAGAAGAAGATTTTTAAAGATTTGTTCTATATATTTCTATGTAAAACTTGGATTCCCTATTGTGGCCCTGCCCTACCCCCAGGGGTCATGATTTTTACAATTTAATATCTACACTACTTAAGGATGCTTCCACATAAGTTTCAGCTTTTCTGGTCCAGTGGTTCTTGAAAAGAAGATTTTAAAAGATTTGTTCTACACATTTCTATGTAAAACTTGGATTCCCTATTGTGGCCCCGCCCTACCCCCGGGGGTCATAATTTTTACAGTTTAATATCTACACTACACCAGGATGCTTCCACATAAATTTCAGCTTTTCTGGTCCAGTGGTTCTTGAGAAGAAGATTTTTAAAGATTTGTTCTATATATTTCTATGTAAAACTTGGATTCCCTATTGTGGCCCCGCCCTACCCCCGGGGGTCATGATTTTAACAATTTAATATCTACACTACCAAAGGATGCTCCAATATATGTTTCAGCTCTCCTGGCCCAGTGGTTCTTGAGAAGAAGATTTTTAAAGATTTGTTCTATATATTTCTATGTAAAACTTGGATTCCCTATTGTGGCCCCGCCCTACCCCCAGGGGTCATGATTTTTACAATTTAATATCTACACTACCCAAGGATGCTTCCACATAAGTTTCAGCTTTTCTGGTCCAGTGGTTCTTGAAAAGAAGATTTTTAAAGATTTGTTCTATATATTTCTATGTAAAACTTGGATTCCCTATTGTGGCCCCGCCCTACCCCCGGGGATCATGATTTTAACAATTTAATATCTACACTACTTAAGAATGCTTCCACATAAATTTCAGCTTTTCTGGCCCAGTGGTTCTTGAGAAGAAGATTTTTTAATGACCCCACCCTATTTTCGTATTTTCTTGATTATCTCCCCTTGGAAGGGGTCTTGGCCCTTGATTTTAACAATTTAAATTCCCCTTTACTCAAGGATGCTTTGTACCAAGTTTGGTTAAAACTGGCCCTGTGGTTCTTGAGAAGAAGTTGAAAATGTGAAAAGTTTACAGACGGACGGACGGACGACGGACACCGGGTGATCAGAAAAGCTCACTTGAGCTTTCAGCTCAGGTGAGCTAAAAAATCATAGTTTGAAGGGATTTGATTTTGTGGATGCATGTTATGCATGCAAGATTTTACATTTGATGTTGGGGCATGAATTTGTTGGTCTCTTCATACCTCAAAAACATTGAAAATTAAACCCCCAAGAAAATTTGTGATTTCACAGTAAAACCTTTGATGTTAGCCTTAGACCCGCATGCATCCGTTTTTAGGTAGCCGCATTGCCGATTTTATTGTATTTTTGATAAAATAAAAAGTTGGTATTGCGGAAACCAATCCGGGAAAAAAAAATCCGACCTCATTTGTTTCCTAGTTTAGTATTCAAATATCACTTCCAGTAGCCATTTACAATGAGATTTTGGCTACTTCATTTGAAAATACATTCGAGGACATTACCTACACTACTAAGCAATGGATAAAGCAGAAATTTTGACCAGAAATGGAAAGTATATCTGTGATTAAAAAAATTATCTTTATGTTAAAGAAAATTTGGAAATTAAAATTTAAAACAAGAGCAGTGTACGAAACTCGGAAAAAATTCAGGTGGACCAGCAGGGCTGACTACTCAAAAAGTCTGTCAGCCCTGCTGAAAATTAGCAAGCCCGCATAATAAAATTCAATATTAAGGGTACGCACATTCAGACTTGTACATTTTTTCACATCCATGCACTTGAATTTCATACACAGTAATTAAGAAGATTAAAATTTTATTCATTCAGTCAGCGTTTACTTCATTATAAAGTTGTAGGTAAAAAAGGAAAAATTCACTATTAATTGCTAATCTGAAATACATGTCCTATGTTGTCATTTTTTCCTTATAATTTTTACATTTGAAATACATTATAAGATATATAATAGATACAATTGTAACAGGTCATGATAATATATTTAATAATATCAACATTTATAGGTATATTCACATGAATAATTTAGATGTAATGAGTAATTTTTTGATTTTAATTGAAAAGAAAACATACAATTTTTAATTTCTCAGTACTTAAGAGCAATTTTTAACTAACATTCATTTATTATAATTCCTTTATAATCTGAATTTTAAAAGGGAAAAATATATTTTGATATGATTAAATATAACCTAAGTTTATTTTTGATTTAATAAAAACAAAAAATCAGTTAAAGCAACCACTGAATAAAAGCACAAAACGTTATCCTGAATTATTTAGTACACTGGTTTTGTCTTAATAAACGGCATGAACACTATACAAATATTAATACTTATTAATTCTTATAAATAAACACATTGAATGTGTTTGATTTTTATCAGATCATTTAAGTTGAAAAAAAAATTGCAAAATTTACCAGTGGAAAGTTGAAAATATCGTTTCATGCGTGAAAACAGAGGAAATTCAGGTTAAAAGACGATGGTGGTATTCTTCATATATTTACAGATTTATTGATCAGTTATATTGTTTATTTCTTGTTGTCCCAGGGAATAATGCCTTTTATGTACGTTGAAATATTTGGTCTTTACCTTTTCAAAACATTTATCTGCAAAAATGTAAGGGATGGGGTAAAATTAGTGCGTCCAAGCGGGCTGATGCAGTGTAAAGTTTATACGTCCGCTCCAGATTTAGTACGTCTCGGGCGTGCGGGCGGACGGGAATTTCGTACACTGAACAAGAGGCCCATGGGCCACATCGCTCACCTGAGCACTAAGAGTAGGAAAAAGTAGAAAATGGCTTTTTATTGTAAAGTTTAAATCCAAAAGTAGTCCCATAACCAATCATTGACTTGCTATTTTTAGAAAATGATTTTTAAAAGAATTTTCCTATATATATCTTTTATAAAAACTTTGGTCAGCCATTTTGGCCCCGCCCTACCCCCAGGGGTCGTGATTTGAACAAACTTGAATCTACACTACCTGTGCATGCTCCCATATAAATAGGATGAATTATGACTTTGTCATTCTTGAGAAGAAGATGTTTTAAGAATTTTCCTATATATTTCTATGTAAAACTTTGGTCGGCCATTTTGGCCCCGCCCTACCCCCTGGGTCATGATTTGAACAAACTTGAATCTACACTACCTGACCATGCTCCCATATAAATAAGGTGAATTATGGCTTTGTCATTCTTGAGAAGAAGATTTTTTAAAGAATTTTCCTATATATTTCTATGTAAGACTTTGGTCGGCCATTTTTGCCCGCCCTACCCCCGGGGGTCATGATTTCAACAAACTTGAATCTACACTACCTGAGGATGTTTCCCCATAAGTTTCATCTTTCCTGGCACAGTGGTTCTTGAGAAGAAGATTTTTAACCCTAGTAATGCTGTATAAATTATAATACAAAGTGAAAAGGCTGTGAGCTGAATATTTTTGCCTAGTTTTGAAAGTAAAAGAGGTGGTTTGTTTAAATAAAATTTATTCAGTAACAATAATAGTAATATAGACATATTATACATCAAAATGTTCAGCAGACTTTTAGCTTCTATTTCAAATATGTTATAATACAATATATTTGTATGTATACAGCTGTACAGGTAATCTTCAGGTAAATACAGGTAAAAACATAAAAAAAATTAGATTTTAGAAGAGAAATATTATTTTTTAAATCAAATCAATCAATATTTCATGAGAAATTAATGAATAAATAATTAATTGATAATTTTCTTCATTCAATTACTGAACAGGTATGTATTTTTCAACAGGTAAAATCAATTTCAACAACCAATGAAAACGACTGAATAACTTTAAATATGCAACTTATTAAATATAATAACATATAAATAAATAAATAACTTATAACAAATAACATGAATAATACAATAAATACATAAAATGTCATGATAATTAAATTTGGATTTAATGTATCCAGACATAATTTTCAAACCTGAACAGGTAATAATTATATACATGTACACATACATATATATATATATATTTAGGTAACCTTCAGGTAAATACAGGTAAAAACATAAAGAAATAGATATTAGAAGAGAAATATCATATTATTGTTTTAAATCAAATCAATCAATATTTCATTAGAAATTTAAAAATTGATTAATCACAGATAAATAAATAAATAAAAATAAATAAATATATAAATAAATAAATTATAACAGATAGCACGAATAATATAATGAACACATGAAATGTCATAAGAAAAAGGCAGAAAAGGAATCTAGTTTTCAATGTAATACTTATAACAGATAAAATGAATAATAGATCAACAATGAACACATAAAATGCCATAATAAATAAATTTAGATGGATTTGTATCAGCACATATTTTTCACACCTGAACTGGTAAAATTTACTCGTCAACCATCACACGCGTCTTGTACGCAGCTATGTAGTCTTTATGTGTGTGAAAAAGTTTGAAGCAGGGGTCAGCGCATAAGGCAGACAGACACTTGTCACATTGATAGCTAGATTCCTTTCCTGCTCTTTTCCTTTTTTCTCCAATGGATTCGAGCCTCTGCCTCTCTGCCACCGAGCACACGACACAAGCACGGGTAATGTTTTTCTTTATGCCTGTTCCAACGATCTTCATGGGGAAGTGCTGCCCCTGCAGTCTCATGATGGGTTCTGCTGCAGTGCTAGGCCTCCCGACAGGCTTTGTACTCATTCCCGGGACACATGCTCTGTTAACGGACTGCACAAGTTCGGTTACAAGTTGTTTTCGGAAAACTCTGTGAAGCATAGGTTTCCTTGGAGTTAGGGTCTTGTAGCACAGGTAAGCATTCAAAGTAGCTAGAGAAATCACATGGAAAATCACACGCTTCCACCACTTCAGGGTCCTGGCATTGAAAGTAGCGTAAGAAACCATTTGATCAGACCGATCTACGCCTCCCATATACTTGTTGTACGCATTAACGATAGCAGGATTTTCAATGGGTGTTCCTGTTCGTGGTGCCACTCTTCCACAGGGGGCTTTTGCAGCTTCCTCGATGGTAGATAACAGGTAAACAACTTTACGGTCATGGTACTTCACAAGAACAAGTTCATCATTACACATATTGAACATGTTACCTTTGTCCACCTTTTTGTCCTTTATTCGCTGTGGAATTCCCTTCCAATTAACCCGTAATGTTCCAGTGGCACCACACCCGAGCACAAACAAGTCTGTGTAAAGCTGTGGTGAACTATAATAATTGTCCATGTACAAAATGTAACCTTGTCCAAAGTACAGGGTTCGACATTCGCGCTCGTCACCTCGTCATTTCCATCCTGAAATGATTTTGGACGACTTGATTTTCAGTCTGCCTCGCCCAAATGACGACCTTAGACAAGTTAGGAATATTTAATACCGATAGTTAATATTATAAAATAAACTTCAAAAGGCCTTGAAAACATATTTTCTGTAACAAAATCAACCCATTCAACATGTTCAACATCATACATGTTCAAATTGCAGCCGCGTAGATTTTTCTTCCTGACAAATCTGCATTCGATCAATCAGTTGATGCAATGTTTACCAAGTCTTTAAAAAAGTTTTATTTGAGATAAAAATATGTCAATTTCATTTGGACGACCTGAAATTCATTTGGGCAACCTGTGATCATATCAAGGTTGCCAAAATGGCGAGACCAAATTTTGACGAGTGTCGGACCCTGAAAGTATCCTCGCATCATGTCCATAACTAAGTCGTATGTAGCCCCATTTGCACTAGCAGGTGTCTCCGATTTCCCAGTATAAAGTTTGAAACGTAAACAATACCCAGTCACTGCATCACACAACATGTAGGCCTTGATCCCATACTTCTTGGGTTTGTCTGGATTGTACACACGAAAAGACAGATTTCCTCGCCACGGTACCATCCCTTCATCCAAAGACAGATGTTGGTGTGGACGAAACACAGTCCCGAATGAAGAAATAATGTTTTTGTAAAGGGATCCGAGTTTGTATAGAGGGTTGTAACCCGCGTTTCCTCGACATCGTCATTGCGATAAACACCTTCATTTCATCCAGTGTGGTTTTGACCCAGTTACGAAATCGGGAAGAAGGCTTGAGGTTTCCCTCATTTTGTTGTAGATACTGCTCCGCATAGCGATTAGTTTCGTCTGCCATAGTCTGGAAATCATCATCCTTGATGAATAGGTTGAAAAAATCAAGTGGCGAACGTTGATCATTTGGCATTTCAACATTTAGTCCAGGGACGCCTGTGAAGCCCATGTCAGTGCGAGGTCGGTCACCATCTTGCCAGTTTGCCATGAAATTATTCGGATTTTCGTTGACTTCTTCATCGGAACTGTCGGCCAGATCATCAGACTCAAATCCCTCAAACTCTTCGTCACTTTCATCGTCGTTAAATAATTCGTTGAAGAAGTTTTCATGTTGTGGTAAGAACGCCGCCATTTTGGGCAACCCATAAATAAACTTGCAACTCTCTACTTGTTTTAAATAACAACCAATCAGATTTGAGCTACGTCACTAAGCTCGTTTTAACCTCAAATGTATTACCAAATAAGGAAAAGGTTTTTATTAAACTTTATTTCCATTGGATGTCTAAAAATACGATATAAAAATAAGCTAATAAACAATATGTCGTAACCCGGAATATTCCGGGTTCAGCTCACAGCACGTGCATTCGAAACCCGGAATATTCCGGGTTCAGCATTACCAGGGTTAAAATATGCCACCAAATTTTCATCAATTCCCATTTATCTCCCCTTGAATGAGGGCATGGCCCTTCATTTGAACAAACTTGAATCTCCTTCACCCTAGGATACTTTGTGGCAAGTTTGGTTGAAATTGGCCCAGCGGTTCTTGAGAAGTCGAAAATGTGAAAAGTTTACAGACAGACAGACGGATGCAAAATGTGATCAGAAAAGCTCACTTGAGCCTTCGGCTCAGGTGAGCTAAAAATACCTCCCTCATCTACTTTATTGCCAATAAAATGAAAAATAAAATGCCGCCCTCCCGCATCTGTTTTGGAGAAAATTGGCATGAGAACCAGGGAATTAAATTTAGATAGCCTTAGTTTTGTAAATATAGATAAACTTCCTGAACTTTTTGATCTCTTCTCATACTTTCTGGCATATTTGAAAAGTTTTCAGAGAAACAGACAGACTCCAGACAAAATGTGAACACAAAAACTCAATTGAGACTTCCGCTCTTTGAGCTGAAAACAATATCAAACTTAATATTTATACATACCAACAGCGACACATTCAGCAGAATGATTACTGCGAGTGTTCACGGTCATCTTGTTCTGTGCACATTCTGTACAATTTGTGTGTCCCTCAGCAGTTTGGTAGTGATGTAGAGGACAGACCTTACATGGTTCATATCCTGTCAAAGAGTACATCCCAGGCGGACAAGGAGCTGTAAATATTATAATTATGTACAATTAAAACAGTCATTTAATATTAATATTGATTCTTATGCTTCTGAAGAGAAAGGATGAGATGTGCCATTATGAAGGCCATTATGAAGGTCCCCATAAGTTGATAACAAGAGGTCCATGGGCCACATTGCTCACCTGAGAAGTTTTGACCATTCCGTTCTTTACCAGATTTCCCCCTTGTTATACATAATGCATCCCCACCCTACCCCACTGATCATAATTTAGACATTTTGAAATCTACACTACCCCATGATCCTTCCATGGGCACATATGTTTCAGCTTTTTTGGCCCAGTGGTTCCTGAGAAGAAGATTTTCAAAGATTTTTCCCATATATTTCTATGTAAAACTTTGATTCACTATAATGGCCCCTCCCTTCCCCCGGGGGTCATGATTCCTACAATTTAGAATTTACACTACCCCAGAATGCTTCCACATAAGCTTCACTTTTTCTGGCCCAGTGGTTCTTGAGAAGAATATTTTCAAAGATTTTTCCTATATATTTCTGTATAAAACTTTGATTCCCCATTGTGGCCCCGCCCTTCCCCCGGGGGTCATTATTTGAACAATTTAGAATCTACATTATACCAGGATGCTTCCACATAAGTTTCAGCTTTTCTGGCCCAGTGGTTCTTGAGAAGAAGATTTTCAAAGATTTTTCTTATATATTTCTATGTAAAACTTTGATACCCTATTGTGGCCCCGCCCTACCCCCGGGGTCATGATTTGAACAATTTAAAATCTACACTATACCAGGATGCTTCCACATAAGTTTCAGCTTTTCTGGCCCAGTGGTTCTTGAGAAGAAGATTTTCAAATATTTTCCCTATATATTTCTATATAAAACTCTAATTCCCCATTATGGCCCCGCCCTTCCCCCAGGGGTCATTATTTGAACAATTTAGAATCTACATTATACCAGGATGCTTCCACATAAGTTTCAGCTTTTCTGGCCCAGTGGTTCTTGAGAAGAAGATTTTCAAAGATTTTTCCTTAATATATCTATATAAAACTTTGATTCCCCATTGTGGCCCCGCCCTTCCCTCGGGGGTCATGATTTGAACAATTTAGAATCTACACTATACCAGGATGCTTCCACATAAGTTTCAGCTTTTCTGGCCCAGTGGTTCTTGAGAAGAAGATTTTCAAAGATTTTTCCTATACATTTCTATATAAAACTTTGATTCCCTATTGTGGCCCCGCACTTCCCCCGGGGGTCATGATATGAACAATTTAGAATCTACACTAGCCTAGGATGCTTCCACATAAGTTTCAGCTTTACTGGCCCAGTGGTTCTTGAGAAGAAGATTTTTTAATGACCCCACCCTATTTTTGTCTTTCCTTGATTATCTCCCCTTGCGAGGGGATATGTCCCTTCATTTTAACAATTTATATTCCCCTTCACCCAAGGATGCTTTGTACCAAGTTTGGTCAAAATTGGCCCAGTGGTTCTTGAGAAGAAGTCGAAAATGTGAAAAGTTTACAGACGGACAGACAGACGGACAGACGGACGAACAGCTAGACGGACGGACAGACAGACGGACAAAATGTGATCAGAAAAGCTCACTTGAGCCTTCGGCTCAGGTGAGCTAAAAATATTTCCTATAATGCAATATTGATGGTCAACTACATGTACCAACTATTAAGTTAATTCATTGCACCTAAAATCTGTTAATTACTGATTGGAACAATATTACCTTTACATCCACTGATATCAGGAACACCATTTTGTACTTCTGTCTTATAACCAGTTGGACAGTTTTCACAGTTGGTCGCATTTACCCAGTATTCATCTCTACCACATGGCTTACATTCTGTCATTCCATCACTTGAAACGAAACCAGGTGGACACAGGTCTAATAAAAAAGTAAAGCAATTCAATTAGGAGGCAGCCTTGGGAACTTATGTACCTTTATTTAATAACGTGTTACTTGTTATATTTTAAACTGTAAATAAATTAAATGTAAAATAATTAAAAAAGAGGCAAATGGGCCACACTGCTCACCTGAGCTCATGGGCTAGTTAAAGAACACAAATTAGCTCAATATTGAAAAGTTTGGGAGGAGGGGGATTTGAATTTGCTACTGTAAAGACTGTCACCATATCAATAAAACATACAAGTATAACTTTGCCATTCTTGAAAAGAAGATTTTTAAAGATTTTTCTGACATATTACTTGTCCTCCCATTGTGACCCCTCCCTACCTCGAACATGAGTTGAATAAATCTAAATCTTATCTACTTGCAAATACTTACATGTCAATTTGACTAAATTACTTTTTTATTCTGTAGAAGATATTTTCCTATATATTCTAAGGAAAAACTCTGACCCCTTATTGTGGCCACACCCTAACCCTGGGGGTTATAATTTGAACAAACCTAAAACTAAACCACATGAGGAGGCTTCCATTAGTTCCATATAAAACCAGAAGTCTCTGTTGAGACTGAAGCTCTACTGGTTTGTACTTATGGCAAAGGAAGAGAAAAGTACTTAAGCAGTTAGATATTGAAACTTTTCAACAGCAATAAATAGAATAATGATCCTTGATTAAGTCTCTTTATGTTCTTAGTGTAGTCTACTTGCATGCCACATTACATTATAACCAGACTAAAACTGTTATTTGGAGTAGCATTTTGAGAGTATTTAACAGAAATTTCTTTTTTTAGTAACCACGGCAACACCGTTCATCGAAATCAAAAACCGATACACAGAATTATGTATCTTAGTGTAGTCTACTTGTGTGGCAAGTTACTGTAAACCAACTTTTATTCGCGTGCGAGAAATTTTCGCGAGGTTCGCGAGAGCCTCGTCATCGCGAATATTTCTCATCGCGAACAGGTCCTCAAAGTCTCTTTTTCTATTAAAAACAGTTCCAAAAACGGCTTGATCGCGAATATTAATCGTCGCGAATTAGTTTACTCTCGGTAAATCGCGAAATAAAGTCGACGCGAATAAAAGTTGGTTTACAGTATATTGAAATCAGACCAAAACTGTAGGAAAAGTAGCATTTTGAAAGAATTTCACAGAAATTTCTATTTTTAGTAACCACGGCAACACCGTTCATCGAAATCAAAAACCGATACACAGAATTATGTATCTTAGTGTAGTCTACTTGTTTGCCAAGTTATATTGAAATCAGACCAAAACTGTAAGAGGAGTAGCATTTTGAAAGAATTTCACAGAAATTTCTATTTTTAGTAACCATGGCAACACTGTTCATCGAAATCAAAAATCGATACACAGAATTATGTATCTTAGTGTAGTCTACTTGTGTGCCAAGTTATATTGAAATCAGACCAAAACTGTAGGAGGAGTAGCATTTTGAAAGAATTTCACAGAAATTTCTATTTTTAGTAACCACGGCAACACTGTACATCAAAATCAAAAACCGATATACAGAATTATGTATCTTAGTGTAGTCTACTTGTTTGCCAAGTTATATTGAAATCAGACCAAAACTGTAGGAGGAGTAGCATTTTGAAAGAATTTCACAGAATTTTCTATTTTTAGTAACCACGGCAACACCGTTCAGTGAAATCAAAAACTGATAAAGAGAATTATGTATCTTAGTGTAGTCTACTTGTGTGCCAAGTTATATTGAAATCAGACTAAAACTGTAGGAGGAGTAGCATTTTGAAAGAATTTCACAGAAATTTCTATTTTTAGTAACCACGACAACACCGTTCATCCAAATCAAAAACCGATATACAGAATTATGTATCTTAGTGTAGTCTACTTGTGTGCCAAGTTATATTGAAATCAGACCAAAACTGTAGGAGGAGTAGCATTTTGAAAGAATTTCACAGAAATTTCTATTTTTAGTAACCACGGCAACACCGTTCATCGAAATCAAAAACAGATATACAGAATTATGTATCTTAGTGTAGTCTACTTGTGTGCCAAGTTATATTGAAATCAGACCAAAACTGTAGGAAAAGTAGCATTTTGAAAGAATTTCACAGACATTTCGATTTTTAGTAACCACGGCAACACCGTTCATCGAAATCAAAAACCGATACACAGAATTATGTATCTTAGTGTAGTCTACTTGTGTGCCAAATTATATTGAAATCAGACCAAAACTGTAGGAGGAGTAGCATTTTGAAAGAATTTCACAGAAATTTCTATTTTTAGTAACAACGGCAACACCGTACATCAAAATCAAAAACCGATACACAGAATTATGTATCTTAGTGTAGTCTACTTGTGTGCCAAGTTATATTGAAATCAGACCAAAACTGTAGGAGGAGTAGCATTTTGAAAGAATTTCACAGAAATTTCTATTTTTAGTTACCACGGCAACACCGTTCATTGAAATCAACCAGAAGTCTCTGTCGAGACTGAAGCTCTACTGGTTTGTACTTATAATAAAGAAAGAGATAAGTAGCAGTTGGGCTATAAAACTTTACAAAAGCAATAAATAGAATAATGACAAAAACCGATACACAGAATTATGTATCTTAGTGTAGTCTACTTGTGTGCTAAGTTATATTGAAATCTGACCAAAACTGTAGGAGGAGTAGCATTTTGAATGATTTTCACAAAAAATTCTATTTTTAGTAACAACTGCAACACTGTTCATCGAAATCAAAAACCGATACACAGAAGTATGTATCTTATTGTAGTCTACTTGTGTGCCAAGTTATATTGAAATCTGACCAAAACTGTAGGAGGAGTAGCATTTTGAATGATTTTCATAAAAAACTCTATTTTTAGTAACAACGGCAACACCGTTCATCGAAATCAAAAACCGATATACAGAATTATGTATCTTAGTGTAGTCTACTTGTGTGCCAAGTTATATTGAAATCAGACCAAAACTGTAGGAGGAGTAGCATTTTGAATGATTTTCACAAAAATTTCTATTTTTAGTAACAACGGCAACACCGTTTATTGAAATCAAAAACCGATACACAGAATTATGTATCTTAGTGTAGTCTACTTGTGTGCCAAGTTATATTGAAATCGGACCAAAACTGTAGGAGGAGTAGCATTTTAAAAAAATTGTTTACAGACGGACAGACAGACAGACAGACAGACGGACGGACGACGGACGCATTACTATCGCATAAGCTCTTCTGGTCTCTGACCAGTAGAGCTAAAAACCGATACACAGAATTATGTATCTTAGTGTAGTCTACTTGTGTGCCAAGTTATATTGAAATCAGACCAAATCTGTAGGAGGAGTAGCATTTTGAAAAATTGTTTACAGACAGACAGACGGACAGACAACAGACAGACAGACAGACAGACAGACAGACGGACGGACAACGGACGCATTACCATCGCATAAGCTCTTCTGGTCTCTGACCAGTAGAGCTAAAAACACTAATCATAGTTTTGCACTTTTGCTTTTCTCAGAAAATTTTTAAAGATATGTTTTAGTATATACGGTATTCCTTTGTAAAAATTGATCCCAAATTGTGTCCCCACCCTACCTCCCAAGAATTCTGATTTGAACAATCTTGATTCAACCCTACCTGAGGATGCTTTTATATAAATGAATATAAATATCACCAATTATGGCTTTGCTGTTCTTGAGAAGAAGATTTTTCCGATATATTAAAAAATATATGTAAAACTCTTGTAGTCCATTGAGGCCCTATTCTACTCCCAGGGGTCATGATTTAAAACAAACTTGAATCTACTTCACCTGATGATTCCACATGAGTTTCATCTTGCCTAGCCTGATGGTTTTGGAGAAGATTTTTAAATATTTTTCCTATGTATTCCTATGTAAAGCTTTGATCAGCCATTGCGGCCTTGCCTTACCCCCATGGTCATAATTTGAACAAACTTTAATCTACACTACCTTAGGATGCTTCCCGAAGAGTTTCAACTCTCCTGGCCCGGGGGTTCTTGAGAAGATGATTTTTAAAAGATGCCATTAATTTTTCATTAATTCAAAATACGTTATATCGCGACTACCAATGAGTACCTCGCAGTTATCTAACTTACTACCGCTCTTTTGTGGGGGAGTCGAGAAAAGTCTAAATTTCTGGGGGCAAATGACATTGTTTACAGTAGTGACAATCGAATGATTCGAACAATTTAATGCCGAAATTACGATGTTTTGCCACATATTGAACTACAAATAGTAGATTGTCAAATAAGGAAAGTTTAGAATATTTTATCTGCTTAACCAGAAGTCTCTGTCGAGACTGAAGCTCTACTGGTTTGTACTTATAGCAAAGGAAGAGAAAAGTACTTAAGCAGTTGGAAATTGAAACTTTTCAACAGCAATAAATAGAATAATGATCCTTGATTAAGTCTCTTTATGTTCTTAGTGTAGTCTACTTGCATGCCACATTATATTATAACCAGACTAAAACTGTTATTTGGAGTAGCATTTTGAGAGTATTTAACAGAAATTTCTGTTTTTAGTAACCACGGCAACACCGTTCATCGAAATCAAAAACCAATACACAGAATTATGTATCTTAGTGTAGCCTACTTGTGTGCCAAGTTATATTGAAATCAGACCAAAACTGTAGGAGGAGTAGCATTTTGAAAGAATTTCACAGAAATTTCTATTTTTAGTAACCGCGGCAACACCGTTCATTGAAATCAAAAACCGATATACAGAATTATGTATCTTAGTGTAGTCTACTTGTGTGCCAAGTTATATTGAAATCAGACAAAAACTGTAGAAGGAGTCGCATTTTGAAAGAATTTCACAGAAATTTCTATTTTTAGTTACCACGGCAACATCGTTCATCGAAATCAAAAACCGATAAACAGAATTATGTATCTTAGTGTAGTCTACTTGTGTGCCAAGTTATATTGAAATCAGACCAAAACTGTAGGAGGAGTAGCATTTTGAAAAATTGTTTACAGACAGACAGACGGACAGACAGACAGACGGACGGACGACGGATGCATTACCATCGCATAAGCTCTTCTGGTCTCTGACCAGTAGAGCTAAAAATGTGACGATTTTCAATGAAAAGTTAACGAGAAGAGTCCGCTTAATTTAAGATATCTTTAAAAATGTGACAATTTAGGATTGGCTCCTCTAAAAAATATATTAGGCTGGTTAAGCTATTGTTTAGCAGGGTATTCCACCAGGATTTTTTTATTTATCTGTCCTTATAAATGCTACAATGATTTATCTTGCATTGTATTGAATGTACATTGCCCCCACCCAACAGACGATTCCTACCTCCTTCGCAAAAGAGTTCCGCTAAGTTAAGTAACCGCAATATCAAGTATTATCCCCCTTAGACGAGGATTTGGCTCTTCATTTGAACAATAAAAAATCCCCCACTCAAGGCTAATTTGTGGTAAGTTTGGGTGAAATTGGCCTAATGGTTCTGGAGAAGAAGTCAAAAATGTGAAAAGTTTACAGCGACAATTATGATGACGACAACAGACAAATTTGACTGACAAATTTCGATCAGAAAAGCTTTCAGCTCAGGTGAGCTTATTAAACCTTATATGGAAATCTTAGTTTTCAACCTAATAATCATAGGTTGTATATTTTGACAAGGTTGCTTTATCAACCATAGAATTTGCAAAATGATGACTTAAAATGAAACTGTTGATGTCTTAGTTTCAACAATTGTTTGTCATGTAATTTTCGCTAGATTATAGCTTAATGGTAGAAAAGCATGCAATGCTGATTTCTGATTGAGTCATTCCATTGCCTCTACTTGTTCAACTAATCATGAAGTGATTTTGTTTGGTACACAAGAAGCTGGCATACTTTTTATGTATCATATTATGTTCCTTCAAAACATTTTTTGTGGCGCATGCTCATAAGTACACACTTATCCAGAGTACTTAAATCATTTATATTATATAAATAAACTTACAAACCATTTCACTCTGTAAAATTATGTTTCGGGGAAGAGGTAACAAACTTAAGTCTCAAGTTTCACTATGTTGCAATAATAAATATTACCAGTGCATGCAGTTCTGTCATCATTAGACACAGTATTTGTTGGACAGCTGTTACAAGAAGCCTTGCCTACTGAATCCTGAAACTGACCATCTAGACATATCACACAGCTAGTGCCATTAAAATATCTTCCTGGTGGACACATCACTGAAAGAGAAAAATATTGAAAGATACAAACAATCCAACGGTTGATTCCTGCTACATGTATACCGGTACTCTAAAAATTCATTACACCTGAATGCTTTATTATGATCATGGGTATCTGCGTGGAATATTGATCTGTGTTCATGCTGATATCTTGCATTACCTTTGTTTACATTTTATTGCCTTTCCATGTATTTTTGTTAATTTTATTTTTTGTATACCGCACTGAACTGTGCAATATTTAAAGTTTCTGCGTTTATTTATTTTTTTTTTGGTGGTGGTGGTGGGGGGGGGGGGGGGGGGGGGGGGCTTCCGAGTGCTGTATAAAGCATGCATATACATGTACACCAGTGACGATTGCACTGAACAGTGACCAAGTAAGCAGCTTTATATAGATGTAGTAATAGTGAGTTAAAGTCCAATTGAATGTGACAGACAAATTCCTTTTATGAATTGTTTTCAGCTCTAAGTTATATCATGTCACTTACCACATTGTTCACTGCTCCCTGATGATGTAGGTTTGATAAGTACCATGTTGTCAGAGCACTTATTTCCAGAATCAACCTCTTTGATGCTTACAACAGATACACTTGACTGTCCTCCATCACAAACAACAGTATTATTATGCAGGAAAAAAGAGGGATTATTATTTACTACAATAACCAGTGATCCTAAACATGTAGATCTTGCACCATCAGTACCACTTCCAGTAAATTCTCCACTAAAGACAGTGGTGATCTACAAACAAAACATTTTTTTCTTTAGGCCATATAAAATTAATCTTTAGATTCTCATCCCCGCCCGCCCCTCTCAAAATGTCCCTCCCCGATGTTTTTTATTTTGATTTTTGGGTATTTTCATGTATTTTTATTCAGTAAGAATTTGTTTCAAAGTTTAAGAGTTATCTCCCGTCTGTATTAAAAGTCGCGTGTCGCTATTTATAGCAAAAACGCCATGTGAAGAATGGAGAAAAATCGGCAATAAAAGCAGTTTAAATATGTAAGGAAAAGATAATTTGTCAGTAAAGAGAAGGCAGAGAAGAAAACTTAGCATAAACACATATATATACCATCACTGGCAGGAGCAAGCCAAGTATGTAGAGAGATTGTAACTAAGTAAAAATAGACGAGGAAAGTCAAGTTATATATAACGATCTCCAGCTGTGTGATTTAGCTTTGAAATAAAAAAAATCTACAACATCGTAGACAGACTTAAGAGAAGGCCTAGCTTTTTCAGTAGAATACTTATTAGAACATTTATATAGATTTTGCAAAATAAGAAGTCAAGCATACACAATTTATTGGTATCCCCACCTCATTTTGTTCAGGGTGTGCCGTATAAAGTGTACTTGATAATTTGTTAATTAACAATAAATATTTAACTTTAATAAAGAAAAAAATTTCTTTAAATATTTAAAGAATATAAAAAGAATTAAATCTATTCATATTTGCATTAAGGTAATGAAAACAAGAGGCCCATGGGCCTTATAGGTCACCTGAGCATTATGCAACAACTTTCCTGCAGTGATTGAATTTGATCCATGTTTTAAGCCAGATGCTATAGCATTTACAATTTTGATCATCATAACTATACACTTAGCAGTTGCTTAGTTTGGTTACTTAATACCCATAGGCAGGGTAGGGGAACAAAAAATGCATTTCAACAAATCAGTAATATTCAGCAATAATCGGTAGTAACTCTACCACACATGAACCCTTGAATCTTGCACAATTTTTGAAAAGGCATCCTTGGTTTTCAAAAATATTTGATTCATACCAAGGAGCAGATTTCAAACAATTCATTCATTTTCAGTATATAGGTACAGCCCCCCCCCCCTCTATGGTACAACTGACCCTAGGGCCTTGAAATTCACAATTCTTGAAGATAAGGGTCTTTGCTCATAACTATATAGGTAGTTCATCTGCTTAATACCCAGCACAAGAAGAAAATATTCAAGATTTAATGTTTTTTCACTATACATGTATAATCAATAGAGCCCCGCCCTAACACCAGAACCCCTGACCCTGGGGCCATAAAATTCATAATTTTGGTAGAGGCACTCTTGCTCATCATAACTATGTACTTAGTTTGTTTATTTAATACCTAGAAGCAGAGAAAAAGATTTTCAAAGAATTCATGTACCGTATTTTCACTATATAATCAATAGAGCCCCACCCTAACACCAGAACCCCTGATGCTGGGGCTATAAAATTCACAATTTTGGTAGAAGTACTCTTGCTCATCATAACAATGTTCTTATTTAGTTTATTTAATACATAGGAGTAGAGAAGAAGATTTTCAAAGAATTCATGTATTTCACTATATAATCAATAGAGCCCCACCCTAACACCAGAACCCCTGACCCTGGGGCCATAAAATTCAAAATTTTAGTAGAGGCACTCTTGCTCATCATAACTATGTACTTACTTAGTTTATTTAATACCTAGGAGCAGAGAAGAAGATTTTCAAAGAATTCATGTATTTTCACTATATAATCAATAGAGACCCGCCCTAACACCAGAACCCCTGACCCTGGGGCCATAAAATTCACAATTTTAGTAGAGGCACTCTTGCTCATCATAACTATGTACTTACTTAGTTTATTTAATACCTAGGAGCAGAGAAGAAGATTTTCAAAGAATTCATGTATTTTCACTATATAATCAATAGAGACCCGCCCTAACACCAGAACCCCTGACCCTGGGGCCATAAAATTCACAATTTTGGTAGAAGTACTCTTGCTCATCATAACTATGTGCTTAGTTAGTTTATGTAATACCCAGGAGCAGAGAAGAAGATTTTCAAAGAAATAATGCATTTTCACTATATACTTAATGGGCCCCACCCTAGCACAAGAACCCCTTACCCCAGGGCCATGAATTTCACAATTTTGGTAGAGGACTCAATGCTGATTACAATCATGCAAACAGTTTGACTGCTTGATGTCCAGGAGTAAAGAAGAAGATTTTTAAAGATTGCATTAATTTTAGTGGTTTTGGCCCCACCCCCCAGGCCCCAGGGGGGCAGGGATCATGAAATTCACAATTTTTGTTCCCCCTCACCCATAGATGCTTTGTGCCAAATTTGATTGAAATTGGTTCAGTGGTTGCAGAGAAGAAGCTGAAAATGTTCGAAAGTTTACGACCGATTGACGACGAACGACGAACGACGTACGACGGACGACGACGGACGAAAACAGATAGCAATAGGTCACCTGAGTGACTCAGGTGACCTAAAAATGTGTACGGGGCATCCGTTGTTTTGTTGATACTTAATTAGGCCTATATATAAATTAACAATTATAAAAAATAAAAAATAAAATCCGCCCACCCGCCCCAATTTTTTTGCAAATTAGGATGAGAATCTAAAGATTAATTTTACCTGGCCTTAATTTGGTGAATTCAACTACTTTGTTCTTATATACAACAAAATAACATATTTGAACAAGCCAAGTTTTCTACATTAAATTCCCTCAATAACTCTCCTCACAAAATTTAATGGCTTATTAGAGTACCAAAAGGATGTTCTTCTGAGGTGCGGTTTAAGTTTATTGAAATTGGTTCAACGGGTCATTAAAGCTTCAGTACTGTATATCCAGTTTTTTTTTCGTGATGATCTTATTTTCGCATTTTTTGCAACCATTTTTAATTCACAAAATATGAAACATGCAAAAATTATGTCAGCTATAATGTGACATAAAAACATTATGATTTTAAACCAAAAAAATCTTCAATCGTAAAAAATAACTTACAACAAATTATAAACTGTACTAATCTACCTCTTTTTTGCAAAATTTCCAACACACGAAAAAAACAAATGTACAGTAAATTACAATCACTCCTACCCCTAGCAGTCATGATTTAAACAAATCTGAATCTGCACTACCTGTATATTTCCATATAGATATGACCAATCATGTCTCTGCTGTTCTTGAGAAGAAAAATTCCATTATATTACCGTATAAGTGGAAATTTTAGCGAGATGCAAATTTAGCGATTTCTACCTAAAATCTGGTATTTTATTTTTAGTGAGAAGTAATTTTAGCGATTTTAAAATGCTAACTAAAGAAGCTATTACAAATAATAAGCAATTAATTTTTAGCGATATTCAATTTTAGCAATGTCTGCACCCTCACTAATGTTGCCAAAATTAAATCCTCGCTAAAAATTCTACTTATACGGTACTAATATGTAAACATTAGATCATCCATTGTGACTCCATCCAACTTTCCTGTGGTCATGATTTGAACGAACTTGAATCTACACTGTCAGAGGAAACTTCCAAATAGAAGATATCTAATTATACCTTTGCTGTTCTTATTCCTGAATCCTGACTGGGTTGGGAGTGGGATGGAGGGAAAGCTTTCATGATATCAACAAACTTGAATCTACTCTACCTCAGTGAGGTTGTGCCCTTGGAAGGGGACTTGGGCCCTTATTTTTTCTTGATTCCACTATACCCATGGCTCCTTTGTTTAATGTTTGGTTAAAATTGGTGTAGTGGTTCATGAGAAGAACTTAAAAATGTGAAAAGTTTCCAGATGCATGGACACGGAAACAACTTGATTCTACACTACCTGAAGATGCTACCAAACAAATATGACCAATCATGGCTCGGCTGTTCTTGAGAAGAAGATTTTTTAAAAGAATGGGTGGACCTAAGGCCCTATTTTGGATCTTTTTGTGACTTTGCAACTACCAAGTTGTTAATTATGTGAATTCAAAATACATCACTAGCAATGGAAAGAGCTACTTATACGTGGTTATATTAGGTGGAACATTTGTACAACAAGAGGCCCAGGGGCCACATCGCTCACCTGAGCAATTGGCTAGGAAAAAGCACATATCAGATCAGAACTGAAAGTTTACGGGGGGGGGGGGCTTGAATTTAACCCCCCAGGAGGTCATGATTTGAACAAATTAGGATCTACACTACCTGAGGATGATTCCCTAAAAATATCACTAAGCATGGCTTTGAAGTACTTGAAAAGAAGATATTAAAAGGTTTCCCCATTTATTCCTATGTAAAACTTTTATCGGCCATTTGGCCCCACCCTACTACGGGGGTCATGATTTGAACAAACTTGAATCTACACTACCTGGGGATGATTCCACATGAGTTTCATCTTTCCTGTCTCAATGGATTTTGAGAAGAAGATTTTTCCTATATATTGCTATGTAAAACTTTGATCAGCCATTTTGGCCCCACCCTAACCCCAGGGGTCATGATATGAACAAACTTGAATCTACACTACCTGAGGATGATTCCATATGAGTTTCATCTTTCCTGGCCCAGTGGTTCTTGAGAAGAAGATTTTTAAAGATTTTTCCTATATATTCCTATGTAAAAGTTTGATCGGCCATTTTGGCCTCACCCTACCCCCGGGGTCATGATTTGAACAAACTTGAATCTATACTACCTGAGGATGATTCCACATGAGTTTCGTCTTTCCTGGCCCAGTGGTTCTTGAGAAGAAGATTTTTAAAGATTTTCCCAATATATTCCTATGTAAAAGTTTGATCGGCCATTTTGGCCTCACCCTACCCCCGGGGTCATGATTTGAACAAACTTGAATCTATACTACCTGAGGATGATTCCACATGAGTTTCATCTTTCCTGGCCCAGTGGTTATTGAGAAGAAGATTTTTTTAAAAATGCCATTAATTTTTCTCTAATTCATTATTATCTCCCCTTGGAAAAGGGCGTGGCCCTTCATTTGAACAAACTTGAATCCCCTTTACCCAAGGGTACTTTGTTGCAAGTTTGGTTGAAATTGGCCCAGTGGTTTTTGAGAAGAAGATGAAAATGTGAAAAGTTTACGACAACGATGCCAACGACAACGACGACAGACAACAGACAAATTTTGATCAGAAAAGCTCACTTGAGCCTTTGGCTCAGGTGAGCTAATGACAATGCCAAATTGCCTTAAAAACGTCTACCCTGAAACCAATTCATGCTGATTGGCTAGTTAGCACCCCCTCCAAAATCGCACTGAAAATTGACCTCATCAAAGGGGCATTTGAGCGTGTTTGACTATAATGTAAACACTACTTACCGGTAAATTCAACAGTTGTATTTATCATTTTATTATTTATTGTATATAGATATTGATGCTTTTGATACTTAATATTTCTTTTTTTTAATTTTTGTTATGTGTCAATAACCACATACAGATTGTCTTCTTTATGCGCGATCACACAGACAGAAGGGTAACAGTTATTTTACGATATAAAATAGTCTGTGTAACTTTTCACAAACAAATGTTTGTATATACGTTCGTGGGGATGTAACTTCGTGGGTCAGGGTTACCCATAAGAAAGATATGAACCAGACATGAATTATGAAATTTTTCTTCCAGTGACCTTGAACTTCCCCAAATGACCTTGACCCAAGGTCATGATACATCCTTAGGTCAGGAGAAATCTTTGTGTGAAATGAGAACCTACCAAGTTTATCCATCAGAAAGATATGGACCGGACACAAATTATGAAATTTTTCTTCCAGTGACCTTGTACTTTCCCAAATGACCTTGGGTCAAGGTCATGACACACTCTTAGAATATGAGCAACCTTTGTGTGAAATTAGAACTTACCAAGTTTATCCATAAGAAAGATATGGACCGGACACGAATTATGAATTTTTTCTTCCAGTGACCTTTAACTTCCCCAAATGACCTTGGTTCAAGGTCATGACACACCTTTAGGTCATGGTCAATCTTTGTGTGGAGAAGTAGATTCTAATGTTCCTCCGCAAGAAAGATATGGACAGGACACGTTTGCACAGACAGACGAACAGACGGACAGACAGACAGACGGACAGACGGACAAGGTGATTCCTATATACCCCCCCAAACTTCGTTTATGGGGGGTATAACAACATTTAATTTGCTAAATGCTGTAACTGTTTTCATGAGTACACTAGCAGGTGAACATCAAATGAAGAATTGCAATATTTACAGGTCAATCGAAGTAAAATCAAGGTTAACGCAGTCATAACAATGGAAGCAAAAAGTTTGTTTTGAACATGCTTTTTGTTAAATTAAGTATGAGTACACGTTTGTCGGCTTTCTCCTTATAATATGACATTATCTTGTTCAATATACAACTAATTTTCTTAAGAACAGCCGACAAACGTGTGCTGACTATGTATTCAGACGATGAAAAACACCTGATCGTGATTATCTATTGATATTCAAGAAATCTTCAGGCACCATACCTTCAATATTTATTTAGTTAACCTCAAAAAGAGCATTTTAAATTCACATCTGTACCATGAATACAAGGTTGAGATATAGGGGGTTAATATGATGAAAAGAAATGAACATTCATGAAACTTAAATTTACGGCATTTTTTCTGACCAGTTAAGTCCATCCATTCTTTCCTATATACTCTTATGTAAAACCAAATTCACAAGGGTAGGAAAAAATAATACTGTAGTGTTTTTGAAATTCTTGTTTAGAGATAAGAATACCTATGTTTTAAAAGTTCAAAATGTATTAGTTAAGTCAAAGTTAATGGTAAATGTCAAACATTATAAAACAAATTCAATGTTTGTTACCAACATGTATATGATTTTTGCAATTTTATTTATAATTAACTTAATTTAAACTTTTTACTCAAATCAGAAACAAGAGGCCCAGGGGCCACAGCACTCACCTGAGCACATCAGGCTTGAATTTACTCCACCACCCCCCCCCCCAGCCTCATTTGAACAAACTAGAATCTACACTACCTGAGGATGATTCCATATAAATATCACAAATCATAGCTTTGAAGTACTTGAAAAGAAGATTTTAAAAGGTTTCCCTATATATCCCTATGTAAAACTTTGGTCGGCCATTTTGGCCCCACCCTTGCCCCGGGGGTCATGATTTGAACAAACTTGAATCTACACTACCTGAGGATGATTCCTCATGAGTTTCATCTTTCCTGGCCCAGCGGTTCTGGAGAAGAAGATTTTTTAAAAATGCCATAAATTTTTCACAAATTCATAATTATCTCCCCTTGGAAGGGGGCGTGGCCCTTCATTTGAACAAAATTGATTCCCCTTCAACCAAGGATACTTTGTGCCAAGTTTGGTTGAAACTGGCCCAGTGGTTCTGGAGAAGATGAAAATGTGAAAAGTTTACGCCGACAACAACGCTGACGACAGACAACGGACAAATTTTGATCCGAAAAGCTCACTTGAGCCTTCGGCTCAGGTGAGCTACAAAAGGTTTTAAAATTTTATAAAAAACATTTATGAAATCATTACCTCCATTTGAATATTTGATATCTACATTATAAGTGGTACTGTAATGAAATCTAAAATAAATTGTGGGTGTACTGTAATAAGCCTCCTTAATTAAGGAAACAACTCAAAACAATTCAACATATCATAAAATTGGATGGAACACTCATTATTCTTTCTTACTTAAAAATACCTGAAATGCTTTTGTTGTTGATGTAAAACTATTAATCTTAAACTTTCCTGCTCCAAAGCCATCACATCTTATATCCACTTTTTGTGCTATAGTAGTGTTATATACAGCTAGTGAGTTGTTGAAGCCTTGTAAACATTGGGAAGCAGGAAGATCCCCTAATCCATAAACCACCTCTAACTTAGCTTTGTAGGATGGAGACTCTGTCACTGAAAAAAAGTAAATAGCCTGATGAAACTCATAGCCCACAGATTAATTATCCTCAACATGTATCCTTTACAGAGACTCAGTCACACTTCATTTTCCAAATTTAAAAAAAAAAAATTCCCATTTAGGCCAAAATAAAAAATAACTTTGTTTCCCCTAACGCGACCGACCCAAGTAAATCGCGCCGACTGAAAAGATTTTTAAAATAAGATGATTCAAATATTTTTTTTATTGTAAACTAAGTTTTATAAAATACAATTTCATCAAAATCTGTCTTTATCAGAACGGCCGATTTTGTTCTGCTGTGATTTTTCAAGCATTTGTTGAAAACAAAATGACGTCCAGATGTGATTATGTAAAGGGCATTAGCTCTTCATAAAACAATGGCAACATCTCAATCTTATGCTTTTAGCTAATTGGAATTCTTCACTCTTGAAACAACTCAATAATAAAATTAACCATGACTAATTAAGAGTGTTTCCGAGGTGTCTTGGCATCTCCATGTGAGTGAATAAATTTTCGAAAGGGACGTTAAACAACAAACAGAACTGAACAGAACAGAACAAACAAACAAACAAACCTGTTTTTGAATTTAAGGTACGTAATACATGGTAATGTATCATATAAGGGGCCCACCTAATGAACACATCATTCAATTTCACTGCATCTTATTTAATTTGAGTTTTGACCTAATAACCAATTCATCTATGTTCCTATGTTTACTATACTTAGTATGCCATAATAGAACCACAGGAGTTGTTGTAAATATGTCTGCATATTCATCCTGATAAATATAATTCAGATCTTCTTTCTTCATGCCTTTATTTAGTGGGTTAAACTTCGTGACTATGACATTGTATACAACATTTTTATCATTTTGTATATTCGGTTTGGTTCAATTAAATATTTTTTACATACTCTTTCCAAATAGTTTTGAAATCATGATTCTAGCTTCATGAGACGTCTAGTGAATTTTTCTTTAATTAGACCCATGATTGATTGATCAATTATTGTTTTTTAAACCTTGAAATTTGGTTGTTTCTTTGCTTTTAATCCCTTCGAGATTTGTTGGGACGACATTTGAACATTTCCCCATGGCTCCAAAGAATCTTTAGACGTACTACACACTTTTTTGCCATTAAGTAGTGGGGGATCTTTTTTGAGCCAGCATCTTCTGCGACACTGGACATAAGTTTTTAATGTCCCCTTTGAAGGACCGTTTTCAACGTTACTCATTGGAATTTGAACTGCTGCTGTCAGAAAATAAAATTGTTTACCTACCTACCGACCCAACTTGAGAATTTGGGGTCGGGTTAGGGGAAACAAAGATATTTTTAATTCCGGCCTTAGGTGTTCTTTTATTTAAAATTTAAATTAAATAAGACATTTGAGTTTTGATCTCGATACATATTTTGATTTTTTGTAAACTGTGTACCTATATTGTCACTGATTTTATGTTATATTATATTATGGCCCCACCCTACTCCATCATGCTAGAGGTTTACAGCGAGATACAGGTGACTCTCGATGGCTCAAACTCCGATCTCTCAAAGTTCTCCATCTCTCAAAGTGAAACTCAGGTCCCGTTTTTTAATCTCTATATAACTAAGCAAATTTACTCCTGATCTCTTGAACTTCTCCTGAAGTTCTTTATCACTTGAACCAAAACCTGGGTCCCATTATACATATTTTATTGAATTTCACTATCTCTCTAAGTTTTGATTGTGCGTGTATACACGTCAATAATGTGTATAATTGATGCAGCCTGGACTCACCTGGAAAACAGTGAACACCTGGGGCTGGCTTGGAGGTGTTTATTGGGTGTTTACATAGATGACACTAAACCCGTGGGTGATATGTGTTTTGATAAAATTAATTGAATATTATTGGTAAATTATAAACGAATTCACAACTTATTTGTCTTGAAACCGAGACTATAATTTTTAGAGAATAATTTATAGATGTTCGTTTCAATAAGTTCCCATAGATTATAAACTTTTATTAGAGTCTACATAATCCCAGTATGGCAAATATTGCACTTGAAATTCCTTTCTCAAGGACTGAATACCGATTAAGAAAAATCTGGTGAACACTGCATGGTGTCAGTGGTGAAGGTCCCAATCAAGCCACGGAACAGCCAAACCGACAATTGCTATGCGGGTTGTATGCAATCATGGAATAAGAACAAATAAAGATTGAAACTTTAAGAATTCATTTTATTTATTTGAAATACGATCATTGTTATTGATATCAAGTAAATTACCTGTAAAATACGACTGAACGTGCAGTGACTTTATTTACATATATATACTTCCGGTATCTATAAAAGTAGAACATCGATGATCGGAATTGAAAATTCCAGATTTTATTTACTCTCTATGTCTCGAACCCCTCGATCGCTTGAACTTTTCTTGCGGTCCCTTAAACTTTGAGAGACCGAAAGTCACCTGTGCTTTTGACTTGGCGCTGGGTAACCTCTAGCATTCATTGTAAAAATTCTCGCCGCTGAAACCACTGGTGGAAAAAAGTCATTTATTAAAAAAATCAGGCTTTGAACATTACCGAACAACACAAAACAATAAAATTTTTATTATTTGCGATTAAACTTGCACATAAAACAATGTTTAATAACCTTTTGTATCAGCAATAAATTCAACATTTTTACAATTGAAGCAGAAAACAAAACAAGTCATCTGTTTTCAGAAAATCTGATAAAACAAAACTATTTTTTCTCTATCAAATAATAGAAATTTTCGTTTTCTGACTAGCAATCTACAAAACTAATGTTTCAGGTCAAATCAAAAGTACTTCTGTTGACAAATTGAAATGATTACAATTTTAGTTAATGAATGATGATGCATACTGAATGAGGTAGAATTTATGATTTTTTGTATCTTTTATACCCCATGCAATCACGTAGGTATCTGAAAATTAATAATTTACAGGTTATTTCACGCATTATATGTTCCACCCATATTGCGAATTCATGGATATAGCAAAGATATCCTGGATGCCCAGCTATATAAATTTCACGAATTCCGCATACGGATATAACAAATTATGGATATAGCTAAGTAATTTCATGGGTCCCTGCGACTTCGTTATAACCAAGTTTTACTGTATCTCCCCTTAGGGGAGGGTGTAGCCCTTCATTTGAAACAAACTTGAATCCCCTTTACCCAAGGATACTCTGTGAAAAGTTTAGTTGAAATTGGAATTAAGTTCTTGAGAAGAAGATAAAATTGTGAAAAGTTGATGACAACAGACAATAGACAAGTTTTTATCCAAATAGCTCAATTAATCCTTTGAGCTATGGTGAGCTAAAAATATACAATGAAATACATTACTTACAAAGACAACTTTCTGGATACATGGAAGGAGACCATTTATTCATTCCTGAACATGTGTAGGTTTTTGATTGGGATCCATCAAAATAAAGATATCCACTATTACAGGTGTAAGTGCATGTTTTGTTTCCATTCGAATCAAGACATTCTTTTTTAGCATGAGAAACAGGTGATAAACTCTCAGTGAAACAAACTTCAGCTGAAAAACAGTAAGAAACAAATGTATTGTATGCCACTTAATCAGTGCATTCCAGATCTAGGTTATACTGTAACTGTCTTTAAAATTGTAATTCTTTGGTGAAAATTAATCTGTATGATCTATTAGAGGATTCGATTATTTACGTTGAACAATTTCATTATCTGTCAATTTGAAGCCTGATGTTTGAGCCATGCAATAACCTTATATGAATTACTGTAAATCCCTTTTTATTCGTGAGAACTTTATTTTCGCATAATTACGCAAGACAGTGTGCTCGGGAAAATTAAATTCTCGCATATAATAGTATTCCTTAAGATTATATAGAGCAATAACCACAGTTCGTGAAAATTTTATTTCGCTAATCAAGAGTCAATGACTATCTCGCGAAAATAAGATGTCGTGAAAATTTAGTGATCTACAGTACCAAAAAAAAATTTAAATATTTACCTCATACACAAGTTTATAAATCTACCTTTAGTGTATATTAGTAATGTACATGTGTCCTCAGTTCCCCACATGTTCTGTAGTGTTCCTTTGACTTGTAGAGGTTTACCAAGTGTTGTGGTGTTTACAGTGATGTTTTGTCCTGGGCTAAATGCTATATTTTCACCCACTTTTGGATCACTAAAATAATTTTGTAAATCAACTCTGGTACCCTCTATGGTGTTGATTGAAACTTGTTCTATATCAGTACATATCAAATTAGGCTTTCTGCGATCTAAAAAAGAATAAATCAGTTTCAATTTTCTAAATACATCAACATTTCTGATACTTCTATTCACATTAAATTTATGACTATATTTTATAATAACATCAGGTCTATGGACCTTGAAAAACACCTATGTATTATGAGTTTCTAAGGCTGCAATGACTGTTAATTTCTGAAACTGGAACACTGGACTTGAGGAACAATAAAACATATTCATTATCATGTAGCTTTATTTGTGTATGAAAAAAGAAGATAGATTGTATATCAAATTTCAATTAGGTCATAAAATGTTGGTCATCCAGACTTCAAGAATCCATTCATGCTTTCTTTATTTCATCCTATTGAAGATTCTGAGTTCTGCATTCAGACCAAACATTAAATTTTCATTGTAAATTTTCTAAATAATAATATAGACAGTGGATTTCCAACTAGTTAATCCTGTGTAATTTTTAAGATGCACTTAAGCTGAGTAATGGGAGAGGACTATTTAAGATTTTGTATCTAATGTGTCAATTCACTTTGACATATTGTCAATAAAAACAAAAGAAATGCATGGAGATAAAAACTGGTGGGTGACTATGTCAAACATTCTTTCTACCTTGAAAAGCTGAAAAAAGTGTTAAGCATCATGGTAACTATTTTGCCTCAACTGCCTTTGGACTGAAACATTTAACAAGAGGCCCATGGGCCTTATAGGTCACCTGAGCATCATGCAACACCTTTCAAATGATTGAATTTGGTTCATGTTTTAGCTAGATGCTATGGCATTCACAATTTTGAAAGAGGCACCATTGCTAATCATAACTATACACTTAGCAAATGTTTAGTATGTTTACTTAATACCCATAAGCAGGGTAAGGAAACAAAAATGCATGTCATTCAGCAATAATCAGGAGTGCCCCTACCACACATGAACCCCTGACCCTAGGTCTACACATTGCACAATTTTTGAAAAGGCACACTTGCTTATCAAAAATGTTTGATTAATTTCAAACAATTCATTTTTAGTATATAAGTAGAGCCCCCCTTTGGTATCCCTGACCCTGGGGCCTTGAAATTCACAATTCTGGAAGAACCCTTGCACATGATAACTATATAAATAGTTCATCTGCTTATTACCCAGGAGTAGAGAAAAAGATTTCTATAGATGTAATGTATTTTCCCTATATAATCATTATAGAGCCACACCCTAACACCAGAACCCCTGACCATGGGGCCATACAATTCAAAATTTTGGTAGAGGCACTCTTGCTCATCATAACTATGAACTTAATTAGTTTATCTAATACCCAGGAGCAGAGAAGAAGATTTTCAAAGAATTTATGCATTTTCACTATATATTCTATTTAGCCCTACCCAAGGGACCATGAAATTCACAATTTTTGTTCCCCTTTACCCACAGATACTATATGCCAAAATTGGTTGAAATTGGTTCAGCGGTTTCAGAGAAGAAGCTGAAAATGTTTAAATGTTAATGCACGACGAACGACGCACGACGACAGACAAAAACGGATAGCAATAGGTCACCTAAGTTTACTCAGGTGACCTAAAAATTTAAAAAAAAAAAAAAAAAGAACAAGAGGCCCATGGGCCTTATAGGTCACCTGAGGATTATGCAACAACTTTTGACAATTGAATTTATTTCCTGTTTTAAACCAGAGGCCATGAAATTCATAATTTTGAAATAGGCACTGGTAGTATTGCTTATCATAATTATACACTTAGCATGCTTACTCTACTAGTTACTTAATACCCAGAAGTAGATCAGAGTAACAAAGAGAAAATGCACTTCCACTTTATAACCAGTTGTGCACCTCACCCCAAAGGAACCACTAACCCTGGGGCCATTTATTTCAAAATTTTGGAAATTTTATCATAAATTTTATTTCATCATAAATAGTTGATTAATACCAAAAAGAAGATTTCAAAGCATTAATTAATTTTCAGACTAAGTACCCCCCCCCCACCCCTGACCCAGGGGGCATAAAATTCACCGTATTGCTAGAAGCACCTTTTTTCAAAACCCTGATACAGGGGACATAAACAACCACATATTTGGTTGAGGTGCCATTCTTGCTCATCATAACTATGTACTTTGTTTAGTTAATACCCAGAAGCAGAGAAGATTTTTAAATAATAAATGCATTTTCACAATATTTCCAATAGAGCCCAGCCTTAACACCAGAACCCGACCCTGGGGCCATAAAATTCAAAATTTTGAAATAGGCACTCTTGGTCATCATAACAATGTACTTAGTTAAGTTTATTTGATACCCAGGAGCAGAGAAGAAGATTTACAAAGAATTAATGCATTTTCATTATATAATCAATAGAGCCCCACCCTAACACCAGAACCCCTGACCCTGGGGCCATAACATTCACAATTTTGAAAGAGGCACTCTAGCTCATCATACCAATGTACTTAGTTAGTTTTTTTTAATACCCAGGAACAGTGAAAAAGATTTTCAAAGAATTAATGAATTTTCACTATGTAATCAATAGAGCCCCCCCCCAACACCAGAACTGAACCTCTGACCCTGGGGCCTTAAAATTAACAATTTTGAAAGAGGCACTCTTGCTCATTATAACAATGTACTTAGTTAGTTTATTTAATGCACAGGAACAAAGAAGAAGATTTTCAAAGAGTTAATGCATTTTTACTATAAATCTGTAGAGCCCCAATCTAACACCAGAACCCCTGCCCCTGGGGCTAGGAAATTCACAATTTTGAAAGAGACACGCTTGCTCATCATAACAATGTACGTAGTTAGGTTATTCAATACCCAGGAGCAGAAAGAAAATTTTCAAAGAATTAATGCATTTTCACTATATAATCAATAAAGCCCCGCCCCAACACCATAATCCCTGCCCCTGGGGTCATGAATTTCACAAATCTGAAAGAGGCACTCTTGCTTATCATAACAATGTACTTCATTCGTTTGTTTGATACCCATGAGAAGAGAATAAAATTTTCAAAGAATTTATGCATTTTCATTATATAATCAATAGAGCCACGCCCTTACACCAGAACCCCTGACCCTGGGGTCATAAAATTCACAAATCTGGAAGAGATACTCTTGCTCATCATAAATATGTACTTAATTTGTTTATTTGATACCCAGTAGCAGAGAAGAAGATTTTCAAAGAATTAATGCATTTTCATTATATAATCAATATATACCCCACCCTAGCACTAGAACCCATGACCCTGGGGCCATGAATTTCACAATTTTGGTAAAGGACTCAATGCTGATTACAATCATACAAACAGTTTGACTGCTTGATGTCCAGGAGTAAAGAAGAAGATTTTTAATGATTGCACTAATTTTAGTGGTTTTGGCCCCACCCCCAAGGCCCCAGGGGGCAGGGACCATGAAATTCACAATTTTTGTTCCCCTTCACCCATAGATGCTGTGTGCCAAAATTGGTTGAAATTGGTTCAATGGTTTCAGAGAAGAAGCTGAAAATGTTCAAATGTTAACACACGACACTCGACGCACGACACACGACGACGGACGAAAACGGATAGCAATAGGTCACCTGAGTTTACTCAGGTGACCTAAAAAAAAGAAAAAAGAAATTATTAGGCTTATTTTCCTTTGGGAATGGTGCCAATTTAAAGGCACTTATTGATCCTTTAAAACGGCCATATTCATCACCACCCCCACCCCCCCATTCCATCCAATACTGTATACAGGGTTATTTTCGCCCCATGTTATTTTCACCCTTTTGCACTCGCCAACTATTTTGCCCCATTTTAAATTCGTCCAGTCTTAGTTTTGTTTAAGAAATTATGCTGTGTAATTTGAATTTGCACCATTTTATATTCGCCCAATGAGGAAGAGGGCGAAAGGGGCGAAAATAAAACGGGGGCGAAAATTTCCCTGTATACAGTATTTCTGCAAACACTGTTTACATTTTTAATGTACTAATTAATATGTATTTTCAAGTAGCCTTCTACTTTAAAGCCGCTTAACCCGAAACAGGCACATTTTATCTTACACAATAAAAGTACGTCATTACATAGATAATATATAAAAATAATAAATTATAAGATTGATTTAATAGTTTATTACAACAATCCTTACATGGAAAACGCAGATCAAAAACATTATTGACAAACAGTAGTTCCTGACGGAAGTTAAGATCTGTTGTGAAGTCAATTTTGAAAAAAAATAAGTTTATCGGATATATCTGATAATGAAGATAATTCAAACCCGAGTTTTTTTTCTCTATTAGTAGAAGCCTTAGTCATAATACATCTTTTCAAAATTAAGAAATTAATTGAATATAATCCAAAGTAATTTTTATATTAATATGCATATCTAAAGAATAAAGGAAAATCAGATATTTTAAATGATTTTTTCAAAGGAGCTAAAATATTGTCCGAGTGCAGGTAATATACGTAAAGGATATATGCCGAATACTGTTCTATATGTAAAATTATCCGACTGTTTGAGGCCCGTTAGGGACGAAAACTGTCTGATAATTTTACATATAGAATAGTATGAGGCATATATCTTACTTAAAACATTGCCATTTAAATGTCCAAAAGTTACCTGGAGGAATCCGATAATAACACAATGGGAGTTCAAGCATCAATTGTTTTCTACCCGTCTGATAAGTAAATAAAAGAAATGAGTGAACACTAAAAAAGTGAGTGAACTCTTGTTTCATTAATTTCATTCATTCAATGGCAGTCGTTTGGTTAAGCAGGACATGAGTACGGTGGTGAAAGATTTGGGGGGGGGGCATTTTTATTTATGATGTGCATAAATTGACATTGATGCAGACATAATTTTGGGTGATATTTTAACCATCACCATGGCAAGTAAAATGCGGATTTTTACCCTAGCTGAATTTTTAGCTTAGATAATGAAAATTCTCAGGTTTTGAAAGTGTGGCCATCGGGGAACAAACATAAAAAGAGATTGCAGAATCTTTTTTTCAGAAATGGATTTAAATTCGCTAATTCAAAGCGCTGAATCAAAAACTCTTTTAAAGAGTGAAAATTAATGTTGTGGAAGGTTTAAAATCGGATTTCTTTTCATGGATTTGCTATTTTATATTGTGATCAACTTAATTTCCTTGCGTTTGGTTTCCCTGAATTTTTTCCTCACATATTTATTGGGGGTTTCTGGACATATTTAATCTTAATTTCACTCTTCTTTTTGTTTTTTAAACACCGTCCGATTTTGTTATCATTGCCGTCCGATAATATATTATCAGACTGGTAATTATAATTATCGGACGGCTACAGGTAAATTTTTCGACTGCAAGAACAAAGGCTTGACGTCACAGCAATGTTTTAAATGTACTTAGTTGTGAAAAAAATGCTCGGGTTCGTTCTTCATGAGATAAACGTGTAAGCGATAAATTTAATTTTTGAAGGTGATTTCACACGATATCAACAATGATCAACATAGGATTATTTTTTTGTGTGACCTAACAAAAATTATTTTTTTAACTTTTGAATTTTGATATCTTTTAAAGGAAAAAGGCTTTGGGGATATAATTTGACAAAAGTTGAAACAATTTATGGACAATTATTTTTCAAGAAGAAAATCGAATATATATTTTTAGCGATTAGAATCGGACCAAGCGGCTTTAAAGCATCTTTTTTTAAAGATTTTTTTTATTTGAGCTGCTTACTTAATGTACACAGGCTATACCTTTGATCATGAATGAGATTGAACATCTTGCAGTATTCCCTCCATTATCTACTGCTGTGTAGGTGACATTTAAATCCCTGGACACCACTGTACCATTTTTGAAATTGGGAGGATCCACAGTCACATTCTTCACCAGACCAGAGTTATCAGTGGCAGTGGGTGTAACAAAACTTACAGCCTCCATACTGTCAATGTAAAATGTCTGAGGGCAGTTATTAAACTCTGGTGGTGTAACATCTGGAAAAGAAAAAGAAGTATATCAGCCATTAACCTAACTTTAACCTCCAAATTTAACTTGATATTACATGGGCTACATTCAAGATCACACCGGCTATGTAGATATAAATAGCTTCTACAATCTTGAACAATATTCGTATATCTATATCCAAAAAAACTTAAATTAATTTAGGCAATGTGTTCAGGTGTAAACTAAATATCTAACCTGGCAGCTAGGCTAGATGGTACGATATTGAATTCAGCCATGTTCATTATACTTCCCAATAGATATTTGTAGGAAAAAAAATATAAAAATAAGAGATGGATTATAAAAAACTTATGCGACACCAATTTAACACCAATGCTGATGTCAGGGATATAGCATAAGCTCATCTTAACTTCGTCTGAGAGTTAAAAGCATTAAGCTGGCTATCCGCAAAAAATACCATAGATTTTAAATTCAGTTTACCTTTTCTAATTTAAGTACATTGTAAAAATATGAGGAGGAAAAAAAATATGACTTTTTATTCCTTTGCATCTAAATATATAAGGCGTAACAACCAAGTATATTTTAAATATTTCATTAAGTCAAAAAGCAGAAAAAAGCCAATTCTCTTACCTGTGCAAAGAGGTAAGTCAGTGGAATTCCAAGTGGCATTTTTACTCCCCTGCTCTACACAGAGAAGGGGAGCAGAAGGAATTGGTTCATATCCTTGACGTGTACATCTAAACCTGAGGAGCTCCCCAGCCTCGTAACTCCTCACTACCTGTACAGCTCCCCCTGGTGTACCAGGGTCTGTGCAGCGCCCACCTGTTAATGTACAGGGTTATATGATTTTCATAATTATACAAATTTATTATGTACTTCAGAAATGTTAACATCTACTGTTAATTACAGCTCCATATTTATTAAAATTAACATGCTTTCTTGGAAATAATTATAACTCCCTCATCATACTTGCCAACCTCCAGCATGTAAAAATCTGGTCATGACCAGATTTGGAAAGTAAAAAATCTGGTCATAACGCATAATGACATTCACAGCATATTAACCATGATTAAATTTAATACAAAGTATTTGTGTATTGAGAATGAATTCTTTTATTGAAAAAGGATTTAAGACAAACAAGAGGCCCACGGGCCTTATAGGTCACCTGAGTATCATGTAACAACTTTCCAGCGATTGTATTTGGTTCGTGTTTTAATCCAAAAGCCATGAAATTCACAAATTTTGAAGGAGGCACCATTACTTATCAAAGGGCAGATTTCAAAGCATTAATTTATTTTTGGTCAAAGTACCCCCCTGGTACCCCTGACCCAGTGGCCCTGAAATTATCTATTTTGAAAGAGGGCCCCTTTCTTCATTATAAAGCCAGCATCTTTTTTTGTTAGGGTTTAGTTATGAACATGAGAATAAAAAAGTCCTGAAGGAGAAGGAAATTAAAAAAAAAATTTGATAAATCAATTATTAACATTTGTACAATTTTTTATGCTATTCTAAAAGGCTCCTTACCACTGGACACATAATGCTTACAAATAGGAAAGTAGAACATTTAAGGAGGCTGGTGGGTCAACAAATTAATCCCAAATTAACCACCAGATTTAACTTATTTTTTTAGATACGGTATCTTTAGCTGTCAACTATCATTTGACAAAGAAAAAATTCACACATTTTAGTTTTAAAATTTGATCATTTTTGTATATCTTTATATGGAGCTCTCCTTTTAAAGGAGATTGAAATAGTCTAAAAATGGCTGCCACCCCCAGCCTCTTTAATTGCTTATTTCATCATCTGCCAGTTTGGGCCAGTTATATAAATTTTGTGATGTTGGTCAAAATATATTTTTAAAAATCAATTCTTTAAAAGTCTTTCAATATATCTTCATTTTTTATCTGTGTTAGGTGAATGTGTAGACATTGTTCTAAAATTTACTTGATGCCTAAAATTCTTCCTCAAATGGACTTAACTTCTCCCATAGTTTTATTCATTACATTTGTTGCATAATCAACCCTTTTCTGAAGAATGATGCTTAGACTGTAAGCTATAACAGAGATCTAAACAATGTCGCTGGCAATATGCAAAAGCTACCACAGGCAGTTTAAAACCTTGGGGAGGAAAATAATTTACAGACAGATACTTTTGAAACGAATACATAATAATCTCACCAGCATGTCATTGTGCAACAAAGTCGTCAGCATTTTATTTGTCCTTTGAACGGGTGAAACGTTTTGAATATGGCACTCGTATCAATGAAATTTACATGAGCTTTATTTACCCGCCGTTTCATCTTAAAACCGGAAGTGCGAGTATGTAAACTTAAAATCTCGATCCCGACTCAAATTTGACATCGGAAAGAAAAAAATTGTTTTATTTTTTTTTCTGAAAATTCTAAATCTTGAGTGGAGGGTTTGTAAAATTGAAAATTAAATAAATCGTGGCCTTAAATATGTAATTAGATCATTAGTATCTTAACCAGGAGCAAAGGATAAGATGTTCAAAGAATTCATGCATTTCACTATATAATCATTAGAGTCCCACCCTAAAACAAGAACCCCTGACCCTGGGGCCATAAAATTCAAAATTTTGGTAGAGGCACTCTTGCTCATCATAACTCTGTACTTAGTTAGTTTATTTAATACCCAGGAGCAGAGAAGAAGATTTTCAAAGAATTAATGTATTTTCACTATATAATCAATAGAGCCCCGTCCTAACACCAGAACCCTGACCCTGGGGCCATAAAATTCACAATTTTGGTAGAGGCACTCTTGTTCATCATAACTATGTACTTAGTTGGTTTATTTAATACCCAGGAGCAGAGAAGATTTTCAAAGAAATAATGCATTTTCACTACCTACTTATTTAGCCCCGCCCTAGCACTAGAACCCCTGACCCCAGGGCCATGAATTTCACAATTTTGGTAGAGGACTCATTGCTGATTACAATCATGCAAACACTTTGACTGCTTGATGTCCAGGAGTAAAGAAGATTTTTAAAGTTTGCATTAATTTTAGTGGTTTTGGCCCCACCCCTCAGGCCCCAAGGGGGCAGGGATCATGAAATTCACAATTTTTGTTCCCCTTCACCCATAGATGCTTTGTGCCAAATTTGGTTGAAATTGGTTCAGTGGTTGCAGAGAAGAAGCTGAAAATGTTCAAATGTTAACGCACGACGGACGACGACGGACGAAAACGGTTAGCAATAGGTCACCGGAGTTTACTCAGGTGACCTAAAAATTCATACATAATTTGATTTAATTTACATTTTAAAAATGAGAATTGAAGGTATCATATTTCAGTATTGACTTGAAGTAAGTGCATTTTTTTAAAAGCCTTTTTAGTTTCTGCTAAATTTGAAAGTATATACCAATTTAAAATTTGAAGTTATTTTTCCTCTCTCTTAATTAATTAACTACTGCAATATGTTTTAAATGTGAAGTTAGGCCTACACTGTCTTCGATCACTTTATTTTATCTTTAATGAAATTTTTTTCCAAGATTCCTTGATATGTACCATACATAAATATCGATTCTCTTTTTCTTGGTTCAATCAGAGACATGTGTTTTGTTCAATTTGTTCCTGTTGGCCCTGATAACAATCTAGTTCTATCGGAAGCCATTTTAATTGACTTCAAACATTGATTTGTCAAAACAACACCTAGTTAATTGTTTACACCTGCACTGATAATTAATCCATCGGCATTGTTTATGTAGATCTAAGCTTGGGTTGTAACTGGAAGTTAAAAGTGCAATCTAATTTTCGAACCAAATCCGGAAATCGGGAGATTTTCAGGTTGTTCGGCAAAAATTGGGTGATAAGCATGAAAAAATAATCGGGTTACGGGTTGAAAAATCGGGTGTGACCCGACGAAATCGGGTGAGTTGGCAACTATGTCCCTCATAGACTTGACATCAATGGCCAAAATAGACTCTGTAGATTTCTTTAAATTTCAAAATAATATCAAACTTGATAAATTGATTTGTTTCAAGATGTCTAAAATACAATCAATGGAAAAAAACAGGTCATCTCACATTTAAGGTAAAAAGAAAATTTAACAAGAAATCTGTGAGCCAATGCTCACTAGTAATACCCCCGCTCTGATGTAAATGAGCACTATCATGCTAATATACACAAGTTCAATTACAGGCAGATGCACAGAAAAATATGAAGTTGACATCAGATTCATATGAAAATTAATTCCACCATATGGCATGCCTCAACAAAGAGTGTAATAAAATTTTAAGTATCTGCTATGAATAGCTAATGAGAAAACTGCAACTAAGATTTGTTATGTATGAAACGGACAGACGCACAGACAAACAGGAAGTTGATATCCGATTGGAACAAAAATGTATCTCAACATATGGCATACCTTAGAGAAGATTGTGTTAAAATTTCAAGCATCTACAATGAGTAGTTGCAGAGAAAACTGCGACGAAAATTTGTTATGTATGAAACAGAAAGACGCACAGACAAACAGGAAGTTGACATCGGATTTGAGCGAAAATGTATCCCACCATATGGCATGCCTCAGAGAAGATTGTATTAGAATTTCAAGCATCTGCGATGAGTAGTTGCTGAGAAAACTGTGACGAAAATTCGTTATGTATAAAATGGACAAACACACAGACAAACAGGAAGTTGACATAGGATTTGAGCAAAAATGTATCCCACCATATGGCATGCCTCAGAGAAGATTGTGTTAAAATTTCAAGCAGCTACGATGAATAGTTGCTGAGAAAACTGCGACGAAAAATTGTTATGTATGAAACGGACAGATGCACAGACAAACAGGAAGTTGACATCGGATCTGAGCAAAAATGTATCCCACCATATGGCATGCCTCAGAGAAGATTGTGTTAAAATTTCAAGCATCTGCGATGAGTAGTTGCTGAGAAAACTGTGACGAAAATGCTTTATGTATACAAGAGGCCCACGGGCCTTATAGGTCACCTGAGCATTATGCAACAACTTTCCAGTTACAGTGTATTGAATTTGATTCATGTTTTAAGCCAGATGCTATATGGCATTCACAATTTTGAAAGGGCACCATTGATCATCATAACAATAAACTTAGCAGTTGCTTAGCTTGGTTACTGAATAACCATAAGCAGGGTAGGGGAACAAAAATGCACTCCAACTAATCAGTAATATTAATCAATAATCAGTAGTGCCCCTAACACTCTCACATAAACCCCTGACCCTAGGTTGCACAAATTTTTAAAAGGCACCCTTAAAATTGCCTATCAAAAAGTAAATAAATGTTTTATAAATACAAAGGACCAGATTTCAAACAATTAATTCATTTTCAGTATATAAGTAGAGCCCCCCCCCCCCCCCCTGACCCTGGGGCCTTGAAATTCACAATTCTGCAAGATTAGGGCCCTTGCTCATCATAACTATATAGGTAGTTCATCTGCTTCATACCCAGAGACAGAGAAGAAAATTTTCAAAGATTTAATGTACAATGTATTTTCACTATATAATCAATAGAGCCCCACCCTAACACCAGAACCCCAGACCCTGGGGCAATGAAATTCAAAATTTTAGAAGAGGCATTCTTGCTCATCATAACTATGCACTTACTTAGTTTATTTAATACCTAGGAGCAGAGAAGAAGATTTTCAAAGAATTCATGTATTTTCACTATATAATCAATAAAGCCCCCCCCCACCAGAACCATTGACGCTGGGGCCATAAAATTCAAAATTTTTGTATAGGCACTCTTGCTCATCATAACTATGCACTTAGTTAGTTTATTTAATACCTAGGAGCAGAGAAGAAGATTTTCAAAGAATTCATGTATTTTCACCATATGATCAATAGAGCCCCCCCCCAACACCATAACCCTTGACCCTGGGGCCATAAAATTCACAATTTTGGTTGAGGCACTCTTGCTCATCATCACTATGCACTTAGTTGATTTATTTAATACCTAGGAGCAGAGAAGAAGATTTTCAAAGAATTCATGTAATTTCACTATATAATCAATAGAGCCCCCCCCCCCCCACCCCCAACACCAGAACCCTTGATGATAGGGCCATTAAATTCACAATTTTGGTTGAGGCAAACTTGCTCATCATAACTATGCACTTAGTTAGTTTATTTAATACCTAGGAGCAGAGAAGAAGATTTTCAAAGAATTCATGTATTTTCACTTTATAAACAATAGAGTCCCCCCCCCCACACCAGAACCATTGATGCTGGGGCCATAAAATTCACAATTTTTGTAGAGACACTCTTGCTCATCATAACTATGCACTTAGTTAGTTTATTTAATACCTAGGAGCAGAGAAGAAGATTTTCAAAGAATTCATGTAATTTCACTATATAATCAATAGAGCCCCCCCCCCCCCCCCCCCAACACCAGAACCCTTGACCCTGGGGCCATAAAATTCACAATTTTGGTAGAGGCACTCTTGCTCATCATAATTATTTACTTACTTGGTTTATTTAATACCCAGGGGCAGAGAAGAAGATTTTCAAAGAAATCATGTATTTTTACTATATAATCAATAGAGCCCCACCCTAACACCAGAACCCCTGACCCTGGGGCCATAAAATTCACAATTTTGGTAGAGGCACTCTTGCTCATCATAACTATGTACTTAGTTGGTTTATTTAATACCCAGGAGCAGAGAAGAAGATTTTCAAAGAAATAATGCATTTTCACTATATACTTATTTAGCCCCGCCCTAGCACTAGAACCCCTGACCCCAGGGCCATGAATTTCACAATTTTGGTAGAGGACTCAATGCTGATTACAATCATGCAAATAGTTTGACTGCTTGATGTCCAGGAGTAAAGAAGAAGATTTTTAAAGATTGCATTAATTTTAGTGGTTTTGGCCCCACCCCTCAGGCCCCAGGGGGGCAGGGATCATGAAATTCACAATTTTCGTTCCCCTTCACCCATAGATGCTTTGTGCCAAATTTGGTTGAAATTGGTTCAGTGGTTGCAGAGAAGAAGCTGAAAATGTTCAAATGTTAACACACGACACACGACACACGACACACAACACACGACACACGACGGACGACGACGGACGAAAACGGATAGCAATAGGTCACCTGAGTTTACTCAGGTGACCTAAAAACGGACAAACACACAGACAAACAGGAAGTTGACATAGGATTTGAGCAAAAATGTATCCCACCATATGGCATGCCTAAGAGAAGATTGTGTTAAAATTTCAATCAGCTACGATGAATAGTTGCTGAGAAAACTGCGACGAAACTTTGTTATGTATGAAACGGACAGACGCATCGACAAACAGGAAGTTGATATCAGATTTGAGCAAAAATGTATCCCACCATATGGCATGCCTCAGAGAAGATTGTGTTAATATTTCAAGCATCTGCGATGAGTAGTTGCTGAGAAAACTGCAACGAAAATTTGTTACGGACGGACACACGGACGCACAGACACACGGACACACGGACAGACAGACACACAAGGGTAAAACAGTATACCCCCCTCTCCTTCGGAGCGGGGGTATAACAATAATCAGGGTTAATACAACCATCACCCACCTGTACATGTGAGATTTCCAAAACCCCACTGTCTATTCTCCTGACATCTGACAGTATAGTCCCCATCTACTGACTTTCCACTGAGCGTTGAACCATTCTGACAGCTAAAATTAAATGAACTGCCAAAAAGTGAATCAGAGTAGCTGTACGCATCAGCACCTGGAACTTGCTCTGGCACCCCACAGTCAATCACTGAAGCAAATCAAAAAGAAAATAAATAAAAAAATACAAAGCATCTTATTCTACAAGTTATAAATGTACATGTATTGAAAAAGAGCTAGGTTCAATTTATCCATAAATTGACCCTGTCCATGCATTTACCAATTAACCTTTTCATACTTCAAACATTGAAATAAAGTACAGCTAATTCTCGATAAACTGCCACCTTTTGTAATTTAGAAATCATGGCGGTATAACGAATTTGGCGATGAATTGAATTTCCTATCTGCTGGAAAACAAGAAGTAAAGTTACCATTTCTATTCTTATTATTACATGTACATATAAACATATTTCTGATTGAAAATACTTCAAGTAATTTTTTTATGTAAAAATTCGCTATTTAAAACAAAATGTGCAGTTATGAAATAAAGACAAACTACTTGTACATGTGGGTGCATTTAAATCTATTGAAAAAAAAAACATGCTGGGTCGATCGTCCTGAAATATTGCCGATAGTAAGTAAAATGAATTCTTGAATAAATTTATTGTTTACGGCAACATTGTTAATCAAACTTTCCTAATTTATACCGTACATTATTTTTTCAACAAACTGTGCATTGTTTAATTCAGAGATCATCTAAATAATATAGTTATTTAGTTATCGGCGTACTTCAACAACGACCCCGTTTTCAAAATGATTTTTATTAAACAGAAAACAAGATTATTATAACGGTTCATGTTAAAATTATTGTTTATTTAGTTCTTGTTTAATTACTTTAAAATTGCATGTACCTTGTCTGTCTTTGTGTACTTTACAACAGGGATAGTGTCAACCAATTAGCCGCGCTTCACTGACCACACGCACCTGTGGCGGTATATCGAGACAATTGACACTCAAAAATTGACGTTTGTTGTGAAAACAGGGTGGCGGTATGCGAATTTGGCGTTATAAAGAGAATTTCACATAGCAGGAAAAATGTTCTTAGGAAATCTTGGCGGTATCGCGAAAATGGCGATGAATCGAATGGCGATAATTCGAGAATTGACTGTATAGACTTGGTGCTTTCATTTCCTATAATAAAGATTCCTACGAAAGTAAAACTATAGAAAAACAAACTTTATGAAATTGCAACATTTTGAATTTTAAAGATATTGGCATATTTAAGTACTGTTAGCAAAGAGTTTAGATATGATCCCTGCATGCATTAATGAAAAAAATAAACAAGTTGTTTATGAAACACTTAAACCCCCCCCCCCCCCATGCTATTCAAATGCTGCCAAACCTGATTTAATATTAATTCTAATTAAATAAAAATGAACTGAACTAAAATTGGAGATATTTTAACAACATTTCAAACTGAATAAAAAATCCTGGTGAATTGATAAAGCACTCAGCGAATCTTTTCATTTCTATTTCTCACCACAGCATGAACTTTTTCTCAAGGCACAAATGGGTAAATAACTTACAAATAACACGTTGTTTGTTCAATAATAATTAACCTATTTTTACTTAATTTTTGACATGTATTACTGTTTTTACCTGGACAGTTCAAATTATCTCCCAGGAGACTGTAATTTGATGGTGCATTTTCTCCACAATATAAGGACAAGTTTCTAAATTGTGTCCCATATCTGCACTCAATAATGACAGGGGTCCCAAAATTTACCGTTGTACTATCATTTGGAAAGATTCTGTTGTAATTAGGATCTGAAGTAAGATCTGGCATTTTACAGGTCCCCTCTGTAAAAGAGAGAAAAATAAAAATTATAAACGATGATGAACATAATTTTACATTACAGCTCACATGTAAGTTCTTCTTCAAAACATTCCTGAAAAAAATATCTGTCTTTTTTTTCCACTTCACAGCTATGGTAAATCAAGAAATGTTCATTTTTCCTAACACCTTTGTCCTCTACCTTGTCCAAAATGCAAAATAATACTTGTACAATGTATTAACCCTATTAATACAGAAGACTATCAATATTTTCAAGTTACATGCACTCTGTCTCAATAACAAACCTCTTACTTCTCTCTGATTTCAAGTTGTGGCTAGACTAATAATTTAATACTGCTGCAATACGAGACTTTGATCTTGTCTTAATAACCTTGGTTTATGATCGACACACCTTTGGTCACAAACTTGAACCTTTGGTTTAGGTGTTAAGTGACTAAAACAAAATGTTTCTCGGATAAATTTGACATGAAAAAATTGACAAACCTGGTGTTTATGGTAGTAATGGTACTCCCTCAAAACTTAGTGTCCTCATGGTATAATACTTCAAAGGTTTTTAACGAAATAAAAATGATACTAGGCATTGTTTTAAGCTATCCTCACATTAAAATGTCAGAACTTACTTGTACAATTTGTCATTTCTGTTGACCACTTCCCAACACCTTGTTCTACCCCACATTTCAGTGTTGTCCTCTGCGGATCTGGGTAGTAGCCATGGTCACACTCAACAGTTATTTCATCTTCATAATAGAACAACTGTTTGTTGCTCAGTATCTTTCCATTCAAAGGAGGCATGGGTGTTGGACACTGAGCTCCTGAAATTATATATATAATATTATTGCTCCCGTTATGTAATAATGAAGTACATTGTATTCTTAATTAAAGTACTAGGGACAAAATACCTGGCCTTTTCTTCAAAGTTATAATTCATTTCCTAGCATTATCTCATTTATCTACATTGATTAATCATATCAGCATATTTTATAGAGAAAAGCAAAATTAGTGATTTGTCCAATCAGTGATTAATTTCAGCACGAAATAATTTTGGAGATTTTATTGTGAATAGAAACATAATTAAAGGTTATCAATGTTTCAGAATAATTTTTTTAGCAACATTCATACACTTTTAGGATCACAACATCCTTGATTGAAACTTCGCTAAAATTTCTTCTTGTATGGTGACTGAAGCAAACAAAAGATTTTTTCCTCTTAGAATACAGTTACTTACGAACACATGTGTAGTTAATTCTAATTTTATCTCCTGCTCTTGTCCCAGTTTCTCCCTCTGCCAAGCTGATATTGTTGAAATTTGGTCCTGTGTATAACTGATAGCCAGTGTTGCAAGAGCAATTGAAAAATCCAACATAATTATTACACTTCTGACTGCATCCTCCATTTCCATTATCACACTCAATTATATCTGTTTATGAAAATTAAAAATGTTACTAGTACCATATTTTCAGTTCTGGGAAATAAAGAGATTGGTATTTTTTTGGAAGGCAAAATGTTGTTATTATATATATATTTCCAACAAATATTGTTGAACAAAGTCTAGATACATTGTATCATTTATTTATTTGAAGATTATACATAAATACATGACAAAGTAGAAGTACATGTATTCGCCACCTCTGAGGAAATGGTTTCCTCCCTCAGGGAACCATAAATTTGCTATTTCCCTAGTACCCGTTCCATAACTTTATAATATACTTTATAATATATATATATATAACATTAACCTATTAAAATAGGAGACAATATACAATTACTGACTTGCTTCGAAGGCTACATGCATTTTGAACTGTCTGTTTCAAGAACCAAACTGCCTGGCAGACAGACAAATGGGCAAATGGACTGCTAGTTAGATGGAGACAGAACTTATTTAATATCCCCAGCTGTTAGAAAACAGAGATACAAAAATTTAATACCATCACAATTTCCTGAATCTCCAGATCTCCCAAAACCACTGTTACATTTACATACGTAAGAGCCAATGGTATCTATACACTCTGTATTACTAACGGATCGACATGAATTTCTAGAGCACTCATCGTCATCTACAACAAAAGAATCAATTAATACTAACCATTTTCAAATTATAATAAAGGCATCTGAACTTACTTCAATTTAATCTCAATAAAGAAGTTTTCAAATATTTTGCCATATTTTGGGGATATATTATATGTTAGAAGAATTCTTCCTTAACAAAATGACCAAGCCTTGCTGTTCTTGGAACAAAAACTACAAAGTGTCAAGGTTTTTTTTAATACTTGCATTACTTTTTAACAATTTTCATTAATTGAATTCTCAAGAAAAATAAACTGCTAGTGGTATTTAATAACAGTAATTGTCAAGGGTAAACATACTGATGCATGGATCTAAATCTGAAAATTGTCCATCTTTCCCACATGTAACATCTTTTTCACTACTGCTGGTACCATTCACAATAAATCCAGTATCACACTTCAGTTTGGCTGTCATTTCAAATTCCACGTCACCAGCTGCTTCAACCTTACCATACATCACCTGTGGTATCAGGCACTTTATCTCTGAAATTATTAATGCATGTACATGTAATTTGAGACACATCCAACAAACAAAAGGCACATTTCCAATTTCTTCTACAATTATGTTTACTGTGTTGAAGTACAGTACACTATTCATCATGAATAGAAAGTTTTTACTAAGAAATCAAAATTTCATAAACAAAATTTCACTACTTACAGTATCAAATGTTCATGGAAGATAATTTCAGTGACTAACATGTATGATTATGTATTTCTCTGTAAGCATTTTTTTTTTTTTTATAAATTTCTTACTTTGGCAAGTTGGAGCAAGATGTGACCATGTGCCATTTGACCTGCAGTGGACATACACAGACCCTAAAAGGTCATATCCAGGATCGCAGCTGAACATCAGAACAGAGGCATAATCTGTACCACTCCCAGCAGTCACATTTAATTGTCCATTGGCTGGGGGACTTACTTGTGAGCATTGTTGAGCTAAAATTAATTCATTGAAATTAAAAACCAGTTAAGACACTTGTGTATCTTAGTGTAGTGCACTGTTGTGACAAGCTATTTTGAAATCAGACCAAAACTGTAAGTAGCATTTAGAATGTATTTCACATTTGAAATTCCATATTTTGTTACCATGGCAAAATCACCAAGAGGCTCAAGGACTTTGAATCCCCATTTCTGATACATTGTACAACCTATCACTTATATTTGAAGCCTCTTAATATCCTGTTTATTTAGATAATATTTAGATAAAGCCTAGAAATTCTAAAGTAGGTCATCATGACCTACATTTTGGTAAAAACCTCAAAGAACCCAAAATCAGTCAAATGACAAAGTGTGATGTTTGGAAACCCCTTTTCTTTCCTAAATATTCAGATAGATTCTAAAAGTAGGTCACAGCGACCTACATTTTGGTAAACATACTCCAATGACCCAAGATGCATCAATTAACAAAGTTTTACGACTGTAAAAATTGAAATATTTAGATATTTTCTTGAAATGTTATGGCTACATTTAAATATTTCAGGTCCTAATTGGCTTAGAATCATCAAACTTTGTCAATTTATGTATCTTGGGTCCTCAGAATATGTTTAAGAAAAAGTAGGTCACTATGACTTACTTTTAAAATTTTATGTTTATATTTGAATGTCTCAGGTCCTAATCAATTAAGAGTCATCAAACTTTGTCAGCTGATTAGGAGAGAAACGGTTCACCGCGGTATTTTTTCTCAGTTTGATACACGGTACAAAATCTCTATTTTGGTTCGGTTCATTTTTTCAGTCGGATTGTCATTCAGTCGGGTTTGGCATAATGTATAAACATGTTCCTCTGTATTATTAGTTCAAAAAAAAAAATTTTGTTGATTTTTAGTTTGTAAAATATTTTTTAAGAGTCATATCAATTAAATTGATTTTTTCTATCTGATTTGCACATAAATTATTTGACTAGATTTAGTAAAAGGAAGCATAAAACAATGGTTAAATTTGTTTCCTTTTATCAAAAATGTATCGTATTGAAAATAACCAAACCGAGACTTTTTATACTGGGCATCATGTCAGCCAGAATAAAATTGTTATCTTCTACGTATCCATAGTAGATTAAAGGCTGAGCAACAAATATTTGAGAAAAAACCATCTGCTAGCAAGTTGTGCATAAATGTTTGCAGAGATCCAACATTCTTTACTTACCATTGCATACAGGTGGCGTCTCCCACATTCCATTTGCCTGACATTTTTTGGTGGGAGAAACATTCATTGTGAAGCCCCCATTACATTCATACGTTGCATTGTCTCCAAATCTGGGACCAGTTGCATTTTTCAATATTCCATTCTGGATTGCAGGTGGGGTGCCACAGTAAGTAACTGCAATTCAAAAATTGTTGCATTGAAGAGCCATGAACTATTTTATATGTGTACTATAAACATGTGGAAAGTTATATGAATTAAAAACTGTCTAATCCAACAACAGTGCAATTAGTTTTGTGAATTCCAATCCTTATTTAAATTCCCATTTACCGATACTGCTGTCTATGTTCTTTACTCTGTGCAATCCGACACCCAATCTTTTCCACTTTTAAATTTTGTCTCAGTGCATGTTGGATTAGACAGATTTCACTGTATCTCAGAAGGTTAACAAGCAAATAAAATAAATTCTTAAAATTTCAAATCTTTTTTCATTTAAATTGATCATCACATTTTCCACATATAAATTAATTTTTAACATTAACTTTGTATACTTTTACTCTAGCAACTTGAGTACATCTTCCTTAAAGTACTTTTTGTCCCCAATGGCTGATGGCCTAAGAAAGCCCCCAATTAATTTGGGGGTGAAAAGATCAAAGGTAAGGGTCATGAATTCATACATTCTGTTTGTGTGTAAAAGTTTCAATTACAAGTGATATCTAAGAAGCTTTAGAGCTTCTTCAAGGAAATTTTATACCAAAATCCTGCTCCTCTTAAAGTGTTTTGTTCCCCCTCCCCATACTCCCTCCTAGATCAGCATAAACTTTTCCTTCTTCCATAGGTGGGAGACACAAATTCTCTGAATTAGCTTGTTCAGAATAAAAGCTTTAAAAAACTGTGCACTATATACATGCTACTTTATAGTATAAATGTAGTACAATATATAACAAAGTTAAACTAAAACTTACTCTGACAATCAGGAATCCTGGAAACATTCCACATTCCTCCGGGTAAACATTTCAGAGACACAGAGCTTTCCTTGTTGTATTCCTCTTGTTTAAATGAGTAGCCTATCTGACAGGACAGAGTTATCACTGTATTCAGAGCTGTGTACTTTCCAGATACTGAATTCACTGTCCACTGAGATAGGGTTAACATCGGGCAATCTATATAATTCAATTTTTATCATAAATTTATAAACTTTTTAGTTGTGTTATTTTTTTTTTACTCAAAACTAGATTTCATCAAGAAAAACAATGAGACAGATGTTGCTTACATCATAGTTAAATTTTACAAAGGAATATGCTAGGAACACTTGGTTGGAAACATTTTGGATTTGCAGCTTAAAAAAATGGAGAGACTTCGTGTTTTCTTTTTCATTTTTTTTGTGCGTTTTAAGATCATTGATAATCTTTTCTCATGCTGCTAAACACTTGTCTTACCAACAGAAAAATCAGCACTGAATCCCTTTTCCACAAGCACAAGGTTGGATTTAAAGGTCACATTGAGGTGACCATGAGTTGAACTAAATATTTCTGTATTTGAGACAGTATTAATCCCAGTTAATCCACTTCCACTATGCAATGCAGTTCCTGCTGTATCATTGTAGATCTACAATTTTATAATTAAATTTCATTATAATGCAAGATTATACATCTTTTCTGGTTTTTGACCAACAGAACTTAAACAGGCATCTAAATTTTATACAAAAGGCTTATCTAAGACAATGGATTGAACAACTAAAAATTCTGATTTTGATAATATTGACCTTTAAAATTCTTTAAACAATTTTCAAATAAGCAGATCTATGCAATAACCTAGTCCAATATAATGAATTATTTCAAAGTGTCTTCTACAATTCTAAAGCTGTAGAAAGAAAGGCACTTATCAAAATCAATATTCCATATGGAAGATGATAAAAATCAAAGGCCTGAAGGGCCTGAGAGTCAACTTGATTGAGTTTATTAAGCTTTTTCATACATGTCACCATGGCATGCCTTTTATTCAGTTTTTATTGCATCATAAGAAATTGATTATCAGGTCTCTATGTTTGGTTTAAAAATGGTTTAAGGACTTCAAATTCCCATCTCAAATGACATTCTGTTTTCGAAAAATCCACCGTATTTTCTGGCCAAACAAGATCTCTAACAGAGACTTGCACAAGGAAAGCAAAAGCAGGAGTATAACAACAGAAAGCAAGCAAAGAAGAATGAGATGGCTGGGACACATGATGAGAATGCCCCAGAGCAGGATACCCAAAACAGCCTTACACTGGACACTATCTGGAAAGAGGAAGCAAGTAAACCACGAACAACATGGAGGAGAACCATAACATCAGCGTTAGAGGAAATGGGCTACTTGTGGTGGCAGGCACAGTATGTGGCAAAGGATAGAGGAAGATGGAGACAGCTTGTTGAAGCCTTATGTCCCATCAGGGTTGAAGAGGATATGTAAAGTAAGTAATGTTTGGTTTAAAAATTAAGGGCTTCAAATTCAAATCTCAAATGACATTTTTTAAAGAGGTAGCTTCATTAACTCCATAAAATGGCCCTATCATTATCATACATGTGATATGTACCGGTCTTACACAAAATGTCATGGATTTTTGACCTCATTCACGAGCTCACGGCGGTACACCAAAATTCACGGGAAATGAAAATGTTTGCAGTATTTTGAAATGTTTACCGGAAACCACCCTTTTCTCTCATTCCCACTCTTGCAACACCAGAAATCTCAAACTATGCGTGACTTACTGCGCTTGATTAATGTAAACAAAACATCATGAACGAGGGTGTGAAATATTCTTGTGATAATTACATGGTAATTAGGAGATATCAAACTAAGTGTTTTGTTTGGCTGATTGCTTTTTAATACGACCTTTATCAAGAATTTTTTTAACTGTAATTTTATAAAACTAAAGACATTTCTAAGAGAAAACGCCATTCACAGGAATCGGAGACACTTTGTGACAGCAAAACGAAATTTAGTCCATTATTTGATTATGCATATGTATTGTCTATTCAAACACAGATTAAGAGAAATGTCTTCTAGTACAAGTTAAAAACTGCAGCTGAATGGAGACGACCAGGTTCATGCAAGAAGTGCTTCCCTTGAGTTCCAACAATTTTGACCCTTTAACCTTGACCTTGAAGTTTGACCTATTTTTGAAAATAAAAATTGCCTCAACTTTTGAACAGATGGTGCTAGGGTCTTCATATTTAACACATTGTAAACATATTATATTTAGATGTGTATTCTATTTGGTGCCTTTCCCGAAAGCATCTTCCACCAATGAAGTACATCACTAAATGTCGTATAAATTTACATATATTCATATAAGGCACAATCAGAAAGCGCTAATTCAAATTTACGCTAACCTTTTAAAAATTCAATTTCTGGTAAATATCATACATGCCAAATAAAATACATATACAGTATACTGTAAACAAACTTTCATTTGTGACGACTTTATTTCGCGATTTACCAGGGTTAAACTAGTTCAAGACGATTAATTTTCACGATCAAGTCTTTATTGAATCTGTTGTAAATAGACACAAAAACTTTAAGGACCGGTTCGGGGCAAGATATACTCACGATGACAAGGCTCTCATGAACTTCACAAAAATTTCTAGCACAGGAATAAAATTAACTTTCCGATATGATTTTGACTCTTTGACCTTGACTTGGAGTTTGACCTTCATTTGAAAAACTTAAACCGGCCTTGCCACAAGTTTTGAATGGTTGGTGCAATGTCTTTAATTTTTCACAGGTATGTTTCTTGTGACAAGTCAGTCCCTGGAATACTTGACGTAAACTATTTTGACCCTGACCATTGATTATAACCTACTTTCAATAAACTTTAATCTTGGTCATAACTTTTGAATGAATGGCACTACAGTTTTCATACTTCTAAGGTTTATTTCGTAAATTGTGACAAATCCATCCTTTGAGTAGCCAGAAATTTTTCCTTTGACTTTGGAGTTACATGTATTGGCCCTGGAATACAGGCAATGTGACTTTCAAATTGGGATCAACTCATACCCTATGAAATGATGAAGATATTCTGTTCATTTCAATTTATTATCCCTTAGGTACCAACAATTTTGACCCTTTCAGGCTTTCACCTTGATCTTGGAGTTATCGGCCATGTACCTTTCACTCATGGATCAACTTGTACGATATGAAAGATGATTATTCTGGTCATTTAAATTTAGATCCAATTTAAATTTTTCTCAACAAGTCAATTCTTTTTTATATATGTACCAATTCAGTACATGTATCCTAAAAGGCATAAAATGTATCTACAATCTCAAACCATTTTGAATGAACAATACGTTTTTCTACCATATAAGGTACAAGAGGCCCATGGGCCACATCAATTACCTGAGTAGCTTTGACCATGCTGTTCTTTACCAGATTTCCCCCTTGTTATACCTATTGTGACCCCACCCTACCCCATGGGTCATAATTTGGACAATATAAAATCTACACTACCCCAGGATGCTTTCTCCTATGTTGCAGCTTTTCTGGCCCAGTAGTTCCTTGGAAGAAGATTTTTAAAAGATTTGTTCAGTGTACAACATGGATTCCAAATTGTGGCCCTGCCCTACCCCCAGGTGTCATGATTTGAACAATTTAGAATATACGATTCCCAAGGATGCCTTCACATAAGTTTAAACTTTTCTGGCCAAGTAGTACTTGAAAAGAAGATTTTCTTTTTTTTAATTCTATATATTTTACTGTAGAACTTAGGTTCCCTACTGTGGCCCCACCCTACCCCTGTGGGTCATGATTTGAACAAATTAGAATATTAACAACCCCAAGATATCTCCATATAAGTTTCAGCTTTTCTGGCCCTGTGGTTTCTGCGAAGAAGAATTTTTATAAATTTTTTTTTCCTATATATTTCCTTGTAAAACTTTGATTCCCTATCGTGGCCCCGCCATACCCCCGAGGGTCATTTATCTCCTCTTTCGAGGGGACTTGGCCCTTCATTTTAACAATTTAAATTTTCCTTCACCCAAAGATGCTTTGTACCAAGTTTGGTTAAAATTGGCCCAGTGGTTCTTGAGAAGAAGTTTGAAAAGTTTACAGACGGACGGACAGCTAAACAGACGGATAGACAGACAACGGTCGAAATGTGATCAGAAAAGCTCACTTGAGCCTTCGGCTAAGGAGAAATAAAAACTGTCTTTATTTATAGGTACACAAGAATTGATGACAGTAAACACACTTTATTTCTGAAGATCAATAATATTGATTCAATCTCAACTTTGCCCCATTCTAAATTCATCCAAATGAAATGGGCGAAAATAAAAAAGGGGCGAAAATTTCCCTGCATACAGTATTTGCTTTTAAAGACATTTGTAAATCATGATAGGGTGTCTAGAGGTGCTCATGTGGAAATCATAGCTATAAGGTGTAGATGTGCTTGTGAGGGGAAGAGATTAATTAGAATTGCCTTCAACTAAGGATATCTGCACTAAATTTGGTTGAATTTTTTCCAATGGATTTGGAGAGGATGAAATTGTAAAAATTTTAACAAGACACTGATCATGCCAATAGACAATGGATTATGCTCCAATGGGGAAGGTAAACTTTCATAACTTTCAGAATTTACTGAGACGTACCTCTACATAATCAGAATTACTCTTCAATTTGAAATCTGTGAAACGAAGAGAAATAGGTCTAGTTTCTCCATTCTTTTTGTGAATATGCCAAGTACAGGTGACATTGGAGGGATAGCTGTTAATCTGGTAGCCAGGTGAGTAGATTTTCCCCTGCTGTGTCAAATCCAACATACAGCCTGAAAATCATTAACATACAGTAAAACATGCTAATAGCAAACATGATTTTAATGAATTGAAACTTTTAAAGGTGCAGTGATTTTCATTTCCTGTGAATTTTAAATATATTGTTAACTAACAGATATAACTTGATATCACTGAGATGGTGGCCATATCAAAGGGCCCAACTTTCAGCAAAGAACATGAAAATGTAAGGTAGCTGAAAAGGCATTATTCTGTAGAGGAATATTACTATTAAGGGATGTGTTGTTGGAGTCTAAAGGGGGGGGGGGGCAAAAAAAAACTACTCTCTAAAAAAATAAAATTAAAATGTTTATAAAAGTACTTGTATGATGAAATGGAATATGAAAAAATGGCACAAAATTACAAGTGCTCAATACTCTCTATCAAAAAACAGCACGAAAATCATGAATGTTGCATATCCTCAATCAACATATGAAAGGAAGATCACAAATGTTCCATAGTCAATTGGTAAAGCTTGAGGCTGACTAGACTTAAGGGAAAGAAATTATGCATCAACCAAGGACAGTCTTCACGATAACTTTTCTGAGACACTAGCCAGTAGGGCTAGTGGATTTGACAGTATTACTAGCCCAAAGAAATTTTTAATAGCCAACGAAAAAAAACAAAAGAAATGAAATACTGTTGTATCACTCTATTCCATTTAAATTTCATACTGAATTTCTTTTCTTTTGTATTTCTTCTGCTTAATTATTTTGTTTTTCCCCTCATTTGAATCATAAATAAATAAGTTATCATTAATAAAGATTAAATTTATTTGAACAAAAAAGTTTCTTTTTTTTAAGCTTTTTGATAATGTACATGTATTGTACATTAGCCCCTTTTCAGGTCATTACACTTCTTTTCAAAAGAAGTGATTTTTTTTTATATTAAATTTTCAGATACATTGTTATAATATAAATTTGGATAACAGTTAACATAATTAACTCATGTTATCCTTAACTCTTCAACTAAATGAGTAATCATAGTTAGGCCTAATTCAATGGGATTTCTGCATGTATTTACCGTAAAAGATCGAACAGAGGAAATTCGGATTAGAGAAAAAAGACGATCGTTTTTATGGAAAAATAAACTATTATGTAGTGCTACTGTGCTACGTGAGTTAGATGAGGCAGTTTTCTGAAGAATAAGACTACAGTGCTTTGATTTTATTTATTGGTTAAGATTTAAAAGCAAAAACTCTGAAAGTACCTGCTTACTTTTCACTAGCCAGTCGGGCTACTTCTGAAACAATTTTTACTAGCCCAGACCAATTTTTACAAGCCTCGGGCGTCGGGCTAGTGAGTTTTCGTGAAGACTGCAAGGATTTTAAACAGAGAAGCTATTTTTGACCTTGACCCTTGAGCTAGGAACTTTGGTCAAAGTCACTGCATACCCATGCATTGACCAGTGCCACTCTGTGAGTGAAGGGACCAAGGGAAGAGAAGATATGCTCTGGACAAGGATTTTTCATATCATTCTGCTCTGACCTTGACCTTAGACCTAGAAACATGGTTCAAGGTCACTGAACACCCTTTACCCAAAAGCACTCTGTGGGTGAAGTATGAGCCAGATTGGGCCAAGGAGAGAGTAGATATGCTGAGAATTTAAACAGATTTTGGCCTCAAACCTTGACCTAGAAACTTTGTTCAAGGTCAGAGCACATACAATAACCAGTGGCACTCTGTGAGTGAAGTATGAGCCACATTGGACCCAGGGGAAAGAAGATATGCTCTGGACAAGATTTTTTATAAAATTCTGCTATGACCTTGATCTTAGACCTATAAACTTTGTTCAAAGTCACTGCATATCTACTGACCAGTGGCACTCTGTGAATGAAGCAGAGCCAAATTGGACCAAGGGGGGAGAAGATATGCTCCAGACATGGATTTTTCATAAAATTCTGCTATGATGTTGATCTTAGACCTATAAACATGGTTCAAGGTCACTGCACACCCTTTACCCAAAGGTACTCTGGGTGAAGTATGATCTACATATGACTAAAGGAAGAGAAGATAACCAGGATTTTTCATATGAAGGATATGGAGATAACCAACAGTATTCAAGATCAAAAGTCCATAAAACAATACAAAGCAGGAGCAGAGCAAACACAGACCTCCAAAACATCATAGGTGGGATCAGGTGCCATACAGGAGTGAGCATCCCCTCCCAACCAGTCACACCCGTCATAATTTTGCTATGACCTTGATCTTAGACCTATAAACTTTGTTCAAAGTCACTGCATATCCATTGACCAGTGGAAGTCTGTGAATGAAGTAGAGCCACATTGGACCAAGGGGAGAGAAGATATGCTCTGGATAAGGATTTTTCATATATTTCTCCTATGATCTTGACTTTAGACCTGACACATGGTTTAAGGTCACTGCACACCCTTTTCCCAAAGGCATTCTTTGGTTGATGTATGAGCCAGATTGAACCAAGGAGACAGAAGATATGCTTGGGAGATCTCGAATGGACAGATGGATGGACAGACCTATCACTACAGGGTGTCTGTATAGCAGGCCCTAACAGATTACTTTTATAATGAAGCTCAATTGTCTGTCCCTGGCACTTCATTATAAGCATGTTTACTGTATTGATAATTGTATTGCATGGCCTTAATGACAGCACCAGGTTTTAATCCTCCTCCAGACCAGATTTGATTTTGCACTTCAAAACTGACTTCAAGGTTTCACTGTCTGAAGTCCATTCTTGAGAAAGCCATTTTTAATGATTCTTTTTAACTTCATCAGTTCATACCTGACTTGGGGCCATGGATTGATCAAATTTGTTTCTTTACATTTACATTAATTACACGTTTTTTTGCATATAAAGTGAATTAATTATTGCATTCAAAACAGGGTAACATGGAAAGGGGGTAAAGCATGCATTTTATTTTGACATCACATTCTTTGAATGCCGAGGAAGTGCAACGTCATAATCGAAAATCAAAAATTATGCTCACATTGACCAGAAGCTGTTACGTTGGCTTTTCCATTAACTCGCTTACACAAAGGAAAAAACATGGGTTTTAAAATACAAATCATATTTGCAGTCAAGGCAGAAAGTTTTTAAAAAAGTAAATATAAGCTATGAATCATAATTTTGAAAGATATAACTCACGTTACTCAATTTGTTTGCAAACACCACTGCATTATGATACTATATCTTTCAAAAAATGATTTGATTAAATGCTTGCAAAAAAAAGACAATTTGTAATCTCTTAGTTTGCAAGAACTAAGACCTTTTAAGAAAATTTTCTGTTCATTCTTTGAAATGAAGTAGGTGGACCCATTTTAAAACTTTTTCTATATCGATACATATCACGATATTTGAGCCACAATATGATATGTATCAAGATATGTTTAATTGCTTATAAAATCTTTTTTTGCATTGAAATAAACAAATTATTTTTTGCAAATAAGAAAAATTTATTCAAAATAGTTGTTTATATGTTGTAAAACAAAAATATTTTACTCAAAAGGTGTTAATTATTATTTATTTCATATCTATATTTATATTTAACTTATTTATTTTATATATCAAACCCCAAATTCTTTAAAAAAAACAAAGAAAAAGAGAAGTCAGATTTTTTGGGTGATATTTCGATATTTTTTCAAAAGTATTGTGTATCGTCCTACCATATATCACTATATATCGATATCTCAACATATCGTCCCAGCCCTAATTAAAATCAATCCCTGTCCAGGATTTGCCTTTTCAGTTGTAATGATATATCTCCATAAAATGACAAAGAACTTAAACACCTGCAAAACAATCATTTCATAATCTAGAAGAATTCTTTTCATAAACTTTCATGAGCACTTAAAGAAAAATATGTGTTTTATTTGATGAGTAATTTTATTTGACAAGAAAAATATGTTTGCAAGTGCCTATGCTTTTCCAGAAGTTTCCTGAGATCAATGTGAAATCAAGAATGAAATTTAACTTAATCCCTCACATCTTATATTCATGTATTACCTTCTTTGTATTTAAGTTGAACTCCACGATACTTTCCATATTCGTGTATATTGGTTGATAACACAATTCGTACAGTTTTGCTCTGGGAAATGTAGAAGGGATGCTCTGGGGTTTTAGTTATTGAGAAAACAAGGGGAGCCATCAGATCCTCCCCATCGTAAACTTTCAGGGAACCATTTGAAGGTAGATCTACTTCTGTAAACTGCAACAGAAAAAGTCCATTATTTCACCTCATTTGAATCAAATATTAGAATAATAAGATATCCTATAAAAAACTTTTTGTTATCTAATTTTATGAAATATTGTGAATTTTGTACATTTGAAAGAAAATTACAAACTTATATATATTTAAACATTTTTTATGGTAAAATCTTAAAACAGAGGACAATTTAATTTTTGGTACATTTTTACTTGCTTTCTCTAATGTAACAATATCCCATAAATGTATCTTCTCCCTATAGATGTATTTGCTTTAAAATACTCTTGTTGGGGAATACATCAAAATGAAAGATTATACCTCCAAAGAAACCACTGTGTATGATTCTGCTGTTATTAACCACTCCAATTGTAATCCAAAGGGAACAGCCTGGCCATACACTGGTGATTCCAAAGTCTGCCAGCTACTGTTTGCATTTAGCATTTTCACATCATTCCAAATTTTGGTCTCATCAACTGTGATTTGATCAAACAAGGATGTAAACCATTAAAAAAAAATCGTAATTAAGCCATCTTTTAAATAATGTTTGTATGTTCTCTCCTGACTCCGGGTTTTTAAAAAAAATGAGTCGGCAGGTAGGTGATTGGGGATTTTTGTAGAAAATTTCAACATAATAATTTAGGGTAAAGTAAACAAGAGGCCCATTGAACAATTTAGAATCAGCATTACCAAAGAATGCTTCCACACAAGTTTCAGCATTTCAGGTACAGTGACCCGTGGGAAATTTTTTAAAGACCCCACACTATTTTTGTCTTTTGTTTTTCTTGATTATCTCTAATTGTAAGAGGGTTTTGCCCTTCATTTGAACAATTTAACTGCCCTTTACCCAAGGATACTTTGTACAAAGTTTGGTTAAAATTGGCCTCGTGGGACTTGAGAAAAAGAAGAAAGTTTACAAACAGACGGACGGATAATGGACAACAGGTAATTAAGGTGAGCTAAAAATGTTTTGGAGAGGACAAACAAACCTTCTTTTTTTTTTAAAGATATGGCCATACCTTCTTGTTTAAACTTTGAAATAATGCATTGTATTATATTAAATATAAAAGTACACATATTATGGTATTGTAATATATCACTTGATTTGTAAACGTAATATTATGCGGTCGTCCAGTTCTCATTCTTGTTAAATCTATGTTCAACATGTGCCTGCCAGGAAAGTTGTTCGTTTATGATTTTATTGGAAATAATATGTCAGCTTTTCTAGATACGATTTTAGTAATAGCTATTATCATCATAATTTACCTGTTGTCGCTTCATGTAATATCGTAGGAGTTATAATATCGGGGAATAGAGGGTGGATTTTACATTTCATGTTTTGGAAGCCATCATACTTTACTCGGATCGTCATTTCCGGTTTGGTGACCTATATGTATTTACTAGTAATGCATTGTTCTATTGAAGTTATGAATATGGGATCGTATTCTACTTTTTAGTTTGAGTTGTTTTGTGATTTGAAGCTACAAGTTGTTATTTATTGTTAGCATTCACTTTATAATCAGTCAGCTTTATCGGGACTACATTTGTGTACGCTAGTATCGGTAGTTACGATATTCATACGCTACATTGTTCTGCATATATTGTACAGTCTAGGGATGTTTTATAAACATTGAAGGAATTTATTAATTCGTCTAGTCAAGCTTATTTTATGTGTTATATTTCCACTTGTTAATTTTACATAGTTTTTCTAGTTACGATGTTGTACGGAAGCTTGTGTGGCAGAAGTAGTTCTGTGTGGGAACTTGTGTGGGAACTCAGCCTCCCGTACAAGCTTTTGATTGGTTAATAGTTCGTACGGCATAATTTTATTGGATAATTCGAGTCATGTGACAGGGAATGGGAGGTTATATAAGCGAGCGCATACTACGTTACGACAGATTTCAGCTAGTTGTATGGCGGCTATATTTGAAAGTTAAAAGATAGAAAACCAAAACGGTGAGATACTTATAATGTTATTTACGTATATCTAGCCTAGTTAGAAATCTCCTACCACACTGGACGACCTAAACTTGTGTTTCTGAAGAATCAGCTGTTTTATATTGATGTTTACATATTGTATTGTTATGATTATGAGATGCTGCACATACAATAAATGCTGAGTATGACTGATCAACCATCTTGAGTATCATTCAACAAAGAATCTACACAGAGTGGTGCCTGGTTGTTTAACATATTAGAACAAATTTAATTACTGGTACATCCTGACAAAAGATGATTTATTTAGAAGATAAACTATGGCCTATATAGATGCTGAGGATTCAGAAATACTAGCCACCCCTGGGGTAGCTTACAAACTGGTGTCAGAAGTGGGATACTAAATTATTTTAGTGTCCTGATACGAGCCCATGAGCCGTCCAGTGTGGTAGTTTAACATCAACATTACAGTCTTAGAAGATAAGATGACATAGATTTAACATTAGAATTATTACTGCTTATTTAAGACGACATAAAGAAAATTAAGATGTCAGAATCCGGTGAGTCGGTCGATCATGAAGTCGAAGTACGCGTGCCTCAGTCGGTGATGTTTGACGATGGCGGTCAAGGTGACACGTATGACGAACATCAGAAGTCGAGCAATGAGGTACTTTTAGAAAGATCGTCTCCCAGAGGAAATGAAGACAATCGTGGTCCACCTAGTGCCTACAGTGGTTTTTCTGGAAGACCTGCTCCTCAGATATTTTCAAGCCCTATCCAACCTGTAAATTACACGATGAAACCTGAGTCCTATGATGGTACTGTAAGCTGGGAAGAGTACATCTCACATTTCAATGACTGTGCAGAACTAAGCCTATGGACAGAGAGAGATAAGGTTCTGTTCCTTGCTGCAAGCTTAAGAGGCCAAGCCAGGACATTTTACATGAGCTTATCCTTGCTTGAAAGAAGATCTTTTGATGCACTTACCAACAAGTTTAGTCAGCGATTTGGAAATTCGAGACACCAGAACAAATGGTTAGCTAAGCTTGAATCACGCAGACGACAATAGGGCGAGAGTGCTGCTGCTCTAGGTGATGATATCCGACAAATGGTTCAGAAAGCTTACTGCAATTTAGATGAGCAAGCTCAAGAAATTTTAGCCTTAAATCACCTTTACAAGCTGATAAGTGTCGAGATGAAGTGCAGATGTATTGATAAAGATTGTCAGAGTATTTCAGAAGCCGCAGACATAATTGACAGATATGAAGCCATCCTTGGTGAAAACTACGACAAAAAGAAACAACATGCTAGAGCTGTGAAAACAATTGATGAGGAATTCAATGTTCCCCAAGCTGTGCCGGTGACCAATAAGTTAACATCCCCTGCTGTATCTAGATGCAACGCCCCTGATTCATCTACAATTATACAAGAAATCAGTAACAGATTGGACCGTTTGGAAAGAGCTAACAAGAAGCTTTCCCCTCAGCTCTGTTTCCATTGCAACTCCCCTAAACATTTCATCAAAGACTGTCCTTATTTGGACAAACCAAGACCTGGGCAGAGAAGAAATCAAGATGTACAAAGGCGACAAAACTACCAACAGGGAAATGGGAGACCATCAGCCTTGTAGGTCGACAGCTGGTGGATAAGCCAAGACCTAGTCCTGATGACTCAAGGGGGGTGGTTTTAAATAAAGAAAAAAAATTCTTAGACAATGGTTTCCATATTACTGGAACATTGGGTGGGTTGGATATTAATTTTTTACTAGACAGTGGTTCTACTGCATCACTTTTGTCACATGTTGAATTTCTGAAGATCCCAGAGGATTCGTGTCCTGTCCTTCAACCCTCAAACATATGTGTGCAAGATTTGAATGGTCACGCATTGTCCGTCCATGGTATAGGAAAGTTTTACATTTATCTAGAAGATGTTCCACATGCAATTGACTTGGTGGTGGTTGACATGGATCTTCCTGCTATACTCGGACAAGACTTCCTCTTGCAGTATTGTCGTCACATCGACTACAAAACAAAAACATTACAAACTGAGATGACAACTGTTCAATGCTGGATTGCCAATGATCAAACGGGTACAAATGTAGAGGTCAAGAGAACAGTTTCCATACCTGCAAATTGTGGCATCTGGGTTCCAGTAGCTCTGACCGAGAATGATGACCTCACAGACATACGGTTCCTAGAGCAACTTAACACCTTCAGCGATGACATACAAGTTTTGGATGGTTTGATAGATACCCAGTCTGATCAGATACATGTAAACATTGTAAACTTTGGAGAAGTACCTGTAAAACTACAAGCAAGAACTACAATTGGTAAATGCAGGAACACATATTTAGTAGACCAGGGTACCTTACCACAGAGAGTCTTAGTTCTTCAGGGAACCAAAGAAAATACAACTCCTGAAAAAGATTTATCAGAACATCTCCTGGACATGTTTGAAAGAAGTTCGATAAATCTAGACCGAGAACAGAAAGATGCTTTCTTCAAACTACTCCTACAGCACAAAGATGTATTTTCCAAGACACCAGATGATCTTGGCTGCACTGGTATAATAAAACACAGGATAGATACAGAAAATGAAAAGCCTGTGACACAGGCCCTAAGGAGACAGCCTATAGCAAAAAGAGATATTGAAAGAAGTGAAGTACAGAACATGTTACAGAAAGGTGTAATTGAACCATCCACAAGTGCCTGGGCATCAAATCTAGTTTTAGTAGCTAAACCGAATGGAGCCACTAGAGCATGTGTCGACTACAGACAGTTGAATGCGAAAACTGTGAAAGACGCCTATCCGTTGCCTCGTATTGACGAGTGCCTTGATTCACTTTCTGGTGCCAAATGGTTTTCAACAATGGACCTAAATTCAGGCTTCTGGCAAATCGAGATGGCTGAAAAGGACAAAGAGAAGACTGCCTTTGTTACAACATTAGGAGTTTTCCAATTTCGAGTCATGCCGTTTGGTCTGGTTAATGCTCCGTCTACATTTGAGAGACTGATGGAGAATGTACTAAAGGGTCTACAGTGGACTGAATGCTTAGTCTATATGGATGACATAATTTCCCACAGTTCAACTTTTGATGAAGGCCTTCAGCGCTTAGCCAATATTTTCACAAGACTCCAAGAAGCAAATCTGAAGCTCAAGCCATCAAAATGTATATTCTTCCAAAATCAGGTCAAATTCCTAGGCCATGTAGTTTCTTCACAAGGTATCCAGACAGATACAGAGAAAACATCTGCTGTCAAAAACTGGCCAATCCCCAAGAATGAAAGACAAATTCGATCATTCGTTGGACTTTGTTCTTACTACAGAAGATTTGTGAAGAATTTTGCAGAGATAGCAAAGCCCCTCCATGATTTGTACAAGAAAAAGACGAAGTTCATATGGACCCCTGAATGTCAGAATGCATTTGACACCCTCAAAACAGCTCTTACAACTTCACCAATACTTGGATTTCCATTACCAGGACTACCATTTACTCTAGATACAGATGCCAGCGATAAAGCTGTTGGCGCAGTTTTGTCACAAAATCAAGAGGGCAAGGAAAGAGTTATCGCCTATATGAGTAAAACAATGAATCGCCATGAGCATTCCTATTGTGTCACACGTAAAGAGTTGCTAGCTGTTGTCACTGCCCTTCGGAAGTTTCATCCCTACCTTTATGGCCAGAAGGTTATACTTCGCACTGATAATGCCGCTGTCAGCTGGGTCAGAAGCTTGAAAAACCCCACCGGTCAAACAGTACGATGGCTTCAAGAGATCGAGACTTATGACCTTACTGTTATTCACCGCCCAGGGCGTAGTCATCAAAATGCAGACGCTTTGTCGAGAAATCCTTGCAAACCCTGTCTAAGGCAACAACAAAACAAAGATGACAGTGATGATAGTGATACTGAAAAATCTCATGAAAATGAAGACCAGGAATCCCTGCAAACAGTCAGAGTGACAACTAGAAGTAAAGAAACAGCTCAATGCCAATTCAGGAACCAAGTAATACTAGAGGGATGGGAAGTGGATGAAATTCGACAGATGCAACTGGAAGACCAATCCATGGGTATGCTTTTGCTAGCCTTGACAGATGATTCTGATAGACCAAAATGGGATGTCATATCACACAATTCTGAAGCATTCAAAACCTTATGGAGACAATGGGATAGACTGAAAGTCATCAATGGTCTGTTATACAGAGAGTTCCAAGAGGGGAATACAAACAAGGTCATATTACAATTGGTTGTACCAAAACAGAAGAGGTCAGAGGTTATTCATTACTTTCATGATGTCCCCACAGGAGGTCACCTTGGTGCTGAGAAGACCACATCACGTATCAAAAATTCATTTTATTGGCCATCAATGTCAAAAGAAATTGCTAGATATTGTAAAAGATGTGATTCCTGTGCTGCTCGTAAATCCAGTCAAAAGCAGAACAGAGCACCACTAGGGCAGTACACAGTTGGAGAGCCAATGGAAAGAATAGCTCTTGACATTCTGGGACCCCTTCCTGAGTCTACAAAAGGTAACAGATACATACTGGTTATGATTGATTGCTTCACGAAATGGACCGAGGCTATAGCTATCCCAGATCAAGAAGCTGAGACTGTCATAACAACATTTGTCAATGAAGTAGTCTGTCGTTTTGGTACACCTTTACAAGTCCACTCAGATCAGGGAAGAAACTTCGAGTCAAAAGCCTTTAAAGAGATGTGTGAACTCCTCCATATTGACAAAACTAGGACAAGTAGTATGCATCCTCAAGCTAATGGCAGTGTCGAACGCTTTAATCGCACCCTAGCTACTATGTTGACTATGTACTGTGAGCACAACCAGAAAACATGGGATAAGTATCTCCCACAAGTCATGATGGCATACCGAGCTTCCATACATTCAAGTATCAATACAACACCAAATCTCATGATGTTAGGCAGAAATGTTACTCTACCCCTAGAAGCAGTTGTTGGCAAACCTCCAAATCAGACAGATGATGGCATAGAACCAAATGAGTATATTGATGAGCTGCAAAGAATTTTGACAGATGTTCATGCCCTGGCCAGGAAACACCTGAAAAAGAGCACAGAATACAATAAACGTCACTATGATCTCAAAGCAAAGAAACAATTGTTTGAAAGAGGTCAACCTGTCTGGCTGTATGACGATACCAGGAAAGTTGGAGTGTGTCCAAAACTAACTTCTAAATGGAAAGGTCCTTATCTCATCACTAAGCGAATAGATGATTTGAACTACCTCGTGCAAAGGACATTCCGAAAACCCGCAAATTACAAAGGGAAAACCCTCCCTAACTGGTTTAAGAAAATTTTGAATAAACCATAGAAGTTTCTTCAGATGTTGTTTTGTATTCTTATGTTTTATGTTAGTTTAAGAAGTCATACTTAGATGTTTATGTAGACGATAGATGTGAGATTGGTGCGCACCACTGAGGTTGGGATAGAGCTGGCCTGATCACCCAGAACTCTTCTCCCAAAGATGTTGATAGAGATGGTTAACAAGTCGTTTATAAGACAGTATTATAGACGTGGACCTACTACCTGGTACACATCACGCACTGAATCTAATAGATGTTTGATGTCTTGTTCTAACCAGTCTCTTAGAGATTTAGATGTAGATACTATGGATATGGAATGTTGGGTGTGCCACCTAAAGTTTCCCTCAAGCAGAGATTTAAAGAATCACATGATGCCAGCCCATGGAACTATGCGAGTTATTTGCCCCTGGTGCCCTGATGAAAGGACGTACAAGAGAGTGACTGACCTCAGAAGCCATATCAAGAGTACCCACCCAAATCAACTTGCTAAATATCCGTCAGATTTGATTTCGGAGAACAATGGAGTGTGGTTTAGCCTCGACCCAGAAGGGTACAGTCGCCTGGTGAATGGGACGGATTGGGGAAGTACGTCTGCCACCCACGCAAGAGTGCTAGTTTTGGAGTGGTTGTCAACAGCAAGGAGAATGTCAAGAAAGAAGGACGACTGGCAGAGAGGCTGGGACCAGCTCAAGAAGAACGGCAAAGCACGGGCGCCAACCCCAGAATCACTCTTCCAGCCCGACTATGAGGAGGAGCTGAATACAGTATGCTACACCCCCACCGCCCCAGAGGTAGAAGAGCTCGAGATTTTGTATGTCTCCCTCGTCTTGGGGAACATATGTGTGTTTGTGGGCCAGGGCAGACAAGTGTACAAGATCATCTTGAAGGAAGCAATTTTATCAGATGCCAAGGGTATTGCCAGCCTGTCTAGGAAAATGTCTGTCCAGAAGAGGGTTGAAGCTCCTCAGTCCAATCTACAGAAAATGAGACCGGTAACCTCACCAACCATTCAGAATAGGTTGATTAAGTTTGTTGGCATTGAACATACTCATCTGGACCAGATCTACTCCTCCCAAGAGACAGAGGCCAGTCCTCCAACTAAGAAGATAAGGCTAAGCCCCACCCCAGCTCTCCCTGCACCACCCACAGAGGAAGTTTTGTTTGAGCTGGCCTCACAGAAAGAACCTAATGAAAAACCCAGGGCTAGTATGTCGGAGAGGGCCCTCAACCTATTAAAGCGAGGATGCCTCCCACTATTCCCCCCAGCCAGAAGGGATTGGAGTTCCACACAAATAACGCTTAAATACAAGGATGTAAGCATTACATGGCCCCCTACAGAGTGGCAGGCGATGTCTGCAGACAGAAAGCTATTATCGTGGGAATACGCATCAATGACGTTACAACAGCGGATGGACCCGACGAAAAGTTCCACCATCGAACGAATAGATCTTCTAGACAAGTTCAACTTCTTGGCACTTCCAGGCACAGTTGAGAAACAGGGGAAGAAAGAAGCGCACATTGTTCGCAAGGCTCGGTATTACATCTACGAACAGCTCAAGACCATTGTAAGTGAAGACAACGGAGATCCCACCTGGATAAGGATGCTGGAGAGATCATGTGCCCTCAGAGACCGTTCCACTGATGACTTCCTCTCCACCATTGACTCTAAGGACATTCCTATTAGATTGTGAAAGTGTTAAAGACTGTAAAGAGCTATGTTCTGTACATGTTAAATTCAGGAGAATTTTGTAATTAAGTTGTGGGGAGTGTAATATATCACTTGATTTGTAAACGTAATATTATGCGGTCGTCCAGTTCTCATTCTTGTTAAATCTATGTTCAACATGTGCCTGCCAGGAAAGTTGTTCGTTTATGATTTTATTGGAAATAATATGTCAGCTTTTCTAGATACGATTTTAGTAATAGCTATTATCATCATAATTTACCTGTTGTCGCTTCATGTAATATCGTAGGAGTTATAATATCGGGGAATAGAGGGTGGATTTTACATTTCATGTTTTGGAAGCCATCATACTTTACTCGGATCGTCATTTCCGGTTTGGTGACCTATATGTATTTACTAGTAATGCATTGTTCTATTGAAGTTATGAATATGGGATCGTATTCTACTTTTTTAGTTTGAGTTGTTTTGTGATTTGAAGCTACAAGTTGTTATTTATTGTTAGCATTCACTTTATAATCAGTCAGCTTTATCGGGACTACATTTGTGTACGCTAGTATCGGTAGTTACGATATTCATACGCTACATTGTTCTGCATATATTGTACAGTCTAGGGATGTTTTATAAACATTGAAGGAATTTATTAATTCGTCTAGTCAAGCTTATTTTATGTGTTATATTTCCACTTGTTAATTTTACATAGTTTTTCTAGTTACGATGTTGTACGGAAGCTTGTGTGGCAGAAGTAGTTCTGTGTGGGAACTTGTGTGGGAACTCAGCCTCCCGTACAAGCTTTTGATTGGTTAATAGTTCGTACGGCATAATTTTATTGGATAATTCGAGTCATGTGACAGGGAATGGGAGGTTATATAAGCGAGCGCATACTACGTTACGACAGATTTCAGCTAGTTGTATGGCGGCTATATTTGAAAGTTAAAAGAAAGAAAACCAAAACGGTGAGATACTTATAATGTTATTTACGTATATCTAGCCTAGTTAGAAATCTCCTACCACACTGGACGACCTAAACTTGTGTTTCTGAAGAATCAGCTGTTTTATATTGATGTTTACATATTGTATTGTTATGATTATGAGATGCTGCACATACAATAAATGCTGAGTATGACTGATCAACCATCTTGAGTATCATTCAACAAAGAATCTACACAGAGTGGTGCCTGGTTGTTTAACATATTAGAACAAATTTAATTACTGGTACATCCTGACAAAAGATGATTTATTTAGAAGATAAACTATGGCCTATATAGATGCTGAGGATTCAGAAATACTAGCCACCCCTGGGGTAGCTTACAGTATAAACAGACAAGATGAATACATCATGGATATAATGTCATAGACAGTTATAAAGGGTTTTTATCACATTATAAGTAAAGTTTGGTCATTTCAAGTCCCCATGTTTTATTTGTATTTAAATTACAAATCTTGGCATATTAATCTAACACTTTATATGGTTCATGATTTGAGTAATTTGATCGTATGTTTTGTACATTTATTATGTGAAGTTCTAAAATTGGATTCACAACTTTTTGTGTCATCGTATGCAAAGTGAAAGTAGAACGAGTACATATAATGTATGCATATCCTTTTGTAATTAATGATGTCCTTGTTGAAATAATTGCATAAATGCTGTTAAAAGAGTATGAACTGCTAGATGTTTTGATTAAATTACATTTTTCACTGGTATTTTACCTGTATTAATTGTGCAGACATGTGTTGTAGGCTTGCAGACAGTCTATTTTTCTATTTACATGGCGGCGCATTGCATTATGGTATACTTCCGGTTTATTTTTCTCTTGATCCGCAGTATATATTTACTGTATACGCCCTTGGGGTTTTGTAAAGAAGTGAAAATGAACAGTTATAAGGTAATTAATTAATTAATTATTGTTGAATGAATTAGAGTCAAGTTATTTTATGGTGAAATACTTGCTATTATTATTATTATTTATATGGAACTATTTTCCGTATAAGATTTTCCGTATTTTTCGTATATTCCGTAGGCGTATGGATTTATACGAATCCGTAAGAGTTTTGTATATGAATTTTCACTAGAGTATAAAAGGGAAGATTCTTCCATAAATCGGGGAGTCTGCTATTTTTTATGTTAGGGTTAACGTAATTACTTCGAGCTTTTAGACGAAATTGGTAATTATTTGCTAATTGTTAAATCAGTTAATATTGTAATTTGGTATATTGGATTAATTTAATTGGGGAAAGTTTAATTTTTACAGCTTTGGGGGTTTATTTACGATCATATATCTTGATTATTTCAGGATCCGATCGTATCTAAATTTCCAGTTGTTAATTATCTCTGATTCATTGATAGTTAAGTTTAAAAGATAGGACTTTAGTCATATTAGCCATTATATTTCGATTATTTTGAGATCCGGCTATTTATTTGGGATTTAATTAATATTGTGGTATTTGTCAGTAAAAAGGGTGGTTAAAAGACCTGGATATTATTATTATTTTTTTTTTTTTTGCATTAAAATTGTTCATGTTGATTTTACAGACTCAATAAATCTATAAAACTTAAATTTCGAGTTTCGAGTGTTGTTGACTCAGTGTTTACAAGAGAAGTTAACCCCTGTCTTCAGACTTCTAGAACCACTATCCCGTTACAATTTTTGGTGTCAGAAGTGGGATAGCCATTAAGCGCTATCCCGTTACAACATTAAGAACTAGAATTTCATTTTCTTAAAATTGTTGAATGTTGAAAACTCAATTGTATTAATTTTTCTATCATATATTTTTTTTGCATTTCTTTGCAAAGTATAATGTATGCAGCAATTTTTATAAATGATGTTAACTTTGCATTTTAAGAATAATCACTGGGCACCAGAATACATACACTCTGCAAACACACGGACAAAATCTTAAACACATAGTACATGTAGCACACCTGTTTCGTAGTTTGCAGTAAATCCATCATTGATAACTGTGTGATCCATGCTAAGTTGTAGGATAAGATAATTATTCTGTGAGTAGAATTCCTGTTTCCCTGGGCTCCCCGTTACACTGCCCAGGAAGTTACTCTCTTTTAAAGTGATACCTCCCGTCCACACACTTAAAATATCTGCATTTTCCTCCAGATTGGAACTTATCTAAATCAGGCAAACGCAGTTTTATATTAGTCACAACATGTATTACTATGTTAGTGTCTATGAGATAAACTTTTATGACTATAAAAGTCATAACCACACTAATGATCAACAGAAACTTGGAAACTGAATCAAATGACTGTAGCTATACAGGTTTGTACTTGTAACAAACGAAGGAAAAAAGTAGCAGTTAGACTTGAAATTTTGCTACAGCAAAAAATAGTGAAAAACTAGCAATCCTTGGTATAGTTTCTTTTTATGGCAAGAATGCAATATTTAAAGGCTACAACTGGAGGAGTAGCCTTTCCAAAAAAAATTACAGAAATTTCAATCTAAGTTATTGTGACAACCTTATACATTAAAATTAAAAAAAAAACAAATTAGACAATTATGTATCTCAGTGTAGTCTACTTCCATGCCACATTATATTACAATCAGTCAAAAAACTGTAGGAGGAGTAGCATTTTAAAAGTGTTTCATGAAAAATCAATGCACTAAATTATGTATCTTGGTTTAGTCTACTTGTGTGCCATGTTAGATTGAAATCAGACCAAACCTGTATGATATTTAAAAGAATTTTTCAGAAAATTCTATTTTTAGTAACCAAGGCAACATCATGCATTCATCTAAATCAAATTCGGATGCACTAAACTATGTATCTTAATTAGTGCAGTCTTGTGTGCCAAGTTAGATTGAAATCAGACCTATTAAAACTGTAGGAGGAGTAGCATTTTGAAAAATTATATACAGACAGATGGAAGGAAAGCGGACACCTTACTATCACATAAGCTCGTCTGGTCTCTGACCATTAGAGCTAATAACATGGTTTTACACTGTATACCGTAAATCTGGAAATTTTTGCTGTAGATAAAGTTTTAGCAAATTTGCGAGTTCATTGCATTCGCAAAAATATTTTTCTTAAAAATAATTCAAAAATAAGAAAATGTAAACAAAGTAGTGGTCATTCGCAAAATTTTGAAACGTAAAATTTAATCAACAGCATTTTGATCCAGATTCGCAAAATAAAATCGACGTAAAAATTTCCAGATTTACGGTATGTCTCTGCATTAACAAAGATATTTGAATTTATTTCACTTTTGCTTATAATGTCAATAATTTGTAAATAATGTAGTATTTTCTACACTTACTGTAACCTTTATTCTGACACCTATTGGAGCCTTTAGTGTCCAGCTACAGAAAGCATCATTTTTATATGTTGGCGATGGCGGGTTACTGGTCATGGTTATTGTACCAGAGCCACCTTTTTGCACAATCTTTAATTCTGTGCAGCTAGAACCTGTGAATTAAAAATTTAATTTTTTTTGGTTTTGTTTTGTTTTTTCATGAGCTTTCAAATTCACCCTTCACTTCATCACAATGACTTCAATAAAAAAGAGATTAATCTAAAGCTTAAAATGACATACATATGAAAAAGAAAATTATGTATGGTATTTAAAAGAAACATTATACAAGTCCCCCTTACTGCAATTCACTTCATCAGACATATCTCCACAGTCATTCTGTCCATCACATTGCCACTTCTGGTTTATGTAACCTCCATTTCCACAATACAAGGAATCTGAAGTAAAATGAAATTTCATAAATTAACACACAATACCTGCCTTTACAAGCTGGGTTGCTCATAAGGTTTAGGATTTTATTGAAACTTAATTACTAACTGGTATAAATTTTAGTTTTTAAATGTCATAAACTTCAAAATAAGGCCATAATTAAAAATATTTTTATTTGATGTACTCTAAAACACACTTTTCAAGGTGGGTAGGTAGGTAGATAGTTTTTTTTTTTGGGGGGGGGGGGTGGCTTTCCAGAATTGGACAAAATTATAAATGTCACAAAAACCACAGATTCTGAAATTTATTGATGTGTTCATTACACACTGGATAGTTATACAGATTACTTTACTGCTATAAAAATTTCAAACAAAAAGCATCGTAGAAAACTTATACCATGAAAACTGAAAAAAAATTCAAAATGCTGAAAAAAATGATTGGGTAAGGGTGATTTTGATGGGTCAGTCAAATTATATCAAACAAATTTTTTTTAATGTTGGCCTAAGATGGCCCTGTCCAACAGTCTTTTGCTTACATTATAATTCAGCAGTGAGTCTGACACATACAAGAAAAGAAAATCTGAGTATAAACCTGGAGATTTAGGGGCTCCCAAAACCTTGCATACGAATGGGAGCTTCTTTCTGCAATTTGTCACTGTCCAATGGTTATCGTCCTTGTCTCTCAGGGTGGAAACACATTGAGAATCTCCTACAAACTCAGATGGTTGCAAGTTTTTCCACAGCCCCTTAACCAATGGCATAGCCTTGTTCTTCATCATTCTGTACTGTGTCCAAACAATTTCATTTTGGCCAGCTGTTGAGGACATGTTTGACAGACCTGCAATAAAAGATGCATACACCTGTACTTTCTAATAGTGCTGCAGTGTTTTCCCTAAGAACCGGCTAATGACCAAATTGACCACTTCGATTGATAAAAATGCCGTCTAGAAATCAAAATTTGTTGTAAGGTTAACATAGTTTTGTTCATTAACATCAACCCTTAGCCTGTAACAATCGATCTTTAACCCTTTACTTTAAAATATTGTAGAAGTTCTTTTTTCCGCATATTAATTTACGCGGTCACAATTTCTCCCCAGAAATTTGTCCAAGCGTATTTAATATAAATGCAAGCATATATAGTGACAGTCTAAGAAATGCACGTAATTTTCAACCCGCGAATTAAACAGAAATTGAGAGTCTGCGGAATTATGACCCCATGGAAAAAAGTATGTCTGCAGTAAAGGGAAAACACTGGTGCTGTGTGATATTAGCCTAGGCCTAATACCAGTTAACAGGTGTATGCTGATTTTGTTCTTCTAAGTATCACATTAGACGTATCACAGTACAGTAAAACTCAGTAATAGTGAAGTCACAAGGACCTATAAAATTACTTTGCTATATCCATAATTCATTATATCCGTATAAGGAATACCTTAAATTCACAATTAGCTGGGGATCCAAGATAACTATACTATAGTACATGTATATCCGTGAATTTGCTATATCCATGTTCGTACTAAACAAGTTTTACTGCATTTTTTCCTACGACTACAAGCCTGTTATGTACACCATACATGTATATTATAATATTAAGTTTCAATGACAATATTTTTTAGAAGCTGTTATTTTTACTCTATAAATAATGTTACATGCAAGTATTTATAAGTTTAAAAAAACTGCCTCGATCAAAGTCAATTATGCATTTGGGCTCTTCAGCTACCAACATTAACTCATTTTAACTGTCATATGATTCAACAATAAAATGACAAAAACTCGTTCAAATGACACCCATGCTTCAGAATATATCATACCCCGTTCTCAGAAAGATCGTGCACGAGGGGGTGCTTACGTGGCGCCAAAATATGTCGCCGCGAAATTTCTGCTAGGCCTAATACTCGGTTAGAATGCTGGAGCAACATGATGACTAACATTGGAGGATCGTGGTTAGTTATAAGCGTCGTCTAACGCTTCTTACTTTCTGACCAACCTTACACTATAAAATTCGCAAGTTTGTATTTTACATTTGCACGGATGCTTGGTCACTCAGTTGCAGTCTAATCGTCTGCATCTGGAATTCCGATCCCGAACAAAATTCATTGGGAGAGAAAGTATTCCTCGGATGACTCGTACTTCGCACATAATGGAGCGTAGCGGAGTCAGCCGAGGATTGCCGATTGGAAGTATTTCGAGTATCAAATATCATATTATTTCATTGTAAAGGTAATTTTTTTTTCTAACAATTTCATAAATATATGATCATTTTGTTCAGCATTTTACGATAAGAGAAATTTGAACGATTCTGTGTTAAAATCAGGGACCTATTTTCTAACTGGTATTTATAGGTCCCTGCTAAAAAAAAAAAGTTCTTTTCTCAGTATGTCGTCAATAGAACTTCATTTTTTTTCGTCTATCTTCATCGTGATAAATATCATTCTGTGTTAAAATCAGGGACCTATTTTCTAACTGGTATATATAGGTCCCTGCTAAAAAAAAAAAAGTTCTTTTCTCAGTATGTCGTCAATAGAACTTCATTTTTTTTCGTCTATCTTCATCGTGATAAATAGCATTTTATTTATTAGCTGCAGAAATGTAGCTCTCCGAAAAAAATATATACAGTGCCACCCACTGAAAAAAAAATCTGTACTTACTGTATTTACTGCATACAAAAAGTGCGCTGTTTCTCGATTTATTTGATCCATGTTTTTTTTCAAATTTCCATCTCAAAATATTACTAAATATGTGCTCATAACATAATTATTCGTTTGCTGTTTCTATAACAAAACATTCTTTATAATTTTTAAAAGCCCTCCTGGTCTTGAATTTGAGATGATCGAAAAGTCTATACAGGCACGTAGCAACGGGGAGGGGGGACTCAAGACTCAAACTGCCTGGTTTCGTCCATTAATAATTAATCGTTTTACTATATTACAAACACATACCTATCCAATATTGGCTGACGCGAGACATCGCATGGGTCGCCACATAATTGTTTTCTATAGCGTCCTCTATCCAGCTAAGATACATCCCAGATCTAAAAATAAAACGGTAAAAAAAAATGTTGGTAACTGCATACTTTTAATGGATCTTCTAAAGGTGTGATATACTAGTTGGATATTTTAATCTTGCAAAACATGACTAATCTGTAACAATTTAGTGGACATTTATTGAGGGATGCCCTATTCCTAAATCAATCAATCAAAAGTCAATTATAGTTGATTAATGATCAGCCTATTTATGATCAAATTTTTAAACTTGATTGAAGTATACGATGTAAAAATAAGAAGAATATTTACTGGAATAATAATACGCAGTACATCACATACAGTATTTAGGTAAATGCATTTGTACATATTTATCTTTTATTAGAAAACCCAAATTGTATGGATGTGCTGAATTTTAAAAAAATCGGGGAAGGGGTATTATTTGCAATATAGAGTACATGATGTTTATGAATTACCCAATCTTGTATGTTTTGGGGGATGCACTATATAAATCAGTTTGAATCGTGTATAACCCAGTCCAGTTTAAGGTACACTGCTACCTGTATTTAAATTAACTGCACATTTTTATTATATGATTAAATAATTCCTACCTTTCTGATTGGCTGAGATCCAACTATGTGGAAGAAATACTACGTTATGTTTACCTGTACGTGACGTTCCAGGTAATTACAAGGGTTTATTTCCTCTACATTGATCCAAACATAGATCTGGGAATTTTAAATTGAGACAAATTGTTTTGGAAAGCTATTAAAACGACTATGACATGTGAACTAAACATAAGCGAATATATATAAGGTATTTTCGGGTGAGGGTGGTTCAAAGGGATGCAGGAACCCTCTCTAACACTTTACTGAACAACATTTTTTTTTTTTTTACTTTTTTTTCCGCTGTCAGTTGATTGTATTACTTCCTTTCTAAATCTATCCTATAAAAAAGATTGACATTATATTTTTTTTCATGGCAACTAAAATAGATAAAAAAAAAAAACACATTTCATATTGATACAACTGGTAAGGTTTATTTACATTTTAATTCTGCTTCTCTCTTGTATTTGGCTAGGACTTAATTACATGCAAACAAGTAATGAGCTGTATCATTTTATCAGTAAATCATGCAATAAAACATTTTTATTCTTATACTTCTATATTACCATTATTTCACTATGCTGCAGCAAGAAAGGACAACCAGCCTTTCATTGAACATGAGCTTGTTACGTGCCTGGAGTGACATGCAATGTATTATAAATGTATGACCTCAGATCATAGGCGTCGGAACCGGGGGGGGCACTTTCTTTGCAAAAATAGATATTATAAAGGCAATGAAAATTGGGATTTACCTTTTTGGGTTGGTTTAGCCACCCACTTTAGATTAGTCCCCCCCCCTTTCAATTTGCCTCCGACGCCCATGCCTCTCCCGCTAAAATAAAACTGGGCTATTTAAAAAGTTTTTGAAGATACACATTTTTCCCTGAAATGTCCACATTTGTTTACTATAGAACATCAATTTTCATCACACAAAAAAAAACGCCCAGTGGGTTATATCAGCTAACACTTCCGAAACTAGCTCATAATAATATATTGATATAAGTTCTTATTACACAATGTGACATTATTTTAAATTTAAGATAGTGATCGATATTCTATGTTCACCGAAATTCAGAAAAAATTAATCAACCAACAGCCCCTTGGAATAATGTGGGTCATAGTGCTGAAACCTCGAAAGAACATACTAGTACCTGAGACAGGATGTCATGGCGTCCTCCCAAGTCATCGGAACTGATCCCACCATGAAGCAATAACCCTGGTAGAAAAATGCTCCTGTAAAAAAATCAAAAGGGGATTTATACATAAACATATTTTAAAGAGTTACTTAATATGAGAAACGGTTGAAAGTTTTTATAACCATATGATATTGAATCATATTTTATTCAATGGGATTAGGCAGCAGATTAAGGCTATGTAAGCCCACTTTCTTTTATATGGTTGCCCTTAAAGGAACACAATTTTAAGGTGAAATGCTAAAGATGGAATATTAAAGCTTTCTTAAACTTTTTATTTTTTCCCAGCATATCTTAAAAGACATTTATTTTTCTTGGTTGATTAACATAGGAACCCCACCTACCCTAGGACCCGCTAGAATGCACATATCATAGTATAGAAATGAATTTTGTTGAAATGATGTGTTAAGGACAACGTTTGGAAAGGTAAAAGATGAGCTCATAAGGTTTGTTTTTCAATTTAAAAGAAATTGAATTTCTTTGCGGTGGAATAGTTGATGTCGGTTTTGATTTACAAATTAGATGATAAACTTCGGAAAATAAATCGAACAATGTAAACATATATTGTAGTCAGGTTTCGTTTTGGGAAAAAAACCTTTTTATAAAAATTGCACGAAAACTTAACTGGAAATTAACATAAGAAGTGTTCTTTGGGGTATCTAATGACGAAAATTTACTGCATTTTAAGCATTTTGTGTCCCTAGAGCTTTAAAACAGCGACATTCATTGTCAAATTGCTATGAGCCCGCCAAGAAAGACCGAACAGGTAAGCTACATGGCAAATTAACGTTACAAAATATCTGAACAAAATGTGCATGAGCTTTAAATGGCAGTTGTAATCGTGCATAATCGAATTAAACGGTGTTTAGGACACCTTCTGATGTTCAGTCAATTCATCAATTTCATGTAAACCAAAACCGTTAAAAGAGATGCACCTCAAAACATGACAAAGGTCAATCCATGTACAGCATAGCACATCCTGAAAACAGTTCTACCTGTTCTGTAAAGAAGCGTTTTGATTCGACAAATCCTCAAAGTAGGCACCGTGACAAACGTGGAGTTGCGTTTTATTTTAAGAGCATACTACTATACATGTAGAGCATCCTTTGTCAAACAGGAAATCAAGCAAAACAGAGGCAAATCGAGAGTGTATGGAAACCCACCCACCCCCACCCCCGAAATTATAACGGAAATTTATACCTTGGACTCACCTAGGAAACACGGACTCCTCTAAAAACAATTGGGAGTCATTTATTTGAAGATATATATTTTTCATATTTTTAATATTTTATTACGTGTATTATTATACATTTTTTGGCATGGTAAAAAAAATTCAAGTCTGACATGTGGACCCCAACACCCGAGAAAAATCTTATTAAAACTGCCCCTGCAAAAAGGGACCAGTTGAAATATACAATAGATCTAAGTTTAGATTTTAGAATTTAAAATTGCTTTTAAATTTATCGATTGGTATATACTAGTATACCAATGACAAATTGAAAGACTATACTCTATGTTCTGTTTTATACAGTCATTTACATATATTAGGAGTCGGTAAAAAGAGTTAGATACATACCACTTGGACACTTGATCTTAATGTCACCCATTTCGCCTTCATTGCTGTGGCCGAGGACTTCTTTTGTTCCAATCTAAAAAAAATCAAGAGTATATACATCAAAATAATGAAAAGCCTTTTGAATTATTTTTTCCGGGAGATGGAGACTCATTCAGATGCGGATCCAGGATTTTTATGGGGGTCAATCTCAGTACAAATATTCTAGACCAGTTAGAAATTTGTTGAAAATCAAAAAAAAAAACTCAAAAGATCAAAGGGTTATATTTGTTGATATCTAAAGGGAAGCCTTGTTAGAATGATTACAAAACTTAATTTACATCAAAATAATGTGAATTATTAAAGCCCTACCACTAACCCTTCAAAAGTTTTGACCAAGGTTAAAGTTGGGTGAAATTTTGCAAAACTGGATCAGACCCAAAGGTCAAGGTCAAAAGATTAAATTCGATGGTACCCAAAGAAAGGTCTTGTCACAAGGGATACACATGTGAATTAATAAAGCTGTATATCCTCAACCATGCAATCAAAAGTTATGGGCAAGGTTAAAGTTTTGTGGACAGGCAGACAGAGACAGACGGACGGACAGGGCAAAACTATATACCCCCGAATCTTGATTACGGGGGCATAAAAAGTATACTCTCCAAAACATTTAAAACATATTGGGGGGGGGGGGGTCGTTCACTTCTACTACTTCATACTTCTATTATGACTTTTCATACTAACGTCACTTGGTTTAGTTTTTCAAGAATCCATATTAAACTTAAAAGACCAACAATGGATCAAATAATAGGGAACTAGTTTATGAATCTAGGTTATATAGATATCGACATATGTGAAATAAAATCTTCGAATGAAAAAAAATGAATTTTGAAACTAACAATCGATTTGAATAATTTGATTCTCATCCAAGTAAATATTTATAAATACTTGTATTAATGTGATGGAATATTGCAACTTTATATGTTTTATATATACTTTTTACAGGTCAACCATATCTGGGTATTGCATTGTATTACACGCTGTACTTTTTTCATACTCCATTCGTAATAAAGGTAAACGTGTCGTGTTACGAGGGTGGCGATGACCTGGGACGGATGAAGAGCCTTGCGCGATGACTGCTCATCCGATCAGCTGTCGACACACCCAATACATTGTGATAATATCAAAGGCACATACCATGACCATACCCAATAAACATTTATCATTGAACACAAAGTATTCTTTAAAAAGAGGTTCTCTCAGCACCTTTGTGTTCTATGACCATTAAGCCACCATTTTTTTTTGGAAAACAACATAAAACTAAAAGTTTTATAACCCCACAAAAGGTGTGAGAAGTTAACTAAAACTGAAACTTTTTCACACCATGGTTAAATTCTTGATTTTTTACTGCTAAGCTTCGTGATCTTAGGACTGCATTACTCAATAGGTGCATAGTATGGTCGTCATGCATTCAACTGTTTGTACTATACTCAAAGACTGATTCAACCATTCTCTGGAACCAGGAAGTTTGTCACACTTCACTGGAACCAAACCCCAAAAGTAAACGGAACTTTCTGCAAGCGGTCAAATTATTGACTTTAATAGGAACATTTTTCAGAATGAAAATAAGGAAAATGCATTCTGATCAAAAATCTACCATTCACTGGCATTCAGAAGCAAGATACACTTCTTTTGCTTAATTTAGAGTTAAATAGTACCATATTCAATGGAAAACAACAGGACATATTTGAATAGGTTTACACCGTTATTTAGATGCCAGAGAAAAAAGCTTCCATTGATTTCTCACAGATGTCACACTTTAAAAAAGAAGGCAATATCAATATATAGAATCTTGTCATTTTATTTGAACTTTGTAATAAACTGAATACGAGGGTTACACATTACCACGCCCTATATATCAATACCGTCATAAAGTGAAAATAAAGGAAATTTGTTTTAAATGAAATACTGACCTGCAAAAGTAAAAGGAAAAGTAAAAGGTCCCGCGGGCGATCCATTTTACTCCCCCCTTGATGTCCGCAGGATGAAGTGTAGAGGATTGCTTCCCGCCCTAATTACAATATCCACGTTTATGCTTGGGTAACTGCGCATTGGGTTTAGGACATATGACAGGGGTAAGGTTTCATGTTTAAAAAGCTAGAGAGGCTCATTCAGCAGAACTGTGCAAAGTGTTATTTTAATGCAATATCGATAAAATCATCATGGCGCAGGATCGATTTACGCAATCATTGTTTTCATAAAAAGGTACCCATTTACATACACACTATATTCATGTATGTGCAACTTAACATGTACTAAAAACAATCATGATTTTAGAAATACATGGTATATTTATTTAGTATAATGAATTTTTCTTGGTGAAAGGAAGCGTAGAAAAATGGCTCACGGTTACTGTATTCTGAAGGTTACAAAAACGCAGGGCAGTGAAACCTAAACAAAAAGATCCCTGTTTTCGGATGGATCAAGATAACTTTACAAAAGATGAGTAATTAGCAAAGGTACCCGACCCTTAGAATTTCAATACAAAATTTCTGCACTTTATCCAATGAGTTCAGTTGCTTCAACGACCAGGAGCTGTTCACTGTGACCTACTACAATATATATGCTAGTATACATAATAAAAATACATACATATGGAGAGGGGTGCATGTTTCTAATGCATTGTCCAACCATTTAACATAAAAACTTATCAAAAAAACGTTTTTTCTTTAGAAGTTGAATCGATGAAAAGTATAGTACTGGGTATTAGAATATCTAAAACGGAAACGAATTCAGCTAAAGAAATGTAAAATAGTAGTCTCAGAGTAATGTAATAAGAGTGTGTATAATAAATTAATAATATAATTTTGTGATCTTATGCTACATTGCTCGTATCGGCTTGATCTTAAAGGACTTGGTTTCATTCTAGCTTGCAAAAAAAGTGTTTTAAATTGCAATAATGACCAAGTGCATGGGTACTCAATGTTATGAATTGTCCTTCAGTGGAAATTCTTCCTATGATATATGAACTACAATGGTTGACAAATACTGTAGTATCACTACTTTAGAGAGAAAAAAATTTTCACATTGAGAGTTGTGTACCCTGGCATTTAAAGGTCTTGACCAGTATCAATGGCAAAAAAATTAAGTTCAGATGATTGCAATATTTGTAATTTTCTTCCATAACCACAAAATACATGTATAATAAGAACCATGTTATAAAACCATTGCCTGAAATCCATTTATTGTTACTAACATTTTCTATTTGTTGCAAAATAAAATGTAGACTATTGCATTTAGCAATATCGTCCACTAATGATATACCAATGATATCCATTTCATATCAAGCAAGGACAAATTCTTACATTGTAGTGATAAAAACTATCAACTACCAAAATCACAAATTAAATGCAAAGCACTTGTAATAACAAACTAGCACATTTATTTCATTTGTTATTACTAAACAAGAGGCCTATGGGCCACATCGCTCACCTGAGAAGCTTTGACCATTCTGTTCTTTACCAGATTTCCCCATTGTAATACATAATGCATCCCCACCCTACCCCACTGATCATAATTTAGACATTTTGAAATCTAAACTACCCCATGATCCTTCCATGTGCACATAAGTTTCAGCTTTTCTGGCCCAGTGGTTCCTGAGAAGAAGATTTTCAAAGATTTTTCCTATATATTTCTATGTAAAACTTTGATTACCAATTGTGGCCCCGCCCTTTCCCTGGGGGTCATGATTTGAACAATTTAGAAATTACACTACCTCAGGATGCTTCCACCATAGTTTCAGTTTTTCTTACCCAGTGGTTCTTGAGAAGAAGATTTTTAAAGATTTTTCCTATATATTTCTATGTAAAATTTTGATTCCCCATTGTGGCCCCGCCCTTCCCCCAGGGGGTCATGATTTTTACAATTTAGAATCTACACTATACCAGAATGCTTCCACATAAGTTTCAGCTTTTCTGGCCCAGTGGTTCCTGAGAAGATTTTCAAAGATTTTTCCTATATATTTTTATGTAAAACTTTGATTCCCAATTGCGGCCCCGCCCTTCCCCCGGGGGTTATGATTTTTACACTCAGATTATTTTAATTTACTCTTCACATTTTTTGATATAATCAGTTTCAAACCATATCTTCATTGCTTTTTCGGCCACTCCATCATTAAATGGAATGACCCATGGCATGACTTATGTCAGTATATAGAGTACCATTGGTGGTCGTAAAGTTAAATGTTGTTCCATTTACATTTCTGTGTATGCGTCTTTTTTTAACGACTGAGACACGAAACAAACCTGTAAGATGATGACACTACAGAAAAGTAATATCAAATAAGTAAATTTTATGTCCATGCAAAGCAAAAAAAAAAACTATAGGATCGGTTTACTCCAGTTTGTCTGGCATACCTTAAATCTGTTGAGCTTTGAGGGATAGAATTTTAACATTTAAAACCAATATTATTTTCAGAAAATCCGGATAAATTACCACTTTACCTGAAAATTTGACCTGCTGCAAGCGGAAAGGGAGAGAAGAATTCGTAACTCGAGAGTACCTCTTTAAAAATTGTTGATACATGTATAATATTTCTGATAAATGTAATAACATGCTCAACGGAACTGAACATCTCTCGACAGTATTTTATCATTTTGAATTAAGTAGTTAGGTTTCATAAACATAAATGCTCCACCTTTTTGCAAATATACATAATATAGGCATTGAAAATTGGGGTTTACCTTTGAATTCTTTTGTTGGTTTAGCCCCTCCCCCCCCCCTTTTCAATTAGCCCCCCTTTCATTTTGCTTCCGACGCCTATGCGTGTCTGGCTCAATGTATTTTGGAGTAATATTTTTTCAAAAGAAATTCTAGCACAGCAAAGTACATGCAAGTTAGAATATGCAATAAAACACTACTGATTTTATAAAAGTAGAAAAAACGATAAGAATTTAACATCATGCCTCAGTGACAACCCATTTCAACTTCCTGGTCTAGGATATGTACATGTACTATCCGTACTACTGAGTATTCTTTTAACCAGACCGTGAGACAAACAGGCGTTTGGTTGAACAGGACTACTCTTTTTCATTCTGACTAAACTACTGGAGCTTTATACTTTGAGTGTAATAAAAAATTTGATTGGTTTGGAAAGAAACCAAATAATGTAACATAACAACATCAAGAACTTTTGAAATTGTCACATGTAAACGAGGTATTTAATTTTTCAGTACCTGTACTTGTGCTAATGTGGCTTCACAATGTGTGAGGGTGTGTGCATAAACCAACATGAAATTAAAAAAAAAACTAAGGAAAGTTGAATATTATCTATGAACTTTGCAGTCCATTTGTTACATGTATACTGTATAGCGGAAAGGAAGCCTTCGATGTACCCTTTGATAGTCACGTTATAAATAGACCTGTGGATACCCTTACTGATGATTCGATAAATAAATTCTTGAAAGGTCAAGTCCTGTTTCGAGAAAACATAAATTTTATAATTAAGAATTAGTAAAAATTTAATAGCATCTTTTTTTTTTCAAGAACCACCGGGCCAGAAAAGTTGAAACATACAATGTGTTAGATGGACACTTGTAACAGTTCCTACTTAACTGGTAGACCTCCTCCATGTTGATTTTGGTTGGTCCACTTTTTTCTTTTCTTCTGGATGCCATGTATAGTGTTAGTGTTCTGATGCAAATTCTGTTGTTCCCCATCCTAGTGCAACGCCTTTACTGTTTTCTTTTTCTGTTGTGCATTTCTAAGTTTGATACGAATGGAGAAACGGGCTAAATCACTAAACGCTGAAAGCTTCCAAGATTGGATCATATGCACAGGAGGAGTAAGCATCCTACATCGACTGGTCACACTGGAGGTCCTCTATATTAATCAGATAAATGGAGTGATCTGAAGAGAACATGCTATGAAAATAATTACCCAACAATTAGTTTTAATTGCAAGTCAAAAGCCTAAAAAGACATAAACCATTAGTTCAATTGCAAACAAAGTAATATAACGACCAAAGAATCTACGAAGTGCTAATTTTAAACGAAATAAATGTATTTGAAAGCATCACCAACTTATATGTCAGTAGCCTGTATCGGTTTAAACTGAGCGTTTTCGATGACTTCCTTCAATTAGAGGAGGATCCTTTAGTATTGTAAACTGCAATATCAAAATGAAAAGAAAAAGGACTGTCCTATTCTGTAGAAAAAAAATCGCAAGTTCATGGCATTTTATTGATAATCGACAAGTATAATGTGTGTACAAGTAATCGTTTATTCGTGTGTCAAATGCTAAATATTACAACTACATGTAGAATCATTACATTTTCATGTTAAATATTAACAGCTTGACACCCCATCTCAACATATATGAGCTATTAATAAATAATTTTGCAAAATTTTAAGATAAACATTTAATTTTGACTTTTTCATGTTTCCCTTTTTTTCCAGCAATTAAAGTTTGTGTATCAAATTTGTTCGGCCTCTATAATTAAAAATTCAAACTTTACAAAATACACTCCCAGCATGGGGCCCCAAAGGGGATTCATTTTCAGAATTCTTAACAATGTGGATAAAACTCAATTCTATATAGTTTAAACTTGCATTATTTAGGTAATCTTCTGGATGTAGCCCAAGTATCAAGTTGACTCGAATCATGGAACCTGAAGATCGGGGTGTAGGAAACCCCCCTGTGTAGGTTTATATTTGCATAGAGGAATGATACTATAATAAATGTGAAACAGAAATCGTGCTGTTGTATTTTAAAATGTTTTTTAAGTTATAATTTCTCGGAACGATTTGGGGTCTTCAATTGCAAATAGCATTTTTATTGAACGTGAATCTAGTTTTTTAACCTGGACATGAAAATCCTCGTTTACCATATAGAACTTTCTATTTAGATTTCCAAATATTTTGCAATGAAACGCTAGTGTTGGGAATATTTCTCTATTTCACGCTATTTAATTTTTAAAACTGCATTGTGTAACTACATACTTATTTTGAGAATTTGACTCCATAAGGTACAGAGCGACATATTATTACTTGAAATAAACACCTATCATGCATCTTTACAACGGAAAGGACAGCAACAGACCCATTCTTTAATACGTAGAATTTTAAATTCGTGACAAGACATCACGCTGCATGATGTTTTCCTACCTCATATTTATCTTTTTACAGAAGAATTAACATCCTTAGCTGATTTGAATAATGATTTTAATGGTACGTTATACCAGGTAGATCCATAGGACGATTCTACCTCCAGTAATTATAGTTAGGTCCGAGTATGAAGTAGTCGCAAAGTATGAGTATCTGTTTCAAAACATTTGCGTCAAAATTAATGATTCTTTTTTAATGCTTCACTTCGTTGTTCACTGCACAAGTTCTTGAAAGAAATACAATTTTTTATTTCAAGAAAGGTTGAATTTTTCACATTTCATCACTAAGTAAGTAGATTTTCGTTTACACTTACGTGTAAGTTGTAACAAACACACGAAAAAGCGCACAGAAGTTAAACACAAACCCATAGTTTTCAATACATGTAACAAACCCACGAAAAAGCGTACACAGGGATTAAACATAATCCATGGTGTCTCAATACAAGAATGAAACATATGTCGATAACGAACAGTATTCAAGATCAAACCTTCATACAAAGCAGGAGCAGAGCAAACACAGACCTCCAAAACATCAGAGGTGGGGTCAGGCGCCATAGAGGAGTGAGCATCTCCTGCCGACCGGTCACACCGTCGTCAATTCAGTGTATAAATAATGGACTAACAATTAGTACGAAAAACGTCAGTCACCATTTGACTCAATGATAAATTGTATTTGCTGACAAGGTCATTGTATTGACCATAGAACTTACGAAAAGACGACTTTAAACGAGACAGCTGTTATTCTTGTTTCATCAACTTGTTTGTCAATAATTTACCTCGTCTTAGAAATTGTTCATACGTAGAGCATGTTCTTGCGTATCGAATAAAATGAGACACACGATGTATATAAACCCCATATGCAGGTGATGAGGGGTGAAGTTGAGGATAGAAAAGTTAAAGTCATCACATAGAGCTTGGTTGTTAGATTACCATTAACGTCTTTTTCAAGTAAAATATCGAAATATGAAACATTTTTCAGACTCTGTGGTATCTTTTATCTCAAGCTTACCAGGATATATTGTATCGACTGTCGGACATAAGAATGGAAATTACCATTGTTAATTGACAATACGTCGTCGATATATAGCCACAGCAAGTGTTTTCTTCTTTTCACGAATAAGATTTTACACAAATCTGCTTCATTTGAATACAAAAATAGATCTGCTTATAACGGGGCACAATTGGTACCCATGGGAATTCCAATAGATTGTTGGAAGACCTGGTCTCCAAAAACAACATAGATATTGTCAATCAAAACCAATTCTATTTATTGCAAAACTGTCACATCGCATTAGAGGAACAAATGACAACTGCTAGCGTGTTCTTTACGACGCCACATTACTGGAGACACTAAAAATAGAACATTATTAATAGAGAGACCTTTCTTGATCCAGAAAACAAAAATTATTATTTTAAGTATAGAGACAATAAACAATATTTATATGATTGACCTTTTTTTTTGTAAAATCATATCATGCCTATGAGAAGTATTATTTTACCGTTTCATATTTTTATAAATGGCTACTAGTTGTAACCAAATGCTGTCATTTGTTTGAATTAGACCAAAAATTGTTCATAGTTCTACAGGGAATATTTATTACAAATGGTATAACTTGGTGTCCTATGATTACCGTCGTTTACTGATGGTAACCAAATCCGAACGGCGGTCGGTTCAAATTCACCAATGGTAGAGTTCATCAGATGGTAACCAGCGGCATATTAGGTCACCAACATTTACCAATGCTTGCAAATAATAGCAACTGGTTATCACATTTCACCATCAGTGTACTTTCAATTTTAAATTCCCTTCCAAACATGCGATGCGAAGGTAGCCGAGGATTACCATAAACTAGAGGTACTGTGAGCAATGAGCTCACTAAATGATACCCCCCGCCTCCCATAATGTCGATGTGTTGCTTTATATTGTTTACGGTAATGTGTAAAGAGGAATAACTCGTCCTATGAAATTTTATCCAGAAGCTTCTATTATGTGACGTCATAGGTAAACAAAAAATGGCAATGTGCATGTTTTGCTCTGGGAAACCTAAAATACGTGTCGAATAAAAATCTAAAATAGGAGGTGCACAATGGCAATATGTAATAAAGATTCTGTGAAAGTTTCATTAAATTTCACTCAGTAGTATAAGAGGAGTTGCGGATAAGAGAAAAAGCGTAACAGACGGACGGACGGACGGACGGACGTACAGACGGACGGACAGACGGACGGACGGAAATCCCGATCACTATATACCCTCCCGCTTTTCAAGCGGGGGGTATAACTAGAGGTACTGTGAGCGATGAGCTCACTAAATGATACCCCCCGCCTCCCATATGGTTATAACTGGTGAAAAAGTCCATGTTTTCCTGTGGCCGGGAAACCCAAAATATGTGTCGGATCAAAAAGTAAAATAGGAGGTGCACAATGGCAACATGTAATAAAGATTCTGTGAAAGTTTCATCAAATTTCATTCAGTGGTATGAGAGGAGTTGCGGATAAGAGATGAAAATTTAACCAAAGGTACTTTACGAAAACGCCGAGGTGTTTGGCAGCTGTTCCAAAAAAAAGCGTAACAGACGGACGGACAGACGGACGGACGGACGTACAGACGAACGGACGGACGGACGGACGGAAATACCGATTACTATATACCCCCACTTTTCAAGCGGGGGGTATAATAAATCGACATATGATGACGCTTTTTGATTATGACGTCACATCACATTTAGTTTCCCACTATTTCAATTTATAACGGCTTCGTGGAATTGGTCTGAGACTAGTGAAAAGTGTAAAGCCTGAAACCTAAAAGGTAAGCAAATTTTAAACTTCATTTATTTTACGCTGTTTTTTAATTTATGTTGTTATTTGAGATGACGTCACACTTTGGTAACAACAAGGGAGCGTTGCGTTGTGGTTACCGTTGTTAGTTACTCACTTCGATCGGTAGAGAGTAGACGTTTATTTACACACAGCGATACAAATTGCAAATATCACAATGAAAAGGCAAAGATCTTCAGAGAGAAAAAGCCAAAGTGTGTCTAAGAGGGTAATGCATTAAAATATAAAACATTTACTCACTGAAACCCCTGTAGTTAAAAGGACACGACATATTTCTCATTACTGGAGGGGGGGGGGTTACTATTACGAAATCACTTATTTTCGTGGGGGTTTAATTTTCTTTGTTTTGGAGGATTAGAGAGACCATGAATTTATGACCACCGTGAAATGTAAAATTTCATATGCATTACTACTAAACATTTTCCAACCACGAAATCAAATCCCCACAAACCATTTTCCCCTCAAAGTCGAAAATTTGACCCTACAAAAATATTTGATTTTACGATATTTTTTTTTAAACCTTGACATGTAATATTCAATGTGAATCAAAAATATTTCAAATACACACCATACTGTATGTGATTAAGAAAATCAACGTAAATCAGGCAATGGAAATTAGGTTGGCTTGGAAGAGGGGTGTCTATAGATATAAAATATATATAATGGTAGACATAAAACTATGATTCAGGTTAGAGTATGAAATATGATTACATTTTGTTAAAGAATTCTGAAATTCTGTGACATCTTGCATTTAGTCATTTTCTGTATGGATTTCTTAAGTATCTAGTTCTCAGAATGGGTATCTATTGTAGCTTTGAATTCACTGTACGTGTGGACAGGAACCCCCACCCCCCACCCCTTACATTCAATCTTGTGGCTTGTGGCATATCTTTATAATTTTTATTCAATGCAATTATTTATCATGTATACCATAGCAAAAATATGGGAAAATTTTCAAAATAATCGTTTCACTGAAGAAGAAAAAAAAAACAACTTAATATAATAAAAAGCTTTAAGATTGAGTATTTATAATAAAAAGAGACAAACATTTTTTTTTTTGCTTGAAGTATGTGTAATATCGGGACTTTTGTTATATTTAGCGCCGTGTAGAGGTCTCTTCAGATGACAAGCAGTGGTACGAGGTGATGCTGAGTTTGGCCGCTAAATCTGCTGTAAGTCTCTCTCTCTCTCTCTCTCCCTCTCTGGCAGCGAAATCTGCATATCTCTCTCTCTTCAGTAGTAACCTCTGTCATTTCTCTCTAGTGTCAGCCAGTCTTTACTTCTGCTGCTCATGGATGGGTAGAGCATATTGAAGACTGGGTAAGAATCTGAGTGGAAGCATTTTACTTGTAAATCCAACACTAGCACTACATGTAAATGCACATAAATATCCTAGAAATAATCACTTTCTTTTATAGCAGCATAAATTCTTAAACGTGTTTTCTTTTCAAAGGTAATATCTTGTTGAATGACTTCTTTAATGTTTTTAGCGTAAATTGACCAGTGCCATCAACAAGTCTGAGGAGCGTAGGGAACTTCCCACCATACCACAACCTACGCATCAGGTTAGTGTCGCATAATTCGAAAGAGTACTCAAAAACATTTCATTTAAAACTTTTTTAAACTTATGGCAGAAATTTTAGATTTTGAAAAAATCTGGCATTTCAATCATGAATGGGTGTAGGTCTGAGGAAGTTTTAAAAAAAGGAAAAAAATGTCATCCACTGAAAAATAAAAATACTCGGTATTCAAACGCAATACCTTCTTTAAATCCCCTCCCACCCCACCCCGAAAAAAAAACGAAAAGCTATTTCGCATGCCATTGTTTGTATGTATGTATTTTTTGGCTAAGTGTGGAGTTTTAAGATTATTTTGTCAATTTTTTTAAATTAGCAAGGTTTTGGTGCTCCAGTGTCATTTTGGCTATCTTCTCAGAAATATAAAACGTTGCAAATTCTTATTTGCAGAGCGAATAAAGACCCCTCCCCCTCCTCCCCCGTACTGTTCTTAAAACCTGAGTCCTGTTTTGTAATTGCAATTGAAAGTAATTAAGAGTGATTAAGAGTGAAATTTTACGTAGTGATTTTTCTATACAGATGGAGTGGTTGGCTAGAGTCAACTTTAAGCACAGAGCAGTGCGCCGTGACGTACCAAAACAGAGACAGCACAAAGTCTCCAAGAGTCAGGACTTGAACTCCTCTTTCTACATCTACTAAAGAGGACAGTATTCTTGGTAGGTAGAGCTAATGACTTGTGTCTAATTTGCTGGTTGAGTTTGATCATTTTATTACTTTTTTTTCTTAAAAAAAATGCGTAGGTGTAGAAATTATAACGTTGCGGTTTATCTATAGGCAATAGTTATAAGCTCTTTGTTTTAAATTCTCTTTGTTTGGGGAGTATACCACTTGTCCAAAAGTTTAAGCCTTTAAAGCTTGCAAAAACTAAAAATCTAAATATGTTCTTCATTGTAGGTCAAGATGCAAACGGCAGAGATGTTTAGTCATCAAGAGTCTTTGGCAAGATGGACATATTGACAGTATCGTTTGTATTTGATTTGGACTTTGTGTCAAGTCTCTGGAATATGGAATGTTTGCAACTTTCGGCATGTTTTACAAAGACGGTCTTATATTCAACAAATATGTTGCATGCTTTAGTAGACATTGCTGATTTTACATCCATGCGAGCACTGAGCACTGTGCTGGAAATCCTTTTGGGGGAACTGTGTTGTTTTCAACGCATGCGTGGCATGCTAGGCAGAGACGTTGTTAATATGGCAAGGACTGTAATGCATGTGGAGTTAGCCATTTTCAGAATAATGTCCATGTCAGACTGTGCATAGTGCTGTTTATAAATATTAATAATGTTCTGCATTTGTTTTAATTCAGCAAGCTTTATTCGGCTTTATTTCGTTGGCAGGAATCGCCATTTTAGCGGTTAATAACTTTGTACATGTACATTTCTGTACCTAAAGGTCAAGACTAGTACAAGAAGAGGACTTAGACTTCAAAATATATAGTTATACTAAGTAATGCAGTGTCTGAATAATAAAATTTTAACTTTGAATACATATAATCTTAAATACATATATAAATATCATGCAGTGTCTGAATAATAAACATAATTTTAACTTTAAATACATAAAATCTTAAATACATTCTGTACATAAAATTTTCTAATTTTTTCTCCCGTTTGGCATGGCATTTTTATCTTCTAATATTTCCATTTATTTTTTCTCTCTGTGATAACTCCTTGAAAGTTAGCGGAGTTGATCATTTCTTGATAATTCTACCGGAATGCTTAGGAAGGTCGATAGGTCAAGAGCTAAGGAGGCCTACTATGCATGCAAATCTCGTGCGCATCTGTCTCTTTGTCTGACGCTAAGGAGGCCAAATATGCATGTGAATCTCGTGCGGCTGCCTTTGTGTTTGACGTCAGTGGGCGAGGACTATTGAAATTGTCAGAGGAGTCCTCGATTCCTCGTTAAATCTATTATAGTTTGCAGTTAAGTGTAAAGTTTTACGTTATGTCACGATCTTTTTCGTCAGATGCATCCAGCGTAAACAATTCACGTGATTGGTCAACTCAAATTTTCAACACTGACACGGAAATAGTCTGTTGCACGAGCAATCAATCAGGGATAAGAAGAAAGTTCCAGTCGAAAAGCATCCAGTTAGGAGGCGTGTACAATTTACCTTGAGCGCAATTGTCAACTAGATCGTGACTAGCCTGAAACTTTACACTTAGCTGCAAACTATAATAAATCTATGTCTTCATTTTTAAAATCTAAATCAACAATTAAGGAATGTTTTTAAGTTTTGTGTGATTCATTGGTGTGTAAATCACACAGACTTGTCACATAGGCATATATTATGAAGCGCGCTAGCAAACCCGCGACAGGGATCTATTTCCCGAGGGCTTGCTCGGGATCTTATTTGTTGCAGCACCTTCTGTGACACAGGACCTCTGTTTATCTGTATCTGAGGGTGCTTTTACATAAATATGACCAATCATGGCTTTGCTGTTCTCGAGATTTTTCCTATACGTTTCTATGTTAAACTTTGATTGTCCAATGTGGCCTCTTCCTAGTTCCTACACCCAGGGGTCATCATTTTAACAAATTTGATTTTACACAACCTAAAGATGCTTCCATATAAATATCACCAATCTTGGCTGCACTATTCTTGAGATAATTTTTATGGAATTTCCTTTATATGTCTGTGATTCTTTAATTGCAAACAGTAGACCCACCCTACCTTAGGTGGTCATGATTTGAAGAAACTTGAATCTAAACTACCTGGGGAGGTATCCTCAGGCAGTGTAGATTAAGTTTGTTCATATCATGACCCCCAGGGATAGGGTGGGGCCACAACAGCAGATCAAAGTTCATCATAGGAAACAAGAGGCCCAGGGGCTTCAGCGCTCACCTGAGCACATCAGCTAGGAAAAAGCACAAATCATGATTTGGACGAACTAGAATCTACACTGAGGATAATTCTACATAAATATTACTAATCATCTCTTTGAAGTACTTGAAAAGAAGATTTTAAAAGGTTTCCCTATATATTCCTATGAGAATTTTTGGTCGGCCATTTTGGCCCCACCCTATCCCCTGGGGGTCATGATTTGAACAAACCTGAATCTACACTATCTGAGGATGATTCCACATGAGTTTCATTTTTCCTGTCCCAGTGGTTCTTGAGAAGAAGATTTTTAAAGATTTTTCCTATATACTCCTATGTAAAACTCTGATTGGCCATTTTGGCCCCACTCTACTCCCGAGGGTCATGATTTGAACAAACTTGAATCTACACTATCTGAGGATGATTCCACATGAGTTTCATCTTTCCTGGCCCAGTGGTTCTTGAGGAGAAGATTTTTAAAGATGTTTCCTATATATTCCTATGTAAAACTTTGATCGGCCATTTTGGCCCCACCCTACCCCTGGGGGTCATGATTTGAACAAACTTGAATCTACACTATCTGAGGATGATTCCACATGAGTTTCATCTTTCCTGGCCCTGTGGTTCTTGAGAAGAAGATTTTTAAAGATGTTTCCTATATATTCCTATGTAAAACTTTGATTGGCCATTTTGGCCCCACCCTACCCCTGGGGGTCATGATTTGAACAAATTTGAATTTACACTATAAGAGGATGATTCCACATGAGTTTCATCTTTCCTGGCCCTGTGGTTCTTGATACTCCTATGTAAAACTTTGATCGGCCATTTTGGCCCCATCCTACCCCTTGGGCACTCTCTACCATCGGCTCATACATTCACCTCTGTCGTTGGCTCGCGTATATCACAGTGATAAACACAAGAAGATTTTTAAAGATGTTTCCTATATACTCCTATGTAAAACTTTGATCGGCCATTTTGGCCCCACCCTACCCCTGGGGGTCATGATTTGATCAAACTTGAATCTACACTATCTGAGGATGATTCCACATGAGTTTCATCTTTCCTGGCCCAGTTGTTTTTGAGAAGAAGATTTTTAAAAAATGCAATTAATTTTTCTCAAATTCATAATTATCTCCCCTTGGAAAAGGGCGTGGCCCTTCATTTGAACAAACTTGAATCCCCTTTACCCAAGGATACTTTGTAGCAAGTTTGGTTGAAATTGGCCCAGTGGTTCTTGAGAAGAAGATGAAAATGTGAAAAGTTAACAACAACGACGACAGACAATGGACAAATTTTGATCAGAAAAGCTCACTTGAGCCTTTGGCTCAGGTGAGCTAAAAAGGAAATTTCTTTTAAAATCTTCTAAAACAGCAAAGTCATGATTGGTCATATGGAAGCAATCCTCAGGTAGTGTAGATTCAAGTTTCTTCCTATCATACCCCTCCCCGAACCAACTTTGCATTTAAACTTTTCAATACTGAACTGATTTATGTTTTTTCTCAGCACCAAAGTGCTCAGACAATGTGCAATTTTCTCTCTGCCAGAAATTAGAAAGCTTGATGCTAAGAAATTTGTACAAATATTTATTTAAAAAAAAAATAAACAAAAAAAATGAACTATCTATTTTGTTGTTTTGACATGACTAATTCTCTAAGGTTGTCTTCACTTTCTTTAATGCTCTTCTCTAAGTAAGATTTGGACGTCTGTAAAAGAAATTGCAAATTCAAAAGCAATGTTAAATGTATATAACTTAAGACAAACAATATTAAAACTAAATGCAAGTATGACTTAATTCTATGTGTTGAGATACTGAACCATTACAAATTCATTTTATTTTGATAACATCAAATTGCTTTTAATCTACTAGTATTACATGTACAGCTGTAAAGACAATTAATACAAAGAACTCCAACTAAAGTAAATTAATGCATATTGGGTACATGACTATACTTAAGTAAAAAAATCTGGTAATCTCTCTTTGCTTTCTCTAAACAATCTTAATCTGGCCAATAGAGGTAGTATCAGTGGGGAGGGCAACAAGTTAACAGAAGTTACTGAACAAGAAAAACAAAAACAAGAAATATTTGTGAAACACTATAAACCCACGCCACCCCACCCCATCCCCCCTTTGGACATACATGCTAAGAAAATAAACGGACACTGCAAATTATTGGATTTTTTTCTTAGTCCAAGGGCAAAACTCTGTCAAAAATTGCTCAGTCGTACTCAAAACAGTTCTTGACCTTTATATTCTTATGATAAATCTGTATACCAAATTTCATTTCAGTATGAGCAACCTCTGCAAAGAAAATGAATAGAAACTGTTGGAGGAAGACAGCAGCAAAGCAATATGCCCTCCCTTTTACAAAAGAGGGGGGGGGGCATATTTATTGAAGGAACGATACCATAAATTAGCATGGATTTTTTTTACTGCAATACTTTTAATTTAGCAAGTAGCAAAATTAATGGGAACCCCCACCAATCCATGCATCCAAGCTTCCAACAAGCTTGTGAATGATAAACAGAACTTCTATATGGCACGCCGATTGGTTCAAAAGTATTTCCTGAACTTCTTGAAAATATTAAAAATAAAAATATTTAGCACATTTAAATTTTAGTAAACTAATAAAAAATTACACGAGTAAGTCAAAACTTACCCAAATTGCGAAAAATACACACAAAGTTGTTGAAATTTACACAAACTATACAAAAACTACACAATCAACAAAATATTTACACAATATAATGAGAAAATTACACAAACGTAAAAACGAAAACTGCACAAGTGAGAGTACAACATCGACATAATATACGACGCATCCTCATTGCGCACATTTCATTAATATTCATTAGAGAACAGCTCAGTGTGGCTTAGATGCTTGAAACATTATAAAACAAGAGGATGAGAAATGTGTTAACAATATTGATCTTTTAAAAAAGATTCAGTCTTTTAGAATTACGCTAGACTCTCAAGAATATGCACAACGTGTTTTTGTACATGTAAAAATTGACAGGTACTTTTAGTTCGAAGTCGAGTGCATCATATTATGCAAGGTTTTCTTTAACCCTGCATTTTACGATTCCTTCTTGTCACAATTTTTGTCTAGCATCAAATCAGGGATGGGGTCAATTACTTTAAAAAGTAATTAATTAAATTACAATTACTTTGACTTTTTCTTCAATTAAATTACAATTAAATTACAGGCTTTCTAAGATGTAATTAATTAAATTACAATTACTTTACAAAAGTAATTAATTAAATTACAAATTACATTTCAATTTTTTTGGAAAATCCTATAATCCTTTTCAATGAATAATATTATACAGAAGAGGGATCATTCATAAAGCAGATCGCTGCACAAAAATACAAGAAATAGTATGGTAAAGCCATTTGTATACTTGTGATTTAAATTTTAACTTTTATTAACAAAACACTGAAGAACTACTTGGGATCAGTTTGATGCAGTTTCCTCCACACAAACCCTACATGTACACAAACTGCATGTGATATGATATTTGAAAACACATGCCATATGTCACAACTGTAACCTCTCAAATTAAATATTTCTTTTGAAGTTAACTAAAATCCTGATATTGCTAAGAATATTTTTACTTCATAAATAAATGGGATACAAAATTCATTCATAAAATTCTGTTTAGACATTAAAATAATTATCAAATTGAATTTTCTCAAACTAGCAAAGCATTTGAAATTGAAATAATTATCCACAGCGTTGGCTTTGTCTTATTAATCATGGAAAATTGTTTGTGTATTTGTTTTGATTGCAATTTACACCTGTGATCTGCAGTGACAATTTTTCAACAAGAGAGAATTTTTGACACACATTCCTTTTCTATTTTTCTTGACACACATATTCTGCAGTGACCAAGCAACAAACTTAAGATTGAAATATAATAAATGTGTATTTCATAGCTGAATAGACCTAGGAAGGGTGGTGCAAAATTCAGATAAACATGAAAAAAAAAATTTTTTTTTTATAAAATTGTATATTAAATAGAAAGAAACTAGATTAACTTCAATCTGTAAAATTGAAGGATTGAGGATATGTTTTGCAATAAAAAAACGTAGTAAAAAGGTATCAGTATATCATTTGAATTCATGTACATGTGTATCATATAAAGTAATTGAATGTAATTGAAAAAGTAATTGAAATTACATGGTATTTATTCAGTGTAATTAATTAAATTACAATTACATGTAATTGAAAAAATGTTCAATTACAAATTACTTGCAATTACTTCAAAAAATGTAATTAATTACAGCCAATTACAATTACTTTTTTCAATTACCCCATCCCTGCATCAAATAATACCTCCATATATTGGTTAGGATCTCGGTTAATATAAGAAAAACATAATATTTTCGAAAAATTTTGAAGTATTCTCACATATAGATCACATGGAAACACTTAATTTGTTCGATTGGCATTAGCTTGAAATCGGATTGAGGTTCAGCAAAGAAATAAAGAAGCAAAGTAAAACACATGCCATCGTCAACGCCATTTTCCTTTCTCGATTACATCCAGCTAAGCATACATATTTTTCTATGTGCATAATAATGATACGCGCAGCTGTATGCGCAGTAACATTGTTTGTGTAAATTTTAGTTTCCTCTGCTCATGTAATTTTTGATTTTTGTTTGTGCATATTATACCCCTAAATCGTGAAAAAAATTCGGATTCATGTATTTTTCGTTATGTTTGTGTTAACATCTCTCAAACTATGTGCAATTTTTAGCTATAAGTGCATTTTTATTTTACTCGTGTATATTTTTCATCTAGCTCGTGTATAAAAACTTGATGGTTGTGCAGAAAATAGTTTTGAACCAATCGGCGTGCCATACTTCTAGTAAATGACAGTTAACTCACAGTCACTCCAAAGCATAGTAATTCATACCTCAAAGTTTTTTATCTTTTCCTCTGCTGCTTTCTTTTTATTTGTTAGATTTTGTTTAATATCATCTTTAGGTTGCAATATGAACCTATAAGAAAGATTAAATTTCATCAGGTAATAGTACATGTTTCAATATAAAATTATCTTGATAGCTTATTTGGAATGAATTGAAATAGCTACCCGTGTTATAAAATAAAATGTACAAGTATAACCTGGAATAGGGCACTTTAGGCTGCAGTTTATAGAAAAGCTTAAACTGTTCCAACCCAGATTATACTAGTATAACTTGGGTAACTATTGAATCCATTCCTTTTAAATTTCCATTATTAAGTGTAGAAAAATAGGACAATTTCTCCTTCAAAAATACCTTCTACAGTAAAACTTGTTAAGTACAAACATGGATATTGTGAATTCACAGATAAAGCAAGTTAACTTGGATCACAAATTATATAAATTTAAGAAAATTCCTAATACGGATATAACAAATTACGGATAAAGCCAAGTAATTTCATAGGTCCAAGTGACTTCGTTAAACCGAGTTTCACTGTAATTGTACATATTTTAAATGTTACGTCAATCAGATAAATACATTATTGACATAATTAAGTCATCATAACATAGGTTAATCGGGGTATACAATATACTTTTTAAATTTTTTTTTATCCAATCTACCAAAATTAAATTATTTATATCATAAATATATTTAACTGAACTAGAATGTTGATCTTACATTCTTCCAACACCTTCATATAATCTCGTGGTTTGTGGGAGAGCTCCAATTTCATGCTCCACTAATTCTGAATGTTTGATGCTTCTTTTAAGCTGATCAATCTGAGCATCTGATAGCTTGATTTGTTGCGTTGTTGCTATCATTTTTGTTTGCAGCTCTTGAAAGGCCTAAAATTAAAAAGAAATGAATAAGAATTTAGTCATTTTAGTGACGTAAGTTATTTCTACTAGATGTGTGCTCACTTGTCAATGGAATCAGGTTAACTTTGCAAGCACTCACCCATTAAAAAACATTTTCCAACAGTTCCAATGACCCACATCGCTCACCTGAGCAAATGCAGTGGCTAGGAACAAGCAAATATTAATTCAGTAAATGCTATAGATTTCCCAATCATAAAAGTGGGGTACGATTTGAACAAATTTAAATCAACACAATTTGTATCAACACTAAGGATGATTATACAGGTTTTCACTACCTGTGGCTTTTTCCCCAATAAGTTTGAACTTTTATTGTGGTCCCACCATACCCCATGGGGTCATGATTTAAAACAAATCTTCATCTACACTATACCTGAGGATGCTAACAGCTTCCATATAAACATTACCAATCATGGCTTTGCTGTTCCTCATCATCAAATATGTAAAGATTTTTCCTATATATTACTATGTAAAACATTGATCGTCTAGGCCCCGCTCCAACCGGGTTACCCCTGGGGCTCATGATTTCAAAATTTTGAATCTTAACTACCTAACCTGAGGATACTTTTGCATAAACTTTACCAATCATGGCTTTGCTGTTCCTAAGAAGATTTTGAAAGTTTTTTCCTATATATTCCTATAAAAACTTTCATCGTCTAATATGGCTCCACCCTACCACAGGGGGTAATGATTTATACAATCTTGAATCTACACTACCTGAGGATACTTCTTTATAATTATAGTTTTCTTGTGAGAGTTGAATATATTTATGTTAATGTCACAGGGTGAATTATAATTAATTAATTAATAATTACTAATTATCATTCATATCATTTTCATATCTTATTTTAAGGCATCATAATTTTATAGTAACTAGTGAATTCCGTCGTCACTACGGAATTTACTACGTTCATTCACTGCCTTATTCATTCATTCATTCATTTATACCGGTGAGTGGTCAGTGAGAGTATTCGGGTGTGTGAGTGGTTAAACAGGTTTTTCCATGTCTACTGCGCATTCGCGCCAATACTAACTCCTCGAGCACTCCAACCTTAGACTTTGGGGAGGGAAGACGTTCTCTCTCCCCAACACAAATTATCTTATGATATTGTGACAAATTCAGTCTAGGATTACGGTAAGAAATAATTGTTAAATTATTTCTTTGTCTATAATTATTCATTATCTATTTGATCATTTTATTTAACTGAAGTGAATTTCTAAATTATCTAAATTCCTAAGATTAAACCAATTCGCGTAAAAGTGTGTGTTAGGTGAGAAATATTAAATACATGTTTTATTATATTGCAGATCACCCTTTTTCTGATTATGTATAATATATTAAATAATATCGAACCCAGCAGCCGTGTTTTTGTTAATTACTACAACTTCAATACCTAGACTAGGCTGTGACATTAAAATTGTTAACAGCAAGCGCATCAAGAGGCGTGGAATGAGAGGCGCGAAGTGCCGCTAGTCATTGCAAGCTCAATTATATTTCAGATGAGATAATACTTGAAGTGTAGGCCGTCACCGGTTCTACATTTTACACATTTTTCCAGAATCAAAACATGCAGGCCTGTGAAGAGAAGTGGATGTAGGCACAAAGCCTGTCCACTTCTCTAAACGGAATACCAATCCCCCAGTTCTCTTTATGTTGTCGTACAAAAAAAAAGTTAATGAAAAAAGTTGAATGTTTTCGTCCTTCCTGGAGTAACAAGGTCAAAAGGATGTGAAACTGTCTACACGGAAATTCAATATTCAAGGTTTTGAGAATATCAGAAGAAAACATGTTTCCTCCATCTTTATCATGTTTTAGGGCATTGTGGTCAAGAAAGAATTAAGACAAATATTGAAACCCTGTCACTTTACCTTTTTTAATTCTAGGTCAACCTGCATGGACATGGCTTTTATTGTCGGTCAGTAGGTTCTAATTTCAATCACAGTCACAATGACACTCACAGTGACTAACTATTAAGTCTATTTGGTTTGGTTGATACTTGTGTTTGGAGAAAGGGTTTAATATTTCAGGTGCAACGAACCCGAATTAATTTTATCAAGAGTTCTGATATTCCTACGCAACATATATAAACGTTTAAAATGCTTACTTTTTAAAAGTTTTATTGAGATTAATATGTGTAATTTTTAATGGAATATTACTATTAAAAAGCATACGAGGCATTTAACTATATTCATTGTTTTTCGGAGAATTGAGGAACTATATTTCTAAAACAGCGGGGGTTAACCTGCGACGCCATTTTCCGCCATTTCCAACAAAAGAGTAAAGTGAGTGTCGGCATTTTTAAAACGCATTAAGATGGCAGGAATAAATTCAGACTATATCAATGAATTGAAGAATGAACTTGGACAAGTGGAACAATTGAAATTGGTGCAAACAGCTCGTGTATTAACAGAAGGTAATAATCATAATTAATCGTTTGAAAAGCACGTGTCTTGGAATTTTTCATGTAGCCTTGTAGGCTTACCTCTGCGTGTTGCATAAATTTAACACAGAAGTTAATTTAAATTTGAATTTTTTCCTTATGGAGTGTATGTTTAAGAATCTTCACAGGAAAATCACTTTTAGCTATATAGCTAAATCTACCTATATAGCTTTATTTACCTGTATAATATAGCTTTATTTAGCTATTTTGGAATAAGTTTCTTTGGCATTGTGATGTCCTTGTTGACCAAAACTGCTTTTCATGCTTTTTTGCAAATGCTTTTGGAAACATTGTGGTTTTTGGTGAATTGGTCCATTTCAAAGTTGAAAACTAAATCTTTTTAATTAAGCTATGTAGTTTGAAGTATCTATATACACTAGCTTTATTAAATTATCCCAAATGGATTGATTTAACTAGTATTTACATACAGTTTTTCAATCATACAAATTATTTGTAAGAAATGGACAAAGTTGCAAGCATTTTTGACTCTTCAAGTATGCACTATGGGCTACTGTTGCCTATTAAATGATCATTATATTGGTAAGAGAACATATGAAGTTATTACTAGGGTTTAGTAGTCTATGAGCTGAGAATCTCGCTATACTGCAGTATTTTTACTGCATTGCAAAAATGTATTGCATTATTTTTCAAAATGTGACCATACCTTACTGTCTGACACTTCTTACATATTAAAATCACCATAAGAAATTCCATGCCCAAGCATTTTACCAGTGTATCTATAATTCGACATTGTAGAGGAAGATGGATATTATAATTGTGGAGTCCTGATGATCACTTCGTAAACAGTGATTTTAGATTAATTCTTCTCTTAGGCCAACATTAAAAAAATATTTGTTTGATGTACTCCAACCAACCCATTAAAAATAAAATCACCTCTACCCAATCATTTTTTTTAGCTTTGAATTTTAAGTATGTTGTTTTCAGTTTCCATAGTATAATTTCTCTATCAAAAATGTTTTTGATTGAAATTTTTACTGACTTGTTTACTCTTACGATTTCGCCATATTTTGTACAGAATTTTAGTCTAAAATATGTCTTACATTTTGCTATTATGAAAATCTGGAAATCAAAAATATGTTCATTTGGAATTTAGCAGTTAGTTTTCGTTATGATCTGTCTTAGTTTTGTGCTTTTTAATCACTAAAACAGAGAAAGATTTCAAAGAAACAAGTGATGTCAGGTTGCCAAAACGCTGTGGTATTAAAAAATGACAAAGACCATGTTGTTAAACCATATTTTTGTAATCAGAAAAGCAGTTGTTCTCTATTAATATATGTAAAGTCGATGGAAAATGAAATCTTGTATTATATAAATGCCAAAATTTCTCATCGGACAAATCTAATCTGTTAAAAAATATAGGTGAAAGCAGGTGATATATAGAAAAACAGATTTTCTGTAATAATCTGTATAGCTCTCCATTGTGTAATGAAAATGTCAATGAATTTATAAGTCTGTGAATTTTATGACAGTTATCTTTTTGTCAAAAAGTTAAACTGTAGTGTACATACTTGCCAACCTCCAGCATGTAAAAATCTGGTCATGACCAGATTTGGAAAGTAAAAAATCTGGTCATAACACGTAACGACATTCACGACATATTTACCATCATTAAATTTTATACATAATTATATATATATACAAAGTATTTGTGTATTGAGAATTCTTTTATTGAAAAAGCTTTAATTTACAATGACAAAAAATTCATACATAATTTGATTAAATTTACATGTTAAAAAATAGAATTAAGGTTTCATACCTTTCAGTATTGACCTGAAGTAAGTGTGTTTTTTTTTTAAAAAGCCTTTTCAGCTTCTGCTAAATTTGAAAGTATACCAATTTTAGTTTTGAAGTTATTTTTCCTCTCTCTTGATTAATTAACTACTGCAATATGTATATATTAAATGTGAAGTTAGGCCTACACTGTTTTGATCACTTTTTTTACACAGAATGAAAGTTTTTTTTCCAAGATTACTTGATGTGTACATAAATATTGTTTCTCCTTTTCTTGGTTCAATCAGAGACGTGTTTGGTTCAATTTGTTCCTGCTGGCCCTGATAACGATATAGTTCAATCGGAAGCCATTTTAATTGACTTCAAACATTGATTTGTCAAAACAACACCCAGTTAATTGTTTACACCTGCACTGATAATTAATCCATCGGCATTGTTTACGTAGATCAGAAAAGCTTGGGTTGTAACTGGAAGTTAAAAGTGCAAAATTTACGCAAACCAAATCCGGACAAATCTAATCAAGATTTTCGGAGAGTCGGTAAAAATCGGGTGAAAAGCATGACCCGCCGGGTCATAAAAAATAATCGGGTTATGGGTTGAAAAATCGGGTGTGACCCGACGAAATCGGGTGAGTTGGCAACTATGGTAGTGTAAAGCAAATATAAAAAAATAAATAAAATAAAATAACTAACGTGGGCATACCAACATATCTACCCACCTTGAAAAATATGGGCTGGAGTAGTCAGTACATAAAACAAAAATATTTTTAATGATGGCCTAACGTTTATAAAATTTGTATAAGTTTACACAAAAACTAATGTTTAGATTAGAATGAAATTTTATTTATTTAAAATTGGATCAGATTGGCTAACAATTCTCTTGAATAGGTGGTTGTTCAAGGACCCCATCTGGGGCCATCCCCCATTCAATAAAAGTACCAATTTTCCTAATTGAATGTATGAATTTTTCTTAAATAGTAATTTTCCCCAAAAATTTAAGCTTTACATACATATTGTACTGTATTGCAAACCAAAAATATAGTTAAGACCATAAATCTGCGATAGATGATTATAAAGTAAAATGATTACAGATTATCACTAATTCCACCAAAAGGTTGCTGCATTCCTAGCTGCAATATTATAATGTATCCTCCTCCTGTATTTAAAAAAAACTACATTTACACCTTTATGGAGATGCTGTGGTATTGTATCCCTCTCCAGAAAATAACAGATTAAAAAAATGGAGAGGGCTACATTGTTCGCAGCTCCTGCTTTCACAATCTTTACATCCCCAGCCCCATTCCTAAAAATAGACTTGTACACTGTCTAATAAACAATGTAGATACCAGACTAACACATTTGATGAACAAATATTATTTAACTTATTATTGAATATTTAGTTAATTTGGCATTTGATTTGCAGAAATAAAGAAAGCAGAAGGTGGAAGTAAGAAAGTGATTCCTACAGTGGAAGCTCACCATAACAGACCACAGGGAGTAGCTGTCAAAGTCAAAATTCCTCAGAATGAGTACCCCAAAGTAAGGCCACATAGAAAAATAATGATGTTTTTAGTGACAATTTTACAGCAGCCAACTTATCATGAATTTGTACTTAACTAAAGCCTGTTTTCTCTACAGTTTAATTTTGTTGGAAAACTATTGGGCCCAAAAGGTATGTCACTTAAGAGGTTACAAGAAGAAACAGGGACAAAGATGTCAATTCTTGGAAGAGGGTCAATGCGAGACAAGGCAAAGGTGGGAATAAGCAAAATATTAACATTTCTAAATGCAGGTTTCCAAAATTGGTATTGTAAATCATACGTAAAATTTTTAGAAACAAATATTTTGTGAACGTATAAATTTATGAACCTTTGAATTGCAGGAAGATGAACTTAAGAAAGAGGGTGGAAAATATGCCCATTTAAATGAAGAGCTGCATGTCCTTGTTGAAGTATACAGTGAAATTTCAGATGCTTATGCCAGACTCTCCCATGCATTATCAGAACTTACTAAATTTTTATCACCGGTAAGTATTGTTTTTGAGAAGAGGAATGTCGCATTCCATTTTGATTTTCTCAATCTTGAGTCTTGTGCCAGATGTAAATAACATCAAAGGCAAGCCTTTCTCAAATGTGTACATTAGGCTATCTTTAACATGTTTACTTGCCCTCTCTTGACTCAGGGTAAATAAAATTGGGTTGGTCTGTAAATGGGAAATTTTTTTCCTCCTAAGAAAATTCAACATACATTTAGATGAGAAAACCCAGGAATAAAATGAGAAAAAAATTGTCTCAGAGGTTAAAGTTTTTAATCGGGTCATTTTTAGCCAGTCCTTTGGGAGAGGGCAAACAAGCAATTTATTAAGGATGGTCTGATGTCTTTGATATTTTTAGGTCACCTGAGTAACTCAGGTGACCTATTGCTATCCGTTTTCGTCCGTCGTCGTGCGTCATGCATCGTGTGTTAACATTTGAACATTTTCAACTTCTTCTCTGAAACCACTGAACCAATTTCAACCAAATTTGGTATACAGCATCTATGGGTGAAGGGGAACAAAAATTTTGAATTTTATGGTCCCCGCCCCCCTGGGGCCTGAAGGGTGGGGCCAAAACCACTAAAATTTTTGCAATCTTTAAAAATCTTCTTCTATAGTCCTGGACATCAAGCAGGCAAACTGTTGGCATGAATGTAATGTGCATTGAGTTTGCAAAATTGTGAAATTCACGGCCCCAGGGTCAGGGGTTCTAGTGCTAGGGCGGGGCTATATAGATTATATAGTGAAAATGCATGATTTCTTTGAAAATCTTCTTCTCTGCTCCTGGGTATTAAGTAAACTAACTAAGTACATAGCTATGATGAGTAAGAGTGCCTCTTCCAAAATTGTGAATTTTGTGGCCCCAGGGTCAGGGGTTCTGGTGTTAGGGCGGGGCACTATTGGTTATATAGTGAAAATGCATTTATTCTTTGAAAATCTTTTCCTCTGATTCTGGGTATTAAATAAACTAACTAAGTACATAGTTATGATGAGTAAGAGTGCCTCTTCCAAAATTGTGAATTTTGTTCAGGGGTTCTGGTGTTAGGGCGGGGCTATATAGATTATATTGAAAATGCATGATTTCTTTGAAAATCTTCTTCTCTGCTCCTGGGTATTAAGTAAACTAACTAAGTACATAGTTATGATGAGCAAGAGTGCCTCTTCCAAAATTGTGAATTTTGTGGCCCCAGGGTCAGGGGTTCTGGTGTTAGGGTGGGGCACTATTGGTTATATAGTGAAAATGCATTTATTCTTTGAAAATCATCTCCTCTGATTCTGTGTATTAAATAAACTAACTAAGTACATAGTTATGATGAGCAAGAGTGCCTGTTCCAAAATTGTGAATTTTGTGGCCCCAGGGTTATGGGTTCTGGTGTTAGGGCGGGGCACTATTGGTTATATAGTGAAAATGCATTAATTCTTTGAAAATCTTTTCCTCTGATTCTGGGTATTAAATAAACTAACTAAGTACATAGTTATGATGAGCAAGAGTGCCTGTTCCAAAATTGTGAATTTTGTGGCCCCAGGGTCAGGGGTTCTGGTGTTAGGGCGGGGCATTCCATATAGTGAAAATGCATTAATTCTTTGAAAATCTTCTTCTTTGCTCCTGGGTTTTATGCCAATGATCTAAGAATATATATTTATGATGAAGAAAGGTGCATCTAGCAAAATGGTTATTTTTTTTATGCCCCCCCCTTCTGGGTTGGGGGGTGGGGTTGTGGTACATAGTCTGAAAATAAAATTAATGCTTTGAAATCTGCTCTTAGGTATTAATCAACCATTTTATGATAAAATTTGCAAAATTTTGAAATATGTGGCCCCAAGGTCAGGGGTTCCTTTGGGATGATGTGCACAACTAGTTATAAAGCAGAAGTGCATTTTCTCTATGTTACTCTGATCTACCTTTTGGTATTAAGTAAATAGAGTAAGCATGCTAAGTCTATAATTATGATAAGCAATGGTGCCTCTTTCAATATTGTGAATTGCGAATTTCATGGCCTCTGGTTTAAAACAGGAACCAAATTTAATAATTTGAAAGTTGTTGCACAATACTCAGGTGACCTATAAGGCCCGTGGGCCTCTTGTTAAAAAGGAGATTTCTTGATAAATAATCAGCAATTTTTTTCCTATCACAGGAATACAATGATGAAATACACCAGCAACAGATGGAAGAAATGATGTATCTGAATGGAGAGAAAGCCCCGGGAGCAGGTACACCTGGTGCAGGTGGACGAGGGAGGGGAAGAGGTGGTCCAGGGGCCGGGGGAAGAGGAGGTCTCCTCACCTCACCTGCTGGAAGAGGAGCACCCCCACCCAGGTCAGTTGAATTAGTTCAGTCAGATATTTAAAAGCGGTGTTTGGTTACAGTGAAACCTCTCCTAAAAATTTTGTTGTTTATTTAAAGGAGGGGGATGAATATGATATAAACACAGGGGATATTGAAGATTCATTTTAAATTTTAAAGAAATCATTTGAAAATCAATCAGTAGCTTTTAATAATTGAAGTAGAGAGGTCATCCTTTATTGCCAAACGTTGATGAGAAAGAAATATGAGCAAATGTTCATGCTTGCATATGAGATACCGGTATGTACCTTCAATGAGAGTGAGGCAATGAAAGCCTTTAGTTTTACAGAATTTTTTGCACATAGATTAAATGTTCTTTTTTACAGAGGAGCACCTGCAAGAGGTGCCCCACGTGGTGTCCCAGCCCCTCGAGGAGCCCCCGCAGGACGGGGTAGACCAGCACCCCCACCACCACCTCGTACAGAAGCCTACGAGGACTACAGCACTCAGGTACAAAAACGTGAATGTGCATGTGATTTTATTACCCGATACCAATGATAATCAAAATACATACATTCAAAACTTACCAAATTTTTTTAAGGCTTATGAAGATCCATATGCAGATCCCTATGCTAGAGACCCATACGCAGAAACAAGCTATGCTGCAGGGTGGGTATTGAAAACTTATGAAGGTATTCTACTGACTATGATTTACTGTTACTAAATGTTAATGTGACAGGTAACTGATTGAATACTTCTACAATTGTAGAGATACACAGTACTTTGACTATGGACATGGCTCAAGTGCACAAGGATATGATGATGGGTATGCCAAAGGTAAGTTAACTCCAACAAAAAATTTCTGCTACTACGTAATCATTGGATTGCACGTGGGTATTTATGTCAACCACAATGTGGTCTTGTTTCTTGTAGAGAGTGGATGGTCCGCAGGAGGCAGTTCCTTTAAAGCCCCACCAGCACCCCGAGGGGGGCGTGGACGTCCCCACCCCTATGCCAGTACACGAGGAGGCTATTAAGTGCACCCATTGCCCACTGATGCTAACTCTTTTATCGCTCATATTTCACACATCATGTTTACATAGGTACTTTGTTACCTTACAGAATAGACTAAATTAATGTAGCCCTACTGAATGATCTGAAGGAAACTCATAAGATTCAAATCCCTACTTTGAACATCAAATTTAAAATCCCATGATTGTTTTCAGTTTTAAATGGCTACAAAAGTTGTATTCTCTTCGCAGTTCGTTGATGTCAAAGAAGGCAAATTAAAATGTGTTGTAAACCTGTGGTACCTGTATAAAAAAAAAACTTAATTGTGTTCACTGAACTTAGTTTACTTGTCAGTGTAGTATAAAATAAATTCCAAAAAAAGATATTGAAAAAATGTTTTTATCTCTAAAAAAAAAAAATCCAATGTCTCAGCAAACATTTGTATGCAAAACCAGTGTATATGCACCAAAAGAAAAAAAAAACGAACAAAAAACTAAAGATAGGAATAAATAATATGCGTGCATTAACATAATTGTTAAAATTCAATGTCATAAGTGTATATTGTAAAGTTGAATGTTAAAGATAAATCTTAAAAACCTTAATGTCTTTAAATAATTCAGGTGTATGGATTAGTAAACTAAACCCCATGCATAACTATATCTGAGGCATTGGATTTGTTTGTTTGTATTCTGTGTATTAACAAAAATAACTTAATTTTACAGACAAGACAGAGCAGACTTTATTATTATTGTACAGAAAACTTAGTTAAAGCAAAGTTGAGGGAGTTTGGAAAATTTTATGCTAACAAAATGAAAACTTAATGCAAGATATCAATATAATCATCTTTTGTTCTTGAAGTCAAACGTGCAAATTATATTAAAAGGGGAAATGATTATCTCGGACTAATCCCACAATAATGGTCATAAATATTCCACTGTACATATCTATGATCTTGGCAAGATACCTTGTGGGGAAAACTCGATAAGAATTGTTTAAAATCATTTGGAATGAAATGTTTAAAGGTCTTTTCAGTGCAAAAGTAATATTTCTAAATTCCATAGGGAAAGTCTAACTAAGTTTACTCATGCTTGTTTTATTGTGATATCTAATACCCATCAAAAAGAATAAGAAGAAGAGACGAAATTTCACAGCCCCATTTTACTAGAGACCGGTAAGATGCCCATTTACAGGTAATCCTCAGTACTGATAAAACTAAGGACTTCCAAATGGTCCAAAATAAACAGAACTAATAAAACTAAATTGTAAAAGTAGTAACAGAAGTGCTCTACCTTTAAAAAGTAATAAAAATCTTAAAATTTAGAAGAATTTCTGACTCGTATGCCATCAGTATAACTTCAGAAAGCTGAGAGGTTTTGTCACAACAAGTTGCATTCTTAATGTCAAAAAGTCAATTTTCTTTCTTAAAAATCCTTCTTTCTTCCTTCAAAGTATTAATGAACTGCATATTAAAATAAAAAAGAGAAAAGGGTTGTGACATTCTTCTCTTATTTAATACAATTTTTGCAAAAGACTATTTTAATCATGGTTTCCAATTTTGCAGGTTGCCAGGAGGTTTTCGGTACCACCACAGTGTTCAAAGGACTTTTACTCTTTTTTTACTTTTTATATAAGAAAATAAAAATCAATTCAACAAGTTTGAAATTTTGTTCCTATTTTTATATGCCCGTCTTAAGACGGGACATATTATGTTATAGGCTTCATGTCCGTCTGTCTGTCCATTCCTGTCCGTCTCATAACTTCAATACTGTTAGGCCCAGGATTATCAAACTTTGTCAACTGAAACTTCTTGGGTAGACCGTGTGTCGCACACAAAAGGTAGGTTGCTCTGACCTTTAATTAAGATGCTATGGCCAAACATGGAAAAATCCTGTCTGGCTCATAACTAGGAAACTATTAGACCTAGAACTATCAAACTTGGCAAATATATACATCTTAGGTAGAAGGTGTGTCACGACCTATTTCAAGGTCACTCTGACCTTTAATTTAAGTGAAATTTTTTTTAAAAACTAAGTGTTTTAAATTTCATATTCCTAAAAAATGTAAAAAAAATTTAGTTGTATCCTTATTAAAAAATGTTAAATCAAGTAAAAACTTTTTTTCCCCATCATATACTTTACAGCAATCTGTCAAAAAAGTGAATGAATTGAGAGAAATTCAATTTCTCTCATGGGCATAATTATCAAGCACTGGTCAAGAAGAATTTTGATAGCAGAAATTTGCATGTCAGATTAGAGAGAAATTAATGAGTTTATTGTCAGGAGCTAACTGGTAGAGCAATCCTGATCAAGCAGCTGTTATGGAAATATTATGCTGTGGTGGGACACTTTATTTAAGACTATCCTAGTATAACTTGGTATGATGTAGGTGCATAAGCTTACATTAAAAAAAAAAACTGAAACAGTTTCTCTTAAAAACAAGGCTAAATGCAGATGAGAGTAAAGTGAGGTCAAGATCACAAGAAAGCTCAAGATCGAAAGTTTGTGATTCCGTTCAATATTTCTCAGTAATATATATCGGCATATTAAGTTTGATAAAAATATCACGAATGGTGTCTTTGAAACGGAGCTAAATTAAGAAGAGAGGTCATGGTCAAAAGAAATGTCATGGTCAAAAATTGTTAATGCATTTGAATAGCTAATATCAGTATGCATCAGCATATGAAGTTTGATTACACATTCACAAAGATGAAAATCAAGACTCGAAGTACATTATCAGACACGAGAAAACTGATAGAAATATGTTCTTGTCTGGCATTTAAAAGTTGACTAGTGCTTTTGACATGAACAGGTTGGTAAAAAAAAAATCCCCCAGAAAATTTCAATATCAATGCTGAAGTGTAAAATTTTGAAAAATAAAATTTAGAAAAAAAAATGTTTATTAAGGTTAAAACTTATCGCCAGTCAGTCAAGAGAGGAAAATTAAGCGGTTATTACCAAAACGGCCTCAACTACCTTGAACGGGTAATCTTTTTAGCTCACCTGAGCCGAAGGCTCAAGTGAGCTTTTCTGATCAAAAATTTGTCCGTTGTCTGTCGTCGTAGTCTTCGTAAACTTTTAATATTTTCATCTTCTTCTCAAGAACCACTGGGCCAATTTCAACCAAACTTGCCACAAAGTATTCTTAGGTAAAGGGGATTCAAATTTGTTCAAATGAAGGGCCACGCCCTCTTCTAAGGGTGGATAATTATGAACTAGTGAAAAATTTATGGCATCTTTTAAAAATGTTCTTCTAAAAAACCACGAGGCCATGAAAGATGAAACTCATGTGGAAGCATCATCAGGTAGTGTAGATTCAAGTTTGTTCAAATCATGACCCCCGGGGGTAGGGTGGGGCCACAATGGCTAATCAAAGTTTTACTTAGGAGTATATAGGGAAAATCTTTAAAAATCTCAAGAACCACTGAGCCAGGAAAGATGAAACTCATATGGAAGCCATCTCAGGTAGTGTAGATTCAAGTTTGTTCAAATCATGACCCCCGGGGGTAGGGTGGGGCCACAATGGTAGATCAAAGTTTTACATAGGAATATATAGGAAAAATCTTTAAAAATCTTCTCAAGAACCACTGGACCAGGAAAGATGAAACTCATGTGGAAGCCACCTCAGGTAGTTTCGACTAATTGGGATCAAATGCTTCCCTTAAAATTTACCAAATTTAGTTGTATTTAATAAAAAAAAAAACAAATCGTCAGTAATGTAATAATCATCCAAGCACGTAGTATCCGGCACTTTTTTTTTCAAACTTGACTTTATACTATTGATAATGTTCATTGAAGGGCAAGTTGACCCCCTACTTTTTGTTGTAGCATAGTTAAATTGTGTTAGATGATTACATATCTTTAATAAAATTTGGTTCTTATAGGAAGTTTCCAACCCCAGGCCCTCCATTGTTTTTCTGACTGCCCCTTTTCAAAATGATACCATATGCCTGGTATCAGATTTATCGGAAAACAAGATGTAATCGTAAAACACTATGCGCCCGGCGGCAACAAAGTTAAAAGACATATTTTTAGCTTATAGGTCACATTCAAGGTCACAAGGTCATTGATCTTGGTGTCATTTGAAAGAACTTGATTAGTGAAGTATGCGTACCAAAAATGAAGTTTCTATCTTTCATGGTTCAAAAGTTATGATGAAGGTTCGAAAAAGCTATTTTTAGCATATAGGACACACTCAAGGTCACAAGGTCATTGACCTTTGTGTCGTGAAATGGCTTAATTAGTGGGGTATGCATGCCAAATATTAAGTCTGTATCTTTCTTTGTTCAAAAGTCATGGTGAAGGTTAAAGTCTGCCAACAAAAAAGCTATATTTAACGTATAGGTCACAGTCTAGGTCACAAGGTTATTGACCATGGTGTCATTTAAAAGAGCTTACTCAGTGGTGTATGCATACCAAATATGAGGTCTCTATCTTTTATGTTTCAAATGTTATGGTGAAGGTTAAAGTTTGCAGAAAAAAACTATTTTTAGCATATAGGTCACAGTCAAGGTCACAAGGTCATTGACCTTGGTATCGGTAGATTCAAGTTTGTTCAAATCATGACCCCCGGGGGTAGGGTGGGGCCACAATGGCCGATCAATTTTTTACATAGGTAATAGGTATATATAGGAAAAATCTTCTTCTCAAGAACCACTGGGCCAGGAAAAATGAAACTCATGTGAAATCATCCTCAAGGTAGTGTAGATTCAATTTTGTTCAAATCATAACCCCCGGGGGTAGGATGGGGCCAAAATGGCTGACCAAAATCTTATATAGGACTAGATAGGGAAATCTTTAAAAATCTCTTCTCAAGTACTTCAAAGCCATTAAATTCAAGCCCTCCCTTCAGTAATCTTTTTCTGATCAGATTTGTGCTTTTTCCTAGCCGATTTGCTCAGGTGAGCGATGTGGCCCCTGTTCGTCTTGTTTGCTTTTGGTAGGTCCTCAGAGTTCCTCAACTAGAGAGTAGGTCAGGGTGACCTATTTTGGAATTTCAAAGCTTTACCTAAACATTTATGATGCTTCAAGATTTGTACTAATTAACAAGAGAAATTCTGGGCCCTTAAATGTTTCTTACATCCTTATACCCATATCGTATTAAATTTAAATTTTTCCCTACTATACTACATTGATGCTTCAAGATTTGTACTAATTAACAAGAGAAATTCTGGGCCCTTAAATGTTTCTTACATCCTTATACCCGTTGGTGAGAATAAAGGGTCAAACTATAATTGGTCTACATGTATGTATACAGGAAAAATCTTTTAAAGAACTGCATGGCCAGTGATAATAATGGCATCTTAAGGAAGCTCTAAACACTAACATAAAGTGTTTTCTGGATCGGAGAAAAATTTTGTAAACTGCCAAAATTCAGAAATTGAAGACTGCTTTAAATCTGCCCTGTGAAAGAATATATCTTAAATTCTGTAAATATATTCTCGGTGTTCACAAGAAAAGCACAAATTTTGCAGTATTGTCTGAATTAGGAAGGTTCCCCCCTGCATTATGATATTATCAATGCATATGAAAAGCTTTATGTGAATGGCAAGTATTCATGGTTTGCATTCATACAGAAATTAAGATTAATATTGAATATTAAAGATGAAGTAATTTGTTATGAGAAACATAGATTTAAGTCATTCTGCCATAAAACTTTATTAGATGATTATAAGAAAAAATGGTATACAAGTCAACAAAGTTATGCTGATGGCAAATTAACCACATATGTGAAACTCAAACAAAATTGGGGTTATGAGAATTATTTATCAGTTAATTAAAATTTTTTATCACAGAAAATCTCTATGTAAATCTAGTTTCCTGTCACAGTTTACAAAGTGGGAAAATTTACCAATATTCCTCGAGAAGTTCGATTATGTAATAGATGTAATTCTAACAGTATAGATGATGAAATTCATTTAATTTAATGTAAAAATATGATCATCAAAGAAAAGAAATACTATATTTCAGTTAATTAAAAATAAATTTCCACACTGATGAAAAAAAACTTTATTGGTTACTCAATACAGAAGATAAGGAAACCCTTAATTTTGTGGACAAATTTATAAATGATAACATGTTATTAGTAGTATTAGTCCTTTACACATGTACATGCATATCGCTGTATTCTTACAAGTAGAGTTTTTATTGTGCAGTGTTTAGATCAAGTTAGATAGTGTATAGAACAAGTTTTCTTTTTTCTCTCAAAAAATACATTCTTTCCTTTTAATCAAAAATACCCGTTTTTGAAGAACAAGAAACGACCTTGCTGAGAAAGAATCTCCAGTAAAAGACACTAACGCTGATATAAAGAAGACAGATAAAACTTCTGGTGTCGTAAGTCTCTCACAATTTTAATCCCCAACCCCCCAATAATGTGAACGAATTTTTTAGAGATTTTCTTCCTTATACTAAAACATCCCTATTAATCTGACTAATTGATTTTATTTATTTATTTTATTTTATTTCTAACTTTTTATCCTATTTACTTGCAGGTCACTCGTATAACGTTTTTCCAGAACATGAAGAAAAGGCTCCGCAAGATGTTCTTCAGTTGTTGTATGAAGCAAGGAGAGGAATGTGATACGTATTGGATATATGCCGAATACAGTTCTGTATTAAAAAATATTTTTGTCCCCCGCTTGAAAAGTGGGGGATATTAATTTGAGTTTGTCCGTCCGTCCGCCTAGCTGTCCTTCCGTCCGTCCGTCCGTCTTTCTGTCTGTCTGTCTGTAACGCTTTCGTTTCCACATGATATCTCGAGAACCCTTTGAGCTTTTGCAATGAAATTTAGCGTAGCAACTCCCTATGGACTAAAGAAGACCCCTATTGATTTTGAGGTCAAAAAGTCAAAGATAAGCAAATTCTGTCTGTTGTTACACTTTCGTTTCTACACGATATCTCTAGAACCATTTGAGCTGTTGCAATGAAATTTTACACAGCAACTCCCTGTGGCCTAATGAAGACCCTATTGATTTTGAGGTCAAAAGGTCAAAGTTCAAGGTCGTATTTATACATTCTGTCTGTGTGTAACACTATCATTTCCGGGCAATATTTCAAGAAGATTTTGAGCTTATGCAATGTAATTTTATACCAAAACTCCCTAGGACCTCTCTCACCCCTCTCAAAGTGCCCCGCCCCGTTTGTTTTATTAGTATTTATAGTATTACATGTCGCTATTTTTAGCACAGGGGCATGAGGAGAGTTATTGCGTATAAAACAGGTTCTCGGCGGACATTTTGTTCTTATTACATATATTAGAACTGCTTAATAAAGGCTAAATAAATCAAACACCACGGATTGTGTAAAATTTTGACAATACCGAACATGAATATCTACATGTATGTGACTTCACTTCTGCATATACTTAATGCCATGTAAAGCGATTCCGTGGTCTAGAGGTATGTTTCTCGCATCGCATGTGAGAGGTCCTGAGTTCAGGTCCCGGGTGGACCACTTTTTTTTTTAAGAAATACTTTTTTTTACTAAATGATAGGCCATATTTCAGACTATGTAAGCAAAAAATGTGTGGTTGAATTTCTTTCATATCATATATAAAGAGAGATTTTGTATCCTAGAACAAAATATCAAAGTTTCAGAAAAATTGAATTTGAGGAAAAATCTTGGCCTATTTATTGTGTCCTTCTATGATTGAGAGTCTAGGCCATGCTTTTAATCTTGAAATATAATATAATTATGACTTGGTATTCTGCACTCAAAATAAGCATGCAAGCAATTATAGATTGATATACCCAATATATTAAAGTATATTCATGAATATTTTACCGTCTACAATGTAAGTTTATACCGGTATATTATTTTGAATAAACATAACTGTTACATATAAATGTAATTCATGACTGTAATTTTAAAAAGTTTATTAAAATACCCACGCACAAGATTTTCTGTAGAAATTTACAATATACATGTAACAAAAAAATTGTGTACTCGCAGCGTTAGTTTATACACAATTCACGATTTAATGACCGCAATAGAGTAATGAATGATGAATACGTAATTAAAGACGTACAACACACTGGGGGAGATAACTCTTGCGATTTCAATTGAACGTTTGACGTGACGTCAAGTTTAACGTAAAAAATAAAGCGTCAAAACGACGAGTAAAACGATCCCGATGTATATCAATCATGAAAGAAAATTGGGATATGGGGCTTGGCTGTGATTATGCGTACCATACTCAATGAATAAGTATTTTTTAATTAACCCGATTAAACTCCGTAAAAAGCAAGTAACAGACATAAAATACCATCCCTTAATGTTTATTTCATTTCATTCCATATACAATAAATTGTAAACTTGATCAAAGCACAGCAATTTTTTTATTCTGAAAATTTTATTTTACATTGCCGAAATTTTCATTAAGTACAATTGGCTTTATAACATTCCGATTAATTAATGGTCTTCATTAAAATTTTTGCATTTATGATATAAATATTGATTTTCTTCTTTAATTAAATAAAACAAAAATAAACAAACAAAACACTTTTCACAATGTAAAATCGATCGATGTTGTTCTAAGACCTTACTGGTCAAAGAGGAACAACTCTTAAAATGTAGGAGATGTTTGTTTGCATCCCTTTATTCACGGTTTTCCACAGAAATACATTTACAGCAAGACCTGATAAATCCGAGAATTGAATACTATAGACCTCATATACACAATGTAAGTATAGAATTGAAAAGAATTGTTCACTAGTACTGAAATTATCTGCATTTATGAATATCGACAGCAAATCGTTTGACTTTCTGTCACTGCAAACAATGTCGGTTCGCATTTCCTCGAATCAAAACAAAACGTAGCCTATAAGATTTTTAAAAATATCAATGTGCGATTTGATATAAATTGAAATAGATGAAGACTTTAATGCTTGATATTTTGAAGTTAATGTAGACGAATACGAAATGTTCATTTTACTTTAGAAGCAACGACATTGAAAGAATGCGTACAATATCATGAGGGGTGTACATCTATGCAAATGTCGATGTATCCCCACGGCCTCATACTGTCTCGTTTGAAATTATAATGACATGAAAGAAACTACAATTATTCCATTTATATCACAGGAGAATTGAACATACACCATTTTTTTTAATAAATGAAATTAAAGAAATAAAATTAAAAATCAACATATTCAAGTTTAACATACTTGAATTCGTATCTAGGTTTCATGTGATATGGAATGCATAACGCATACATATATGGATTTAAACACTAAAATCCTGTCAGTGATTTTTTCCTGATACATATACAAAGAGTAGTCAATATTTATTCTGCATTCATGAATTTAAAAACTAATGCATACCTCCGGATTTAAATGACGAAATAATAGTATATTTGCACTGTAAACGACGTTTCGTCAAGCGCTAATGGTCTGCGACGCAAATAAGGAAGGGGTGGGGGTGGTAGGGCTATTCAAAAATTGCCTAAAAATCTACATTTAAATACGTTTTACATATGAGAACTTATGTAATATGTAAGTTAATATATTTTAGAAGCAAAAGCAATGTTCCAATTTGATTTTTTTTAAATGTGTATTTGTAGATTCATAGCAAAGATTCATAGCAAACCCCCGTCTGAAAGACGCGCGGAAACGTGATTTATTGAGAAAGGGGGAGGGGGTAATTTTCCGCTATTTAATCAAAACTTGTCGTACAAAAATTATACAAAAAATTATGAAAATTATTTTTACTACCAGCTACCTAAAGAAAGTTTTTTACCAAAATTAAACGACAGGTTTTTTCACAAAAAAATTTTGAATTTGAAAAATACACAATTTTCAAGGCTTAGATAATTCATAGTTTTTAAGGTTAAGGTCTTTAAAAAACGTTTTGATGAAATGTATTTCAAAAAGATGGTTATGTTTTTGTGTTAAATGGTTAAAGGAATAAGTCAATGAAATTTGACAGTCATATCTAACCTGGCTTTTTTGAAAATCAAGGTTTAAGTAGTTCATTGATTAAAATTTTTCTCTCCTTGTAAATGACTAAAGGGTGGTAACTTTTGGAATTTCCTGTCCAAAAACCACTCGAACGATTTTGTCCAAAATGTGCATACATGCAGTAGATATGGTCATGTACTAAATATACAAAAATAACGAAAATTAAACGACAGGAATTTTTTGGGGTAGGTGTGTTGTACATCCTTAAATCACGTGAGCATGATGTTTGAACATAATTCACAACTGAATTCACAAAGCAGTAACAAGTAACTGCGCAGCAGACTTTCAGATCAGTTCATTACATTATTCAGTCGAAAGTGCATTACAGGAGCCCAGAGATGATCAAAAATTGAGGTAAATATTCTAAAGCTGTTGTAATAAAAAATGTTTAAGAATTTGTTTAATTTCTCTGAGGAAGGTTGTATATTTTGACATCCCCGCCATTTTCAAAGGGTATTTTCCCTGGTCAGTGGTCAAACGACACAATTTTCAGATCTCCTTGGACAGCTGTAGATAGTTTTACAAATGACACAAAATAGTCTGCAATTTTAGGGGAAATGTAGTTACAAGGGAATAAATAGGACAGGATATATTCGTCGCATTTAATCTTGCAAATATTCATTAAAATAAATAAAGGCTTTGGTTAAGAGGTTTTTCACTTTTTCAAAATGCAATAGAATCCATAAAAATCAACCGAATACATGAAAAATTGAAACACATTTATTTCTTTAAAAAGAATTAGCTCAGACCCCCCCCCCCCCCTTCCAGTAACCTAGCAATGTCGCTTATATAACAAGACAGGTTTGAGACATAAATATTTTGTCCTGCCCAGAGGTAGAGCATATTCTAGATTAATTGCTAAAATTGTTTTATTATTGGGGGATTGATTAATACAGTTTCTTGCATGCATTAGTAATTTATTTGCATCGGGATCGAAATTGTGAGTTTTAAATTTTGACATGTGGCGCGAACAGCAAATCTGGCGTCAGTGGACGGTCAGGTGAGTTGGTTGGGGAAAACAGTTAACATTATTTGAAATAACATTTGTCAGATTCAGATGCACGTATTGATAAAACGTTGATAAAGTATTTTTAAGCTGCGGAAAGGGACAGCTTAAAACCTACAGGTGAATTAATCTATAAAACAAAAAAGTGAAATATCGTTTGAAAATGTATTGTGCTTTTAGACTCTGCATAAGTTTGGGACATCAGATCCTAAGTGGGGTTAACTTTGCCCTGAATCAACTGTTTATTGATTACTGACAGGCATTTTTAGGGTGTCGAAGGGGCCTGTTTTTTGCTCCATTCATAATGGCAAAAAGTATGCGTTTTCCCAATTTCACCAAAGAAAATTTCCAACAGACAATCAAAACAAACAAAATTTGGTTATAAAATGTTTGGACTCTGTAATGTATAATCTAATTGATGTTCAAATAAATATATAAACGGCGTGCTCCAAATACTGATTGAGTGAATGTTGAAGTATTGTATGACAATGATAGTAATTGTTTATATTTGTATTCAGCATTAATCATACAAGACTTACGATATTATAATATGCAATCTCTCCTGCAATACAAGTGACTAGATCTACACACAAACATGCACAACAGACGACAACTTACTCACACTTGCGCATCGCACACAGTGTCAAGTTAACACATACCTGCACACACTCATACCACACTAAACTCCCATCCCTTTTGAAAAAGAGGGAGTACTCCTGTCCCTAAATACATTGCAAGTAAAGAAGTCAAAGAGTACCTTGCAAATAAAAGATAAACTATTATTTATTTACATAAATAGAAAAATGACAAAATTATAGTTTTTTTTAGCTCACCTCAACGAAGTTGGGGGAGCTTATGTAATACCCTCGGCGTCGGCGTCGGCGTAGGTGTCGGCGTCGGTGTCGGCATCGGCGTCCCGAGTTAAGGTTAAGTTTTTTTGAGCAGTTTTCTTTTTAAGTACTTCTATGTCCTATATTGATTAGACATGCATGGATGATGTTTCTAGTGTATTTCATTGTACCAGTCAAAGTTTCAGATGCTGCAATTTCAGCAAAGGAATGACCAGGTTAATGTTTTTGGAGCAGGCTAACATTTTTGGTGCAGTTTTTGGTGTGGGTTTCATTTCCAAGTAACTATAAGCCCTATGTTGACCAAACTTGCATGGATGATACATCTAAGGATGCATACTACCGGGCTTGCTTCGGATGCTGAATCTGACCTACATTTTCCGGTTGAGTGAACAGGTTAAAGTTTTCGGTGTAGGTTTCATTTCCAAGTAACTATAAGCCCTATGTTGACCAAACTTGCATGGATGATACATCTAATGATGCATACAACCAGGCTTGCTTCGGATGCTGAATCTGACCTACATTTTCCGGTTGAGTGAACAGGTTAAAGTTTTTGGTGCAGGTTTCATTTCCAAGTAACTATAAGCCCTATGTTGACCAAACTTGCATGGATGATACATCTAAGGATGCATACTACCGGGCTTGCTTCAGATGCTGAATCTGACCTACATTTTCCAGTTGAGTGAACAGGTTAAAGTTTTTGGTGTAGGTTTCATTTCCAAGTAACTATAAGCCCTATGTTGACCAAACTTGCATGGATGATACATCTAAGGATGCATACTACCGGGCTTGCTTCAGATGCTGAATCTGACCTACATTTTCAGGTTGAGTGAACAGGTTAAAGTTTTTGATGCAGGTTTCATTTCCAAGTAACTATAAGCCCTATGTTGACCAAACTTGCATGTATGATACATCTAAGGATGCATACTATGGGCTTGCTTCGGATGCTGAATCTGACCTACATTTTCCAGTTGAGTGAACAGGTTAAAGTTTTTGGTGCAGGTTTCATTTCCAAGTAACTATAAGCCCTATGTTGACCAAACTTGCATGGATGATACATCTAAGGATGCATACTACCGGGCTTGCTTCGGATGCTGAATCTGACCTACATTTTCCGGTTGAGTGAACAGGTTAAAGTTTTCGGTGTAGGTTTCATTTCCAAGTAACTATAAGCCCTATGTTGACCAAACTTGCATGGATGATACATCTAATGATGCATACAACCAGGCTTGCTTCGGATGCTGAATCTGACCTACATTTTCCGGTTGAGTGAACAGGTTAAAGTTTTTGGTGCAGGTTTCATTTCCAAGTAACTATAAGCCCTATGTTGACCAAACTTGCATGGATGATACATCTAAGGATGCATACTACCGGGCTTGCTTCAGATGCTGAATCTGACCTACATTTTCCAGTTGAGTGAACAGGTTAAAGTTTTTGGTGTAGGTTTCATTTCCAAGTAACTATAAGCCCTATGTTGACCAAACTTGCATGGATGATACATCTAAGGATGCATACTACCGGGCTTGCTTCAGATGCTGAATCTGACCTACATTTTCAGGTTGAGTGAACAGGTTAAAGTTTTTGATGCAGGTTTCATTTCCAAGTAACTATAAGCCCTATGTTGACCAAACTTGCATGTATGATACATCTAAGGATGCATACTACTGGGCTTGCTTCGGATGCTGAATCTGACCTACATTTTCCAGTTGAGTGAACAGGTTAAAGTTTTTGGTGCAGGTTTCATTTCCAAGTAACTATAAGCCCTATGTTGACCAAACTTGCATGGATGATACATCTAAGGATGCATACTACCGGGCTTGCTTCGGATGCTGAATCTGACCTACATTTTCCGGTTGAGTGAACAGGTTAAAGTTTTAGGTGCAGGTTTCATTTGCAAGTAACTTTAAGTCCTACATGTATGTTGACCAAACTTGCATGGATGATACATCTAAGGATGCACACTACCAGGCTTGCTTCGGATGCTGAATCTGACCTACATTTTCCGGTTGAGTGAATAGTTAAAAGTTTTTGGTGCAGGTTTCATTTCCAAGGAACTATGAGTTCTTTAATGACCAGTCTTGCATAGATGATACATCTAAGGATGCATACTTCCAGGCTTGCTTCGGATGCTGAATCTGACCTACTTTTTGTTGATGAGTGAAAATGTTAGTTTTGATGCATGTTTCATTTCCAATAAACTATGAGCCCTATAACGAGCAAACTTGCATGGATGATACATCTAAGGATGCACACTAATGGACTTGCTTCGGATGCTGAATTGGACATACATTTTTCAGATAATAGACAAGGTAAAAGTTATGGTTGCAGGTCTATTACCAAAAACTATAAGGCTTATATAACATTGTATAAACCAAACTTGCACAAATGCTGCATCAAGAGATGAAAACTCTCAAATTTGCTTCAGATGCTGGATTTTCATTACATTTTCATGAAGAAGAAGTAGTTTAAATTTTTTATGTAGGTCTATTTCAAAGTATCAGATCAAAATTGCTTTTAAAAATATTTTCATTTTTGGAATGTATACTTTTTGTTGGTTAGTTGTGTGACTTTGCCTTACTTAAAATCAACATTCGATGAGGTGAGCTCTGTAATCTCTGATTACCTATGTTTTAAATTTCAACCAAATGTCACTTTTTTTCTCAAATGGAATAGCCCAGCCAATTGATGTTTTGCCCCCTTTCTGGATTCTGCTGGAAATCAAGTGGTGAGGTTGTCGGCATGACATATAACTTGCATAAATTTATTCATCAAATCAGAGATGGCATAAAAAAATATGCATTTTAATCATTTTTTAGCTCACCTCAATGAAGTTGGGGGAGCTTATGTAATACCCTCGGTGTCGGCGTCCCAGGTTAAGGTTAAGTTTTTTGGAGCAGTTTTCTTTTTAAGTACTCCTATGTCCTATATTGATTAGACATGCATGGAAGATGCATCTAATGTGTTTCATTGTACAAGTCAAAGTTTCAGATGCTGCAGATTCAGCAAAGGAATGACAGGTTAATGTTTTTGGAGCAGGTGAACATTTTTGGTGCAGTTTTTGGTGTAGGTCTCATTTCCAAGGAAATATAAGCCCTATGTTGACCAAACTTGCTTCGATGGTACATCTAAGGATGTACACTACCAGACTTGCTTCAGCTGCTGAATCTGACCTACATTTTCCGGTTGAGTGAACAAGTTAATGTTTTTGGTGCAGGTCTCATTTCCAAGTAACTAGAAGTCCTATGTTGACCAAACTTGCATTGATGATACATCTAAGGATGTACACTACCAAACTTGCTCCGGATGCTGAATCTGACCTACATTTTCCAGTTGAGTGAACAGGTTAATGTTTTTGGTGCAGGTCTCATTTCCAAGTAACTATAAGCCCTATGTTGACCAAACTTGCATGGATGATACATCTTAGGATGCATACTACCAGACTTGCTTCGGATGCTGAATTTGACCTACATTTTCTGGATGAGTGAACAGGTTAAAGTTTTTGGTGCAGGTTTCATTTCCAAGTTACAATGAGCCTATAATGACTACACTTGCATGGATTATACATCTTAGGATGCATACTACCAGACTTGCTTCGGATGCTGAATTTGACCTACATGTTCTGGATGATTGAACAGGTTAAAGTTTTTGGGGCAGGTTTCATTTCCAAGTTACAATGAGCCTATAATGACTACTCTTGCATGGATGATACATCTTAGGATGCTTACTACCAGACTTGCTTCGGATGCTGAATCTGACCTACATTTTCTGGATGAGTGAACAGGTTAAAGTTTTTGATGCAGGATTCATTTCCAAGTAACTATGAGCTCTTTAATATTAAGACCAAACTTGTATGAATGATACATCTAAGGTTGCATTCTACCAGGCTGGCTTCAGATGCTGAATCTGACCTACATTTTTTTCTAAATGAGTGAAGAGGTGAAATTTTTATGCAGGTTTCATTTCTAAGTAACTATTAGCCCTATGTTGTGCAAACTCGCTTGGATGATACATCTTAGGATGCATACTAATGGACTTGCTACAGATGCTGAATTCAACATACATTTTCCAGATAATGGACCAGGTAAAAGTTATGGATGCAGGTCTATCACCAAGAAACTGTAAGGCTTAAATAAACCAATCTTACCCCAATGATACATCAAGGGATGAAAACTCTTAAACTTGCTTCAGATGCTGGATTTTGATCACATTTTCATGATGAAGAACTAGTTTGAAGTTTTTATATAGGTCTATTCCAAAGTATCAGATCAAAATTGCATAAATTTTGCATTTTTGGATGTACACTTTTTGTTGGGTAATTGTGTGACTTTGCCTTACTTAAAGACAACATTCGTTGAGGTGAGCTCTGTAATCTCTGTTTACCTATGTTTTGCTCACCAATATGAAGTGGACAGGAATATTAGTAACACCCATGGGATCAGTGCAAGTGTTGGTGTCCCAGATGAAAGTTTTTGGAGGAGACTTCTTTTTAAGTACATCTATGCCTTAGCCCCTAAGGGATGCATGTAAGATGCTTCAAGTATGTTTCATTGTACCAACCAGGGTTTCAGAGACTGCAATTTCAGCTAATTTAAAAGAATGATCAGGTTAATGTTTTTGAAGCAGGTGTCATTTCCAAGTATTTTGACCAAACTTACAAGAATCGAACATGTACATCCAAAATAAAATATATGGAAGTACACTACCAGGCTTGCCTTGGATGCTGAATCTGGCCTTTATTTTTAATATGAGTGACTAGGTTAAAAGTTTTTTGAGCTAGTCTCATTTCCAAGTAACTATAAAGCCTATTTTGACCAATCTTCCATGGATCCATTTCCAGGCTTGCTTTAGATTCTGAATCCAACCTACATTTTATAGATGAGTGAAAGATTCAAAATTTTTGGAGCAAGGAAATATTTGGAAATACTCATTCTAATATAACTATTAACCTGTTGAATGATCACAATCAAATTAGAGATAATGATGAAGGTTATTCAAATGCAAAAATTTTTTTTACCTTGAAGCTTTATTTTGAACTTGAACTTACCTCAACAAAGTCAAGATGTAGTTATGCTATACCCTGACACCAGCCTCAGGGTTAGCATTTGTGCCATGGTAGAGTTTTAGGAGCAAGTCCATGTTCTAGTAAGTATAAGTCGTACCTGGACCAAAATTGCATGGATGATGCATTTAGGAATGGACACTACCAGACTTGCTTCGGATGCTGGATCTGACCCACATTTTCCAGATGAGTGACCAGGTTAAGAATTTTGGAGCAGGTCCATTCCAAAGAAACTGTAAGTCCTACCCGATCCAAACAAGCATGGATGATGCATCTAGGAATGGACACTACCAGACTTGCTTCGGATGCTTGATCTGACCTACTTTTTCCAGATGAGTGATGAAATTATTCCCAACTCAGCTCTACCCTGACCAAACTTGCATGGATGATGCATCTAAAGATGGACATTTGAAACTTGCTTCGGATGCTGGATCTGACCTGCATTCTTCAAACGAGTGACCAGGTTCAAGTAATGGAATTTGTCAATCCTCAATGAACTGTAAAACCTATTTAAACAGAATTTGCTTGAATATTGTTGTCAGGATAAATACTAACTGTTAAGGAAATATGATGTGAGATTTGCATTACTTAAACTGATAACATTCGTCGAGTTGAGCTTCATAATCTATGATTATCCATGCTTTTAAATGAAGTTTCATACTTCATGTGAAATGAGAGTGTCTCCCCTATGATGTGTCTGTTTTCTCTTTATAAGAGCAGAAGAAATTTGAGGCTGACCAGGATCCTGAACGTTGAGGTGAGCTCTGTAATCTCTGAGGAGCAGTCCCTCTCCCATTTAACAGCGTTCACGAGCAGAAAGTGCGGTAAGATTCATACCTGACCTCTTTGTACCTTTTCCCAGTATTTTGGCTTTCCAATTGATGTTGGCTTTGTCAGGCTTTGACCTATTGATTTTGAATTGACAGGAAGCAGAAATGCTGAGACAGTTCAGAAGAAACATCACCAGAAGCCACAGCAACAGCAAAGGAAGTTTATATGGAAGTATTTTTGATTTTCTCCCTTCTTTCCCCTACCCCCTGGCCCCTGCTGACTCTAACATAACTAACCATCCCCTTCCCTTTCCCCCTCATTCGTCTTCCTGAATTCACTGTCATTGTTTTCTGATTTTTCAATGAATTGTGTTGTACTGATTTTATTCACTTGAATTTTTGTGATTTGTTGCATTGTTTTGAAGTCTTACTAACATTGTGCCAGTTTTATACTTTCAGGGACTCGGAAGAGGAACAACAATGGAGGAGCAAGATCGACCAACAGAGGAAGACGAGATGACGAGTCCATTTCCCATCTCTATAGAGCAGCCAACATGGCCCAAAGTGGTAAGTAACTTTTCGTGATTTGTTGCATTCTTTTGAAGTTTTACTAACATTGTGCCAGTTTTATACTTTCAGGGACTGGGAAGAGGAACAACGACGGAGGAGCAGGGTCGACCAACAGAGGAAGACGAGATGACGAGTCCATTTCCCATCTCTATAGAGCAGCCAACATGGCCCAAAGTGGTAAGTAACTTTTCGTGATTTGTTGCATTCTTTTGAAGTCTTACTAACATTGTGCCAGTTTTATACTTTCAGGGACTGGGAAGAGGAACAACGATGGAGGAGAAAGGTCGACCAACAGAAGACAAGATGACGAGTCCATTTCCCATCTCTATACAGCAGCCAACATGGCCCAAAGTGGTAAGTAACTTTTCGTGATTTGTTGCATTCTTTTGAAGTTTTACTAACATTGTGCCAGTTTTATACTTTCAGGGACTGGGAAGAGGAAAAACGATGGAGGAGCAGGGTCGACCAACAGAGGAAGACGAGATGACGAGTCCATTTCCCATCTCTATACAGCAGCCAACATGGCCCAAAGTGGTAAGTAACTTTTCGTGATTTGTTGCATTCTTTTGAAGTTTTACTAACATTGTGCCAGTTTTATACTTTCAGGGACTGGGAAGAGGAACAACGATGGAGGAGCAGGGTCGACCAACAGAGGAAGACGAGATGACGAGTCCATTTCCCATCTCTATACAGCAGCCAACATGGCCCAAAGTGGTAAGTAACTTTTCGTGATTTGTTGCATTCTTTTGAAGTCTTACTAACATTGTGCCAGTTTTATACTTTCAGGGACTGGGAAGAGGAACAACGACGGAGGAGAAAGGTCAACCAACAGAAGACGAGATGATGAGTCCATTTCCCATCTGTATACAGCAGCCAACATGGCCCAAAGTGGTAAGTAACTTTTCGTGATTTTTTGCATTCTTTTGAAGTCTTACTAACATTGTGCCAGTTTTATACTTTCAGGGACTGGGAAGAGGAACAACGATGGAGGAGCAGGGTCGACCAACAGAGGAAGACGAGATGACGAGTCCATTTCCCATCTCTATACAGCAGCCAACATGGCCCAAAGTGGTAAGTAACTTTTCGTGATTTGTTGCATTCTTTTGAAGTTTTACCAACATTGTGCCAGTTTTATACTTTCAGGGACTGGGAAGAGGAACAACGATGGAGGAGCAGGGTCGACCAACAGAGGAAGACGAGATGACGAGTCCATTTCCCATCTCTATACAGCAGCCAACATGGCCCAAAGTGGTAAGTAACTTTTCGTGATTTGTTGCATTCTTTTGAAGTCTTACTAACATTGTGCCAGTTTTATACTTTCAGGGACTCGGAAGAGGAACAACGATGGAGGAGAAAGGTCGACCAACAGAAGACGAGATGACGAGTCCATTTCCCATCTCTATACAGCAGCCAACATGGCCCAAAGTGGTAAGTAACTTTTCGTGATTTGTTGCATTCTTTTGAAGTTTTACTAACATTGTGCCAGTTTTATACTTTCAGGGACTGGGAAGAGGAACAACGATGGAGGGGCAGGGTCAACCAACATAGGAAGATGAGATGACGAGTCCATTTCCCATCTCTATACAGCAGCCAACATGGCCCAAAGTGGTAAGTAACTTTTCCTGATTTGTTGCATTCTTTTGAAGTTTTACTAACATTGTGCCAGTTTTATACTTTCAGGGACTGGGAAGAGGAACAACGATGGAGGAGCAGGGTCGACCAACAGAGGAAGACGAGATGACGAGTCTATTTCCCATCTCTATACAGCAGCCAACATGGCCCAAAGTGGTAAGTAACTTTTCGTGATTTGTTGCATTCTTTTGAAGTTTTACTAACATTGTGCCAGTTTTATACTTTCAGGGACTGGGAAGAGGAACAACGATGGAGGGGCAGGGTCAACCAACATAGGAAGATGAGATGACGAGTCCATTTCCCATCTCTATACAGCAGCCAACATGGCCCAAAGTGGTAAGTAACTTTTCCTGATTTGTTGCATTCTTTTGAAGTCTTACTAACATTGTGCCAGTTTTATACTTTCAGGGACTGGGAAGAGGAACAACGATGGAGGAGCAGGGTCGACCAACAGAGGAAGTCGAGATGACGAGTCCATTTCCCATCTCTATACAGCAGCCAACATGGCCCAAAGTGGTAAGTAACTTTTCGTGATTTGTTGCATTCTTTTGAAGTTTTACTAATATTGTGCCAGTTTTATACTTTCAGGGACTGGGAAGAGGAACAACGATGGAGGAGCAGGGTCGACCAACAGAGGAAGACGAGATGACGAGTCCATTTCCCATCTCTACACAGCAGCCAACATGGCCCAAAGTGGTAAGTAACTTTTCGTGATTTGTTGCATTCTTTTGACGTTTTACCAACATTGTGCCAGTTTTATACTTTCAGGGACTGGGAATAGGAACAACGATGGAGGAGCAGGGTCGACCAACAGAGGAAGACGAGATGACGAGTCCATTTCCCATCTCTACACAGCAGCCAACATGGCCCAAAGTGGTAAGTAACTTTTCGTGATTTGTTGCATTCTTTTGAAGTTTTACTAACATTGTGCCAGTTTTATACTTTCAGGGACTGGGAAGAGGAACAACGATGGAGGAGCAGGGTCGACCAACAGAGGAAGACGAGATGACGAGTCCATTTCCCATCTCTATACAGCAGCCAACATGGCCCAAAGTGGTAAGTAACTTTTCGTGATTTGTTGCATTCTTTTGAAGTTTTACTAACATTGTGCCAGTTTTATACTTTCAGGGACTGGGAAGAGGAACAACGATGGAGGAGCAGGGTCGACCAACAGAGGAAGACGAGATGACGAGTCCATTTCCCATCTCTATACAGCAGCCAACATGGCCCAAAGTGGTAAGTAACTTTTCCTGATTTGTTGCATTCTTTTGAAGTCTTACTAACATTGTGCCAGTTTTATACTTTCAGGGACTGGGAAGAGGAACAACGATGGAGGAGAAAGGTCGACCAACAGAAGACGAGATGACGAGTCCATTTCCCATCTCTATACAGCAGCCTACATGGCCCAAAGTGGTAAGTAACTTTTCGTGATTTGTTGCATTCTTTTGAAGTCTTACTAACATTGTGCCAGTTTTATACTTTCAGGGACTGGGAAGAGGAACAACGATGGAGGAGCAGGGTCGACCAACAGAGGAAGACGAGATGATGAGTCCATTTCCCATCTCTATACAGCAGCCAACATGGCCCAAAGTGGTAAGTAACTTTTCGTGATTTGTTGCATTCTTTTGAAGTCTTACTAACATTGTGCCAGTTTTATACTTTCAGGGACTGGGAAGAAGAACAACGATGGAGGAGCAGGGTCGACCAACAGAGGAAGACGAGATGATGAGTCCATTTCCCATCTCTATACAGCAGCCAACATGGCCCAAAGTGGTAAGTAACTTTTCGTGATTTGTTGCATTCTTTTGACGTTTTACCAACATTGTGCCAGTTTTATACTTTCAGGGACTGGGAAGAGGAACAACGATGGAGGAGCAGGGTCGACCAACAGAGGAAGACGAGATGACGAGTCCATTTCCCATCTCTACACAGCAGCCAACATGACCCAAAGTGGTAAGTAACTTTTCGTGATTTGTTGCATTCTTTTGAAGTTTTACTAACATTGTGCCAGTTTTATACTTTCAGGGACTCGGAAGAGGAACAACAATGGAGGAGAAAGGTCGACCAACAGAAGACGAGATGACGAGTCCATTTCCCATCTCCATACAGCAGCCAACATGGCCCAAAGTGGTAAGTAACTTTTCGTGATTTGTTGCATTCTTTTGAAGTTTTACTAACATTGTGCCAGTTTTATACTTTCAGGGACTGGGAAGAGGAACAACGATGGAGGAGCAGGGTCGACCAACAGCAAAAGACAGGATGACGAGTCCATTTCCCATCTCTATGCAGCAACCGATATGGCTCAAGGTTGTAAGTAACAAACTGATTATTTAAATGAAGTTTGTCATTTGTGAGTGATTCTCCTTTGATGTGTTTGTTTTCTCTTTTTAAGCAGAAGAAATTTGAGGCTGACCAGGATCCTGAAGTGAAGAGCAGTCCCTCTCCCTTTTAACAGCGTTCATGAGCAGAAAGTGCGGTAAGATTTATACTTGACCTCTGAGCACCTTTTCCCAATATTATGGCTTTCCAATTGATGTTGGATTTTTCAGGCTTTGACCTCTTGAGTTTGAATTGACAGGAAGCAGAGATTGCCACCTCTGAAGGTCAGTCTGGAAGTGTTTTCTGCTGCATTCAGAAAGTATGGGGTGTATAATAGTTGTAAGTAGCGTTACAAAGGTGTTTCTTAGTCTTAGGTTTAGTTTGTATAGTATTTCCCGTAGGTGCAGTTGTGTTGTAGTGAGTTAGTAAGTAGGCTTTAGTTGATAGTTAGACAGCTTAGAGGAGTGTAGGTTATTATTGTAATTACAGTATTTGTTAGTTAGTGCATGATTAGTGCTTGTGGTGGATAGATTTGCATGATTAACACCCTAACAAGCAGGGTTCTCCATGAGCTGTTTTACTGTGTTGGTCCCGACACAGAAAAATGTTCTCCGACACAGTAAAGATTCAAATTTTATCTGTGCGACACATTAAAAATTTTGCTGACACAGTAAGATCTGTGATAATAAAAAAAAATTGAAACATACAAATTCTCTCTATCTGAAACATAATTGATCAAACAATTCTACCGTCTTTCAATTCTATACGATATCTAGATCACTTAATTATGCTTTCACCTTGCATAATCAATTATTTCCTAGACCCTCAATGGACTTGACGCATGAAGAAACAAAGACAAAAAGTTGGATTTCAAACTTCCATGTAACGCTTATTTGGTACTAGTATTTGCAATTAAAGTACACTGTATTATTTTTAAAAATATATTTAAATGTCTTTTCTTTAGAGCCATGGCTCTAGAATTATGTTTGCAATGTAAATCAAACATAACACTGTACCAAAATCATTTACTTGATGTAAATAAATAGTTTTCAAGGAACTTTTAAAAGTATTTTACCATTCCGAAGTCTCTTTTTTTGTAATTCTTTAATTCGATCAATAAAATTGACAAAAAAATTATGACAAATTTGCTTTAAAAATTGTAAGTAGTTCAACTTTATAGACAAGAATTTCCTCTGCATTTCACAACATGTGGTAATATGTTCGACCATACTATTTTTGTAACGAATTGGTGATTTTTTTTTTTAATTGTGTGCATGTATTCTTAAGTAATTATAATGAATAGTGAGTCAGTTGCAAATTTGATCGTTAAAATACCGTGACATTTTAGTGCTTTGCGTAAACTCTGCAACACAGTAAAATTTTAAACAATGGAGAACCCTGAACAAGTAACAAGCTACTAAAACTACTAACGTCTGCTAAATGTTGTGTGACGCGTCTAGTGTGTTGGTGTTAGTGTCTGTGTGCTTGTCACCTCTCGCTTTCAGCCATCACCGCTGGCTAGCAGCAATGCGAAAAGGGGAAAGAAATTCTAATGACTTCCCCTGCCAGTACATAGCCTCTCCACAACAAGTCCTATGCGATGCCTCCACGTGGAAGCAGACGGATACTGGGTATCATTTTGTCCCAGGCTAAGTTCGCAAGGACGCACGGGAAGATGAGTCTCAAAAGCATTGGTAAACATCTCATATAGGATCTCTCCTGATCACAAACCCAATTTAGTAGTAGAATCAATTGATATAAGTGCTGGTTTTTAAAAGAAGTGAACCTTTGTTCATTTTATGTCTTTGTCATCTTTTTAGCTCACCTGAGCCAAAGGCTAAAGTGAGCTTTTCTGATCACATTTTGTCCGTCGTCTGTCCGTCCGTCCATCTGTAAACTTTTCACATTTTTGACTTCTTCTCAAGAACCACTGGGCCAATTTTGACCAAACTTGGTACCAAACTTGAGTGAAGGGGAATTTAAATTGTTAAAATGAAGGGCCAAGTCCCCTCACAAGGGGAGATAATCAAGAAAAGATAAAACTAGGGTGGGGTCATTAAAAAATCTTCTCAAGAACCACTGGGCCAGAAAAGCTGAAACTTCTGTGGAAGCATCCTGGGGTAGTGTAGATTCTAAATTGTTCAAATCATGACCCCCGGCGGTTGGGCGGGGCCACAATGGGGAATCAAATTTTTACATAGAAATATATAGGAAAAATGTTTGAAAATCTTCTGCTCAAGAACCACTGGGCCAGAAAAGCCAGAAAATTTCATTCTCGCATATAATATAATTCCTCAAGATTATATAGAGCAATGACCACAATTTTGAAAATTTTGTCTCGCTAATGAAGAGTCATTGACTATCTCGCGAAAATAAGGTGTTGCGAAATTTAAGTGATTTACAGTATATAGGAAACGTCTTCTCAATAATACCAAAGCCATATATAGTCATATTGATATGGAAGCATCCTTAGGTAGTGTAGATTCAAATTTGTCCAAATCTTGATTCCAGGGGGCAGGGAGGGGCATCAATGGGGATAAAATTTTAACAAAGGAATATATAGGAAAAAATTTTATGTTCAAGAACAGCTAAGCCATTGTTATTGATATGAAAATGTCTCCAGGTAGTTATTCAGGCCCCCCATCTCCTCTTTCTAAATTTTATACTTTTCAATACTAGACTAATTTGTCATTTACTAGCCAATATGCTTAGGTGAGCATATTGCCCATTGGCCACTAGTTTATTTTAGAAATCTTCTCACATGGTATGAAGTGCAAGTGATCCACTTTTGGTGTCTGTTAATTTTTATCTTTTTAAGAGGAATACTTTTAAGGCTGAACAGGATCCTGAAGTGAGGAGGACTCCTCTCTCATTGAATTGCATACAGCAGCAGAAAGCAGGGTAAGATTCAGATTTTACTTGTTGTATCTTTGCTTGCCTATTGATGTTGGCTGTAACAAGCTTTAACATCTGGACCTTCAATTGACAGATTTCAGTTCCCCTTTGATTCAGAAGAGGAACAACAATGGAGGACCAAGGTCATTAATATGAGAAGAGTCTATTGCTGTCTGTGTTTTGCAGGTATTATGTTTCAAAAGTGGTAAGCAACAAGCTGCTTTTTACTGAAGCTTCTCACTTGGTATGAAGTGAAGCTAGTGTTTCCCCTTTTATGTCTCTGTTTTATCTTTTTAAGCAGAAGAAAGTTAAGACTGACCAGGAATTCTAAGTGAGGAAGAGTCCCTTTCCCATTCTGCTGCAGCCATGAGGAGAATACTCGTAAGAATCAGACTTTACTTCTTTTTTACCTATGGAACTTCATCATGACCCACTTTAACAGGCAGAAGTCTTACAAGTATTTTTTATTTAATTATTTCTGACATATATTTGTCCTCCCTACTCTAAAGTAACTATGCTTTCCTCTCCTTGCCCCAATATTCCACCTTATCCCTAGCTATCATAACCTTATTGTCTTTATTTGCTTTTTGATTTTCAAGCTAATAATGTTGTAATGATTATGTTCATTTGAATTTCCGTGATTATTACATCGCTTTGTATTATTGCTTATCTTCTCTCCATCAAGTATTTTCAAGGAATTTGACAAGGAAAGAGGACCAGTGCTGACCAAGTGAAGAAAAAGAAGAGTCTATTGCCAAGCTTTGAACAGCAGCCAATATCTGATTAAGGAGTGGGTAAAAAGATTTATTTTTTGCAATTTACAAATTTTTCTTTATACACTTATCAGATCATAGGTCCAGGGGGATTTACTTCTGCGCTGCACAACAGCAAGACTGTGTTGCAATAACAATAGGGCATCCCGAGGATGTGTTGTTTCAAATTACGTTACATCATGATCCCTTTGGACTAGGATTAGTTATATCGTATAAAAAAAAATATGAATTAAGAATTTTTCTTTTGATGACAAAGTCAAGGTGAATTTTATATACTCAGGTGAACATTTTGGCACAAAAAGGTATTTAAATTCGTTATATCATGTTTTTTTCATTATCTTATGGATTTCCTTTGTTAACAAGTAGAAGAATGATGACAAAGTCAAGGTGATCTGGCACAAATCAGTTGGATTTCCTTTGTTAACAAGAATGTGGAAAGTAAGGACTTACTAGTGTCTAACCTAAACATTGATGGTTAGTCAGATCAGATGCATGTAAAGCTCTAGACCTTGCATTATGTGAATTAGAGGAGATTTTGACTCTCTCATTGCTTGGATTCTTAGTGTCTTTTTAATATGCAGACGGTTATGCTGGCATTGATCCTGTTTCCAAAAGCAGATCAACATGATTCCTCAAGACTCCAAAGAGATCAACTATGGGACCTGAAAATAAAGGTAAGACACATGTACAAGCTCTGCAAAGCTTAGCTATTTTTCATTTATTAAGATTTTATTAATATTTATGTTGAGTCCTTGTGATTTCTTTTTTTACAGGCAGACTGCCATCAATTTCATGTTTCTTTGATAGCAGACAAATATGCTTCAACAATAGTGCAGAGAGTAATTTAAGGTTTGGACTGCAAGTGATGGACACACTAAATAACTCAACTCAAAGAATTCAATGGATAGTGCTGAGTACATTATTATATATTTACAAAGTGATGGGCACACTAAATAGCTTAACTGACAGAATTCAATGGACCGTGCTGAGAACATTGTTATATATCTACAAAGTGATGGACACACTAAATAGCTTAACTGACAGAATTCAATGGACCGTGCTGAGTACATTGTTATCTACAAAGTGATGGACACACTAAATAGCTTAACTCACAGAATCCAATGAACAGAGTTGAGTATGTACTAATATCTACAAAGTGATGGACACAGTAAACAGCTTAATTCTCAGGATTCAGTGTACCATGCTGAGTACATAACTCATTAAAGATAATTCATATGACATCCACAGCAGATCACTCAAAGTTGTGTTACTACATTATTGTACAATTTTTCATATACTACGTTATTTTTTCTGAATGTTTTTTTTTTTGTATCTGTATATTATATTTTTTAATTTAAAAAAGTTAAAGATTGGATTTTTAAGCAAAAATATCAAGAGAGGTAAATCAGTGCTTGTCTGAATATCTAAGCTTAAGAGAAAGGGAGGTAATTTTTTTTATTGTGAATCCTTGTCCAGAGAATATGCTTTCTCCCCTTGGTCCAATGTGGCTAATACTTCTCTCACATAGTGCCACTGGTCAATGGATGTGTAGTGACCTTGAACAAAGTTTCTAGGCCAAGAGTCAAGGTTAAAACCCCTTTCAGCTACTTTACATTTTTATGTTCATTGCTGAAAGTGGGACCCTTTGAGATGGCCACCATCTCAATGATATCTAATTTTAGTTTGAAAATTGCTAGAAAAGATAAAGTGATCTCATTGTAACATTATTATTTTTTAGTGTTTTAGATTATAAATAAATATAACAATATGCAAAATCTAAATTCTTTTATATTTTCTCTCCTTTGATTTACATAGCAGGCCTTGCAGTTTTTAGCTCATATGAGATTTTCTGATCACCTGTTGTCCATTGTCCATCCGTCTGACTGTCCATTCATCTGTAAACTTTTCACATTTTCAGCTTATTCTTGAGAACCATTGGGCCAATTTTGACCAGACTTAGTACAAAACATCCTTGGGTTAAGTAGGAGTTTAAATTATAAAAATATAAAGTCCCCTTCTGAGGGGAAATTGTCAAGAATATACAAAAATAGGGTGGGGTCATAAAAAAATCTTCTCAAGAACCACTGGGCCAGAAAAGCTAAAACTTCTGTGGAAGTATCCTGGGGTAGTGTTACTAGTGTAGATTCTAAATTGCTTGGATCATGACCCCTGGGGATTGGGAAAGGTCAAGATAGGTATTAGGGGGAAATCTGTTTAATAACATAATGGCCAAAGTTACTCAGGTGAGTGATGTGGCCCATGGGCTTCTTGCTTATCTAATTTAGTTTTATCTTTGTATGCAACACTTTTTCCTCCTTTTAGTTGTTACTGAGGTTCTAAGTAATTTAAGTTTTTTATGAAATATTTTTCCTTGTCAAGTTTTATAAGCATGTTCTATTTCATACACAAGTGGTATATGAAGATTTTCTAGATGTTTCATATTTTTTCAGTTTTTCTTGAAAAGCATAACTGATGTACATGTAATTGTAAGTACTGTGTTTGTCCCTTGTGATACATGATTAATTTATGTCAGTTTGAATTTATCATATATATTAAAATACACTATTATACAGTCTGTTTGTCATGGAATTAAACTTGTTAAGTTTTTTTTCCACCTCTATAATTGAAGATTTGGGGGCATATTTTGATAAACTGTCTGTCTGTTTATGTGTCTCCAACTTTACTAATTTTTACTACCCATGGCCATTCCTTTTGAACTTTTTTTAACCTTTAAGTTAGACTTTGACCTACTTTGGTAAAAAAAAAATGATGTGAATGATTAGTGCTAGGGCTTTCATATTTCAAATGTGAATTCCTTGTAATGAAACTTCTCTTTTTACCCCAAACAAAGAAAGTTTTAGGGATATATAGGAATCATATTGTCTGTGAATGTAATTTTGTCTAGGCTCTAACTTTGATATATGGAAACATTGGAAGCTTATACTTTTTGTAGAGCTTGCTTGTAATGACCCGACAGTGAGTCCTGATCTGACACAAGGTCATTCCTGCAAGTTCAAGGTCACTGGCCTAAAAGTATGAAATTTTTGTCTGGGTCATAACTTTGTAGAAAGAATCACTGGAAGCTCAAACCTGGCACAGGGATTGCTTATGACCCAAAAATGTGTCATGATCTTATCCAGTCATTCCATTTAGTTCAAGGTTACTAGTAGAAAAAAGGTATGACATAACTTGACTTTGTAATGGAGAGTCAGTGGAAGCTCATACTCGGTACAGATATTGCTCATGATCAAAGACTATGCCTTGACCTTTATCCAAGGTCATTTTGGCGATTTCAAGGTCACTGGTCGAAAAAAGAAAAAAAATGTCTCGGCTAAAACTTTATTTGGAAAAGAATTGGTACAGGTATTGTTTTTGAAATAAGGAAAGTTCTTATATTAATCCAGTGTCAATGCAGCAAGTTCAAAGTTACAGGCAGAATAGTGTAAAATTATTTTTTTAAGACTTTAACTTAACAGTGTAGAAATACTAGGAGCTCGTACTTGATACAAAGATTGCTCATTGGAACCTGATACAGGTACTGTTTATGAACCTAAGGAGTGTCATGACTTTAATTTGAAGTCAAATAGCAAGTGAAAGGTTGGTGGTATAAGAATTAAAAATTATGACAAGCCTTTATTATCTGATGGAGAAATATCTGTACGTATGCACAATGATTCACTTAAAGTTTACTAATGATCAAAGTATATGTGAATTTTGACTAGGTCTCAGTCTTTTTGGCAAGAAATTGAAATGAAATGAAATGGCAAATTGAAAAAAAAAAATTCATTTTGGACCAATCCCGATCAAAATAAAACCATAATGAATAAAATAGCAATTTATTGCCTTCTTTATTGTCCCCTGCTTTAGCGAAAGCGAGGGGACATTAAATCTCATTCGTCTGTCCGTCCGTCACAAAAACTTTAACCTTGCCCATTATTTTTGATTTAGTGGAGCTATGACTTTTATATTTCACTTGTTTGTCTCTTGTGAGAAGACCTTTCTTTGGGTACCACCATATTTGACCTTTTGACCTAGACCTTGGAGTTTGACCCACTTTTACACAAAAAATCCAAACTTTTACTTTGGCCATGTCTTTTGAATTGTAGAAACTAGGAATTTCATATTTCACATATGCATTTTTTGTGTCAAGGCCTTTCATTGGACACCAACAACTTTGACCTTTTAACCTTGACCTTAGAGACCAATGAAAAAACATTTACCTTGACCATAACTTTTGAACGGAAAGGGCTAGGGCTATCCTACTTCACATATATAATCCTTGTGAAAAGACCTTTCATTGGATACCAAGAACTTTGACCCTTTGACCTTGATCTTGGAGATTGAGCTAATTTTCAAAAACTTTGACCATGGCCACAACTTTTGAACAGTAGATACTACATGTAGGACTTCATATTTTTGCACATATGTTTTTTGTCGCAAGACCTTTCATTGGATACCAACAACTTTGACCTTTTGACCTTGGAGATTTCCATACTTATGAAAAAACTTGAATGGTAGAAACTAGGACTTACATATTTCACATATGTATTTTTTGTGGCAAGGCCTTTCATTGGATACCAACCATTCTGACATTTTGACTTTGACCTTGGAGATTTCCGTACTTATGAAAAAAAAAGATTAACCTTGACCATAACATTTGAACGGTAAGGGCTAAGGCTTTCATACTTCACATATGTAATCCTTATGAGAAGACCTTTCATTGGATACCAAGAACTTTGACCCTTTGACCTTGACCTTGGAGATTGACTGTCTTTTCCAAAACTTTTACCTGGGCCATAACTATTGAACAGTTAAGGTTAGTGTTTTCATCCTTCACATATGTATTACTTGTGACCTTTTTAAAGAAATCAACAACTCAGACCCTTTCACCTTGGAGTTTGACCTAGCTTTCAAAAATGTATCCTTGGCCATAACTTTCTTTTGAACAGGGGGGGGGGGATTTTGTATTTCACAATCGTATTTCTTGTCTGAAAACCCTACTTTGGGTAATATCAAATATATTTCACTTGAATTAAGAAATGTTAAATCTTTGTTATGTTGCCATACGAGGTCATCTGTGTTTCACAAACACATCTTGTTCCTTATATTGAGAAGAGATAGGACTTTCATATTTGACATGTGCATTACCTGTGACAAGATATTTCCGAGCATGCTATGAATTCTTACCCCTTGACCTTGACCTTCACAATTGACCTTATTTTTAAAAAAAAATCAACTTCAGTGATAATTTCTAAATAAATGACATATGATAGGGTGTTCATATTAGACACAATGTGTCATAAAAAATGACATCTCATCCACAAAGACACCGAAAGCGGGGGACCACAATTCTTTGAATTTGCTTGTTTAAATACAGAATTGTATGAGGCATATATCGTACTTAAAACATTGCTTTTGATTTACCTGAGACAGTCCGATATTAGAACAAAAGACAAATGTGTTAACGACCACTGAAGCAATTCTTTCAAGAAAGCAGGCTTAAATGAAAAGTACTCAGTATTTAGGGATTTGTCTACACTGAAGAAGGTATTTGAAAGAATCTGAAAAGGAGAGAGGGGGAATTTTTTTTTCTTAATTAAAACATACACAGAGATTAAATCAGTGCAACGAATTATCATACAGACAATTTAGTGAACGATGAATTTGGAATGGAAAGGAAATTGTCGATATGAAGAATATCCACAGAAAATTAAGCAAACGCTAAAGGTATATTAGTCCATTTCATTTTTTATGTTAAGCGTCTACATATACATTTGTTTTGATGTTCCAATTACAGAAAACATCCAGGAGTTTTGAGGGAAACGTTAAAAAACTTCAAATTTCTTTCAAAATTTGTTGCGAATCTGTCAAATTAAGTTTTAATTATCATATACTAGGCCTAGTTATCTTGATAATGCATCTAGGCATTTTCTTTTTAATAAAAAAAAATGAAATAAATTTGTTTGAATGCTGCTCTTTACAGTGTCTAAACTTTGTCTATTGGGGCTTTGAAAGTTTATTTGCTTCTTTGGTGACCCCCAGTGTGCCCACTCTTTTTTCATAAACCAGAGAAAGGGGTTGAAACACTTCTCCAATATTAAAAAGTTCATTAGAAGTTTACCTGTTTTTGTTGGTTTTTGTTTTGTTTTTTATTTACATTATCTGGTCTTTCGCATGTTCTTCTTCCTGTTACAGTATATTTGGTGTAATTGAAAGTTTAATTAAAAAAAAAAAAAATCTGCAATTCTGTAAGATCAATGTTTCAAAATCGTCATTTCGTGTGAGAAATTTAAATTGCTGTTTGTTAAATTATCACACTTTTTATTTCTTTTGTTCAGTAGCAGTCCAATTTTGAAGGATATCAGTACTGAGACAGTCTGATATCATATTACGATTAATGTCAGACTGCTCACTAATATCGGACTGCCACAGGTAAATTTTTAGACTGCAAGAACAAAGGAATGACATCACAGCAATGTTTTAATTGTTAAATATCTCTTCTGTTCTTGTCTTTCGAATTTGAACGTTCTGTAAATTTTTTTTTAAACATTTGACATCGTCCCTAATTATAATATACACATTACCTACAAACCAAGTATTCAGTGTTGTGTTATTTTTTTTCAACGAAGTTCTGATAATTTCATCGGCGTCCCAGGTTAAGGTTAAGTTTTTTGGAGCAGTTTTCTTTTAATTACTTCTATGTCCTATACTGATTAGATATGCATGGAAGATGGTTTTAGTGTGTTTTATTGTACCAGACAAAGTTTCAGATGCTGCAATTTCAGCAAAGGAATTACCAGAACTGTTTTTGGGCAGGTTAACATTTTTGGTGCAGTTTTTGGTGTGGGTTTATTTCCATTACATAACTATAAGCCCTATGTTGACCAAACTTGCATGGATGATACATCTACAGGATGCATACTGTGGCTTGTGCTGAATTCTGACCTACATTATCCGGTTGTGTGAACAGGTTAAAGTTTTTGGTGCAGGTTTCATTACCAAGTAAAAAGCCCTATTTACCAAACTTGCATGGATTATAAAAAATACTACCGGGCTTATTCGGATGCTGAACATTTTGTTTGAACAGGTTAAAGTTTTTGGTAGTTTCATTTAAACTATAAGCCCTTTTGACCAAACTTGCATGGATGATGCATCTAGGGATGGACACTACCAGAATTGCTTCGGATGCTGGATCTGACCTATTTTTTTATATCCAAGTAACTATAAGCCCTATGTTGACCAAACTTGCATGGATGATACATCTAAGGATGCATACTATCAGGCTTGTTTCGGATGCTGAATCTGACCTACATTTTATATGAACAGGTTAAATTTTTGGTGAGGTTTCATTACCAAGTAACTATTCTATGTTGACCAAACTTGCATGGATGATACATCTAAGGATGCATACTACCAGGCTTGCTTCATGCTGAATCTAACCTACATTTTGATTGAGTGAACAGGTTAAAGTTTTTGGTGTAGGTTTCATTACCAAGTAATATCAGCCCATGTTGACCAAACTTGCATGGATGATACATGTACATATACCGGGCTTGCTTCGGATGCTGAAATGACCTACATTTTCCAGTTGAGTGAACATAAAGTTTTTCCTTGTAGGTTTCATTTCAAGTAACTATAAGCCCTATGTTGACCAAACTTGCATGGATGATACATCTAATGCATACTACCGGGCTTGCTTCGGATGCTGAATCTGACCTACGTTTTCCAGTTGAGCGAACAGGTTAATGTTTTTGGTGCAGGTTTCATTTGCAAGTAACTTTAAGCCCTATGTTGACCAAACTTGCATGAATGATACATCTAAGGATGCACACTACCAGGCTTGCTTTGGATGCTGAATCTGAATACAATGAAAAGTTAAAAGTTTTTGGTCCTAGGTTTCATTTCCAAGGAACTATGAGTTCTGAATGACCAGTCTTGCATAGAAGATACATCTAAGGATGCATACTTCCAGGCTTGCTTCGGATGCTGAATCTGACCTACTTTTTGTGGTTGAGTGAAAATGTTAGTTTTGATGCATGTTTCATTTCCAATAAACTATGAGCCCTATAATGAGCATAACTTGCATGGATTTACATTAAGGATGCACACTAATGGACTTGCTTCGGATAAATTGGACATACATTTTTCAGATAATAGACAAGGTAAAAGTTATGGTTGCAGGTCTATTACCAAAAACTATAAGGCTTATATAACATTGTATAAATGAAACTTGCACAAATGCTGCTTCAAGAGTGAAAACTTCATTTTTCTATGATTAGCTAATGCCAGAAAAACAAAAATTCACTTTCAGATGCTGGATTTTTTACATTTTCATAGAAGAAGTAGTTTAAATTTTTTATGTAGGTCTATTTCAAAGTATCAGATCAAAATTGCTTTTAAAAATATTTTCATTTTTTTTACTTTTTGTTGGTTAATTGTGTGACTTTGCCTTACTTAAAGACAACATTTGTTGAGGTGAGCTCTGTAATCTCTGATTACCTATGTTTTTTTTAACAGTCTGAAAATTTCATGTCCCAGTGGATATTGTGCCATTTAAGCGGCTATCCATGAAGAATCTTTTTTTTTTAAAATCTAGCATTTGGAGCGACGACAGAGTGAATAGGACGAACAAATTTAATACATATAAACTATAAAGGATGTCATCAACAGAATGTACTTGTGGTTGTGCACAATTTTATAATATCGTTAAAAGATTGGACACCACAAAAAAGCACCTTTAAACTAATTTAAAAAATTATATTGAGTGAAATGTTTGTCAAGTCAAAGATTTGTAGCATTAAATTAGCATTTTTAATTCGTAGATAACACAGTAAAACACTGACTCTATTAATTATCGCAAAAGTTGAACAGTAACTGGGTCTCAAATAATGTCAGCCCTACAAATTTAGTTTTTGTTGACTTTGCTTACAAAGACCAATATATTGTTATTGTTTTGATATTTAATTTCATGTTTTCATTTTGAGGGGACTTTAGAAGAGATGCATCTTCCATATACCAGTCAATTAATCGAATGATTCTCAGAAAATCCTCAGAATATCACAGCCTCCCTATACTGTACATACTGCTATATATTTACATCCACTGAATATTTTCTCCTTTATTTCTTAAGAAAACCATTGCGTTAATCAATGCATGAACTACAGTAGGCATGTCGCCTGTACAGATTTCTTGATCAGTGACTGTTCCATCAACGAAACGTATGAAGACGTTCGCATCATTAATACAATAATTAATCTTTTTAATCCTACTTTAAATGATTATTTAAACAGACATAAATATAAACAATAAAATGTCTTTCTTCGTTTGTTATTACTGGAATTAACGGTCGCAGCTATTGCAGAAAAAATTTACATAACCCCCTTACGCAGGTCACTTATTTTTTCTGCAACAGCTGCTTCCGTTAATTCCAGTAATAACAAACAAAGAAAGCATTTTATTGTATAAATAAACAATTTATATCACAGACTGGAATTTGGTAACCACAGTGTTGGTTGATGTTAATCAGTACCGTAAATCTGGAAATTTTTGCTGTAGATAAATTTTTAGCAAATTTGCATGTTCATTGCATTTGCAAAAATATTCTTCTTAAAAATAAATTACCAATAAGAAAATGTAAACAAAGCAGTGGTAATTGGCAAAATTTTGTAACATAAAAATTTATCAACACCATTTTGAACCGAATTCGCAAAATAAAATCGATGTAAAAATTTCCAGATTTACGGTATGTTAATGATCATATGACTGGAAAAGAATGGATGTCCTTTGAACATTGTGGCCCATGAGCTTTCTCTGTTCCAAACCATGATTACTTCAAATACTAAGAAAATACAATATTACATGTTTACGACAAATTTATTTGACTAGAGGAAACCGAAATCTTCCTGTATCTTTCTCATTAAGCGAATGAAACAGATACCCGCGACTCAGTCTCCAATTCTGACCAGTATATTGATATAGTGCAGGTGTTTCCATTGAGTGCATAACTCTTGACAATCAATATCTAGAAATCATGGATTAAAATGTCCAAGCTTCTCTTTCTTTAAAATCCAAATGGCGATCCAACTAAAGCTTCAGTAGCAGGAGAAGTACCAAATAGGTCATTCAAGTCGTGGGCTTCATCCACCATGTGACCGGTCATCATGTGCGGAATCTTCTGGATGTAGCTGCTCTTCTTCACTCTCTCAGGGTACACTGTATTCCTGAAAGAAAAAAAACCAGAAAATTGCAGAAAATATCATTTATTTTCTACAGATGCACTCCCCAAACAAAAAGATTTTTTTTTCTTTTTCTTTCAAATATTTGAATGACAGTGCCTATAAAATTGATTTTACTTGAACACCAAAAACAATAATAGAAGTTAAAACTTCTGTTTTGTATTGAACTTACCAAAGAGTTTGGTCACACAAGTAGTACTTATGGGGAGGAGGCATGCCATTGAAGGTTGAGGCTGCAGACATGGTGTATGCCCCCATGTCCTTGAAGTAGAGCCAGTGTCCCACCCTGAGCTCTGGGAGGGAACACTCCTCCAGGATACAGTCAAGGCCATCACAGGTTGGTCCCCAAACACTGCTGGAGTAGCACTGATCTACTTCACTTCCCTGTCAATTTAAATCATGACAATAAAATTCAAGATTAACTTTCATTCTCAGTTTGCACATTTCAATTTAATTTATTCAAAATCCCTTGCTAAAGAGGTTCAAGATGAATATTGATTTCATGGAAATTGTATATATGTATATGTTCATAATATTGAACTGTACATATTTTTTAACAGAGAAAAACCCCTTTGTGGTTGTCATTACCTGAAGGGTGTGGACTTCCACCTTAGCATGATCAAACAGAAGGCAGTTAAAGGAGCCATAGACTCCATCATTGACGTAGTACATCATGACTGGTCCCTTGGTGTCCGTGGGGTCATCATCTACAAATAAGGTCACAGACACATTAGGTCACTTGAACGATTCTCTGGTTCACAGACAAATTTTCTTTTCAACAGAGAATGAGAGATGGGAGGCCTTTACTTTCCTTTTTCATTGGTAGAGAAAATAAGGGATGTACTCTATTATTGCATTTTCTATTACTTCCTTCTTCAATACATTAGTATAATGACTTTAGTCATTGTTTTTATATGCCTAGACTTTAATTTTAAGTAAACTAAATCTTACGTTCAATCAACAATAAGTTTTTTATATATATACTTATGTTATCAATGTAGACATCAACTGTGAATATTTTTGCAGATGAAATGTCAGTTGTCTTCAACAAATTAGCTACCAGACACAGAAATAGAGAGCAAAAGCGAAGAGAAAATGAGGGCAGAATTCTTTTTTCCCCAGACTGGTCTTCACAATACCTACTTTTCATTTTATTAAAAATACCAAAAAGTTTCTGATGCAGCTACCTCAAAATGAATGCACAAGGAGCCTGAGAACTGTAATTTCAATTTTATGTAGCCTAACACTTTAAACCATGTCAGTCCATTTTGGTCTCTGCGAATATCCCTTTCCCCACTGGTGCATTTGATTTTTCAGCAGATGTGTCCTCATGGTTTAGAATATTTTTTATATAAATTGTATAATCTAAATTGAAACTTTACCATTGGTCTTTTCTTTGGTCACTACTCTCTTGGCGATGATGTTGACGGTGAGAACGAAGGCTGAAGCTACAAAGTACCTCCCTGGTTCCGCAATAATCTCCACATCCTCTGAAGCTGGGAAGTAGTGGTCCAGGGCCTCATTGACAACGCTGGCAATCTGAAAAGTTCATTATATTGGAAGATGACAGGTTGCATCCAGAGAGTGAAGCATCCGGATTATTGGGGTCTGGATTAACAAGGCTCCAGCATAAATTATCATATAATACTTATTCATTTTGAAAAATCAGCATTTAAAAACAGTTATAGCAGCAAGGAATAAATCACAATTTATTTTTGTTTTACATGAATTAAGTAAATAACACTAACTTCACAGAATGGAATTGGTGCCGACTGTTGTCCAGGAAATCCTCCTCCAATGTCAAGCAAGGTCATATTGAATCCCATGTTGAGGGCGAGATCAAAGACATTACGAGCCTGCTGTATGGCTACAGCAAAAGCTTCTGCCTCCTCGCACCCACTGCCCACATGGAAACTGAAAAAAGTAACACTTCAAGTTATTATTCTCTGTCAAGAGTAAGTTCAGTTTTTTTTTTTTTATTCTTAATTAATTTTTTTCCTTTGCAAGTATTTTTCTTGAAATTTTAATAGATGGTTGCAAATTTTCTATATTTACTTGTACTTGCAATGCATTTTCAATGGTGAAATACTGTAATTAGTTCATTGAACACCTGGGTAAGTGGTATTTTTTCCACAGTAAAAATAAAATTCTTATATTCTTTACAGCCAAAAAATATCAAAAATAGGGTTAAACTTAGTTTTCTTTCCCTTCACAAAAGAGTTATTCAAAGCACTCCCTGTTATGAGATAACACAAGTATATTCACCATCTTGACATAGAATAAAGTGGTTTTTCCAAATGCTATAAAAATGCAAGTGCACTATCAATTAGCTATGATATCTTGCAATCACTCAAGAATAATATTGGAGAATCAAAAAAATAATAGAAAACTCATTGTTATGGAATTCATTTGATCATGAGACAGGATATTTTCATAATTTCGCATTAAGTGCAAAGCACTCTTGAAAATATCAACAAAAAAAAAACTCTCCCCCATTCAAGAAATAAAGTGTACATCCAACTACAAAACAATGAATATCCTCTACATATTTAATAATTAAAATTGGGCATATTCAAATAAGGAACTGTATTCATGCCGTTATCTTCTGTTTATTCCTGACATCAACAGAAGGATATGTTGAAAACTGAGCTAAATGAAATATCAAATGTTTTGAACAGAAATGACTGAAGTACATAATAAATAAAGAATATTACCTGACTCCCATGACATTAAGCCCAAGGTTGCGCGCAACCTCCAGAAGAGTGTAGGCTTTGTCTGGATGGCATCCATATTTGTTCCCTAGCTCGCATTGCACCTTGAAGTTAGATGGAGGTAGAATTCTCAGAACCAGCCTAGTATGCAAAGAGAAAAATATAAACTTAACACTGTATCAGTAAAACTTCTCAAAACTTGAAAACATCCAATTGTAAAATCCTACCAACATTTCCAATGGTCTAGAAAGAAATTTATACTAATGAAAAGAAATCTAAATCAAACACTTAAACAGAAACTTTCTGAAAGTTTTGAAGCTCTACAATTCAGATTCCAAATTACCTGGCCTCTGGAAACCAGGTTTTGACTTTATGCAGCTCATCCTCATTGTCAAAGGTCATCATATCCACATGCTTCTTGGCAGCATACTTGATGTAGGAGTTCTGCTTGCAGGGGTTGGCATAGATAATTCTAGAGGGATCAACTCCCAAATCAAGAACTTTCATAATCTCAGCCTATAAAGTTTTTAAAGAAAAATTCAATCCATTAAACCAAATAACGAACATGTACAGTACTGTTTATCAGTTAATTTTTTGTGACACCTTATTTTCGCAAAATAGGCATTGATTCTTGATGAGTCAGACAAAATTTTCACGAATTGTGGTTATTGCTCTATATAATCATAAGAATACTTTTATACGCAAGAATAAAATTGTTGCAAGCACACAATCTCGCGTAATTAAGCGAAAATATAGTTCTCACAAATAAAAAGTGATTTACAGTATTTTGCAATACTTTTTGACAAACCATTAGCTTAAAACATTAGCTTAAAATCTTTTTTTACACATAAAGATACAATTATTCTGACGTAATAACCTTGCTAGCACAGTCAAAATTAGTTCCCATGTCTGCCAACAGCTTAAGGACAGCATAGTCGTCATTGCATTTCACAGCTAAAATTATAAATTGTTCAAATTATTGCTTATTACCAGTACTGCACATATAATTTTACTTCTAAGCAAGAAACAAAACTTGCATTATGCATTTCAATGTACCTAATGAAAAATGCTAAATTAACTAGTGTACAATTTTACCATAGAAGGGCATGACCCTTGGCAGCATCTCTTTCCAGACCTTGTGCTTTGTAATGATGTCCCCAAGGTCACCAATGAAGAAAGCCTCCTCTTTTTGCTATGAAAAAAAAGAGTTGATATTCAAATAAAAAGATAATAATAAAATTTTATATAGAGCCTTATCTTCTGTGAACTCTGAAGCGCTTTACACAGATATAACAATACAAATAATAAAAGAAGGACTAAAAACAATCTTGTATACACCTGTAAAAAAAATAATTAAGAAAGATTTTTTTTAAATACTGTAAACCAACTTTTATTCGCGACGACTTTATTTCGCGATTTACCGGGAGTAAAGTAGTTCGCAGCGATTTATTTTCGCGATCTAGCCTTCTCTTAATAGAAAAAGAGACTTTACGGACCCGTTCGTGGCGAGAAATATTTGCGATGACGAGGCTCTCGCCAACCTCGCGAAAATTTCTCGCATGCGAATTAAAGTTGGTTTACAGTATTATATATCTTCATATGTATGAAGTCAACTGATAAGAAATATCAAGTTCACAAATTTACACAGTTTTGAATATCAGAATGGTGCAACAAAAAGATTTTGATAAATATGCACTTATTGTTTGTTATATTTTTTTAAAGAAAAATATTTTATCATTTTCACCATTGAAAGGTTTGATATGATTTAACATGTCAAACCTACGTTCTAGGTTAAAAATTGTTTCATTTTTTTCAAGATATTGTATACAGAGAGAATACAACTTACTTCATTGTCATGGAGATTGGCTTTCTCCTCTACAAAGCTTCTGATGGATTGTTCATAGGTATTCATTTGAACAGTACAGTTATTACCAATGTATTTCTTCATGATTATCAAAAGTTATACAAACAATCTGAAATAGAGAAGACACAATCTACATGTTAAATTCTTGTACACTCTTCCAAAATTGAATACGCAATTAATGCCTGTAAATATCTATCAAATAAATGACAGATTAAACTTGTGAAAAATGGTATAAAATGATGCTTTCAAAGGAAATTCCGACCTATTGACAGTTTTACAACTGATATTATTTTAGTTTAGTTGTTGCTATGTCGATGCTGGTACAGAGAACATTGTGAAAATAAACAGGAAAATGGGAGGAATGAAACTTAATTAGCAGGTGATGATTGTAGAATTAAAACCCACTGGCTATCAACAATAGTGAAAGCTAATGTGCTATCAAAATAATGAGGTTTTAAATTTTGTCATGTGTTTATAAATATATTACCTGCACTGAAATTCATTCACATCATCAAGAAAGGCACATACATATATTTGTACATTTGGCTGTTTTGTCAAAGAGTAAAATAGTGTTAAATCTAAAGCAAACTAATGGCGCGGCACCATGCCATGCCCTTATTTCCTAACCAAAAATGAATAAATAAGTTGAGGCAATATTCCTTAGCTGCTCTGTTTATTCAGTGCATGCTGATAATCCCTTTGTTTATATCACGACAGGGAATCACTTCACGCTTGAACGCACGCACACAGCCACCTGGCTGATTAATATGCCTCAGGCTGTCAGGGTAGAGGATTTAACTTGAAAAACTGTCATTTGATTGCATTGATTATGCAAGAATTAGCCCAAGACCATAGATAAATTAACTTGTAAACTTTTAACTAATTAAAATCAGGATCGTTTTTTTTAAACCAAAAGTAGAATAAAACACATAGTTGAAGAAAAAAACTGATATTTTATCTGAATAAAGTCAACTTACATTGTACCAAAAACTGAATGTAATATGATAAAAAGGCTTAAAAACAACAAACTAAGTTAGTTTCTTTGAATAAACTGATAGATTTGACAAACTGAGGGTCAATGTTTCTAACTGAAGCCAGATTTTTTTTAACAAATTTATTTTATATATGGCATTCAATTTTTTGGGGGGTAAGATCAGTTTTCACTTGATCATGTTGGTAGAGTATTTTCCAAGTAAAGAGAATGGTCTCTACATGTATTTTCCAAAATGCCCCTCCCCCCTTCCCTGGAAAAAAAGTATTTTTTTTTTCAATGTTGAAATTGACTGTACTAGTACACAAATAACACAGTCCAAGCAGGTAAAAAAAAATCATACCTCCAAACTTTAATAATTTGTGCAGGTTTTAGCTAGATTCATACCTATTACTTTCTCCAGTGTAACCTTACTGATTTTTGGATTAAAGAAATTGGATGTTTTTATATTCTTTTTGTTCAACAATTGTTATGTCAGCCCAGGTGTGCTAATTATGTAGGTATTTTTTTAAAAAGTGAATGGAATACAGATATATGAATTGATCTTTTAATTACTTGTTTAAATAAAGATTTCAATATGAAAGGATATTAAAAGTAATTAAACATGTTAAAGTATGTAAAAATAAATGTTTATAATTTTACAGACATTATCATGTGTTTAAAAAGTGCCCTCAAGATCTCCGGTTGCACGACACAAAGTGCCCTTTTGATTCTTGGATTACCATGCCCTTTTTAGGGTCTAGATTTAACACTAGTAAAATGTCAATCAGAATACACGTGTTTTCTCAAAAATTGGAAAGTCAAATATGTTATATTCTTGATGCTCATTCAGTACCTGGCCAGAGGAAACACCTGCACTCAACCGATACTAGCTGGGATCCCACGGTGGTTCTGCGTTGAAGTCTAACTTCTGCTTAAGTCTGCAGAAGCCCTCGGGGCACTCGATGTAGAACCTCAAGGAAAAACCACCCTGAAATAACAATACATTAACATGTTCAAATTGTTTTGTAACTTGAAAGAAGGTTACAATACATTTAACAGCATACTATATGGATATATAATTAATTAATATCAAGAGCTAGCATAAAATTATAAAAATGTTTATTAAATTATACTAAATTTGATTAAATATCTTTATCTAAAGATAAAGGACTTAAGGAATTACGATTTTTGTGTCTTAGTCTTCTTTTAAGGAGAGCTCTAATGAACAGTTACAGAGAAAATTTTAGCCAGAAGCACACATTGTTCATGAAAATTTTGACAAGTTCAGGTGATGTTTGGACTTCCTGGATGTTTGGAATTGTCAAAGTTTAAGATTATGCTGGTATAATATTTTTTAAGCAAAAACTTTTTTAGTGTAAAAATATGAATAGATCTACATTGATATGGTATAGCAAAAGTGCTACAGTTTTTTTACAGAAAAATAGATGGGTGATTGCTAACCAATATGCAATATGAAATGACTGATACATTATTTTAGAGATATTTTATCGATAAATATATCAGTGCTTGCCCTAAATGCTTCATCATCGCCTATTTTAAATTACAAAACAACATATTATATTTTTCATAAAGCTTGTACAATTATGACATTGTCATGTGATAAAAATTGAATATACAAAGTTAGTGAAAATTAAATATTTCTTAAAAATGACAATGTACGTCTCATTCTCTACCTTAACAAAAAGTGTATATATCACATTACAGCTATTCTTCATGTCATGATTTACCCACAAGTAAATAGAAACATTCAGGTGTGATATTTTAAGTCCCACTTTACGTTTAGGTCAACATTCACAAGTGAAATTATCATTTTGGCAAATATATCTTATCAGACACAACATATTGGACTTTACCTGCTTATGATACTGTATTCCATCTAAACATAGGACTGACGACATTTTTAAATTGCCCACCTAAGTTCAAGGTTATCACCACGTGAAAATCACATGTTTGTTTACGAATAACGATTTTTAAAAACTTTTTTTCTTAGTATTTTAAATAAAAATGAGAAATAGATAAAGGATTTTTTTTTTTCTTTCAACCTTTGTTTCAATTGTATGGAAATAAGAAAACTTCCAAACAAGGCTATGTTATATATAGAGTCACATGTCAGGAGTTATATCATTTTTCAACTCACCAATACAGAAACCTCCGGAACGCTAGTATCCCTCTTCCCTTTGGGCGGAATTTTGTCCGATTTATATGGACAAATATACTAGTAAAATACCCCCAAATAACAAAATAACCCCCTGTTTTAAAATTCACTTTTCAATGCCTCATCCATACAAAGCGGAAGTTAGGTAAAAGGAAGAACCTACTTCCGATTAAAACAAATCCGGATAAATAATATTTTGAATACGCAAAGGTGCTTGGGGACGTTCTGTTTTAGTATCAGAGGGTATGGATTTTTATAAAAGGTAGCTTTAGCTTAAATTTTGGATTTTTTAGAGTAATACTTTGCGAATATGTCATAGAAAAATATTTTAATCAAAAAAGTCAAAAGAACCGTTGGATTACGGAACACGGAAGAGGGTGGGGGTCCCGTCCCAAGCACCTGTGGAATACCGCTGCCAGCCTGTCAAACTGACGGAATTTTGATAGAATTTTCTTTTGCTCCTTTATAAACGGAACCATTTATATACTTTTATAAAGAAGGATTTATTTTTTAAAAAACTTCTACACAAGAAGAAAACTATCTTGTTATGGCGAATGGGGTTCCTTTAAGGACCCTAGCTCTCTACAGTGCAAAATGTTTTTTGGACCTTGGGAAAAATATATTATGTAAAGGTATAAATGCTGAGCTTATTTATTTAATTCTCACTATATGGTGCATGGCATTTAGTCCCAGGAAAATTAATCAAATACAACACAGTATCAGCTAATATAAATCACTGTTGTTTACCTCCACAGAGAAAATACATATAAATTAGTTCAATTAATTTATGTTTACATTTTAAAATGTAAAGAATAATCGAATTGATAACAAATTTTGTAATATACTGTGAATTTCTATTTTTAAGAATTGAGATATAAGCTAGGCAGATCACTCTAACTGCAGAAAAATACCATGATAGAATCAGAACTTAGAACTCTTTAGTGTGCATTGTAGAGAGAGTTCTTAACGGCGGGTACGGCCGGTGTCAACAGGGGACAATTTCTGCTCCTAGGCATCCGATCCAATATCTGAAATTTCTTTGGGTCCATGTTTTATGCCTTGTTTACAGATCTGTACTGTTTGAGAGTTTTTTTTTAGACCGATCACTGTTCGTTTTCTTCACTTTAAATTCATTTTAAATTTTAAATCATTATTAATTTTTTTTCATAAACTTAAGTGGACCCGAAACATAAAAAGACCTTTAGAGTCTGTTATTTCTGTTTTTACTTTAATATTTTAATCTATTTAATGTTTTTAGATGTCAAATATCAAATATAAATTCGATTATTTTCATGAAGAACTGAACGTTTGGGTTTTTTTTGCACATTCTCCAGTTGAAAATTGAAAATGGAATGTATAAAAACTTACCCCAAAATGAACGCAAATGCTTATTTTCAAAGAGGAAAAAAGCTGAAGATGAATTTCACTTTGTTTTGATATGCCCCACATTTTTAGATCTACATAAAAATATATTAATAAGTCTTATTATTATATTTAAACTCATTCAACTTTTAGTGCAAATAATTTTAAAACCATTCAGAAGCATTGTTATTTGTTGGCCCATTGTTTCATACTATTTTGACAACGTTTCACTCTGTTCACTGGGTGTGTCCCCGTTTTAAATACATTTGATAACATGATAGGTATAGAACAATAAATGTAAAATGTTATACTTTAATACTCTCAGTTTTTAGTTAACATGTACTTGATTTTGTATTATATTTATCAATAAATTTTAAATCAAGAGAAAGGATTAATTCTACATGAACGTGTGTTATAAATAAGGAGAATTTATTCAATATTTCATCATTTTATTTTTAATATTCATTATTATACACATATAAATGAGGAAATACCAGTAAACAAATCTTTATACATGTATGTTATTTTACAAAACGTAGATGAATAATTTGAAAAAAATTCACAGGTTAAAAGTTAATTAAAAAGCTAATAATTCAGTATATTCATTATTATACACTTATTGTTTTCTTCCCGTCAGTACATTGATTTATTCACCCCCAATGTAAAACAAGCAAATTCAAAGAATTGTGGTCCCCGCTTTCGGTGTCTTTTTGGGTGAGATGTCATTTTTTAATGACATTTTGTGTCTAATATGAACGCGCTATCATAAGTAATCTATTTAGAAATTATCACTGAACTCCAAGGTCAAGGTCAAAGGGTTAACGTTCTTAGTATCCAATGAAAAGTCTTCTCAGAAGGATTACATATATGAAGTATGAAAGCCCTAGCCCTTACCATTCACAAGTTATGGTCAAGGTTAAAGTTTTTTCATAAGTATGGAAATCTCCAAGGTCAAGGTCAAAAGGTCAAGGCTGTTGGTATCAAATGAAAGGTCTTGCCACAAAGAATACATATCTGAAATATGAAAGTCCTGGTGTCTACTGTTCAAAAGTTGTTGCCAAGGTCAATGTTTTTGAAAAGTAGGTCAAACTCCAAGGTCGAGGTCCAAGGGGCAAAGTTCTTGGTATTCAATGAAAGGTCTTTTCACATGAATTATATATGTGAAGTATAAAAGCCCTAGCCCTTACCATTCAAAAGTTATGGTCAAGGTTAAAGTTTTTTCATAAGTACGGAAATCTCCAAGGTCAAAAGGTCAAAGTTGTTGGTATCCAATAAAAGGTCTTGCAAACAATGAATACATATGTGAAATATGAAAGTCCTAGTACCTACCATTTTAAAAGTTATGGCCAAAGTAAAAGTTTGGAATTTTTGTGTAAAAGTGGGTCAAACTCCAAGGTCAAGGTCAAAAGGTCAAATTTGGTGCTACCAAAAGAAAGGTCTTGTCACAAGGAATATACCTATGAAATATGAAAGTCATAGCTCCACTAAATCAAAAGATATGGACAAGGTTAAAGTTTTTGTGACGGACGGACAGACGGACAGACGAATGAGATTTAATGTCCCCTCGCTTTCGCGAAAGCGGGGGACAAAAAACTTACCTTAACCGAAGGACGAGGTGAAAATTGTTCTCCGAAGGTTCCTAAATCATAATATCGACTTTGAAAAACAGCAGTAAATGTTTTATAATATGATTCAATGACAGGGACCAGTCAGATGCTAAATTTGATTTTACGTAATGACTATATATAGAAAAGAGAAAATGGAATCAACGTCTCTTTTACTTTTGTATATAAAGTCATTACGTAATAGCATCTTACTGGCTCCCTTGGACTCAATGATGAAATGATTCAAAGTCGTAAAACAGTCCAGTTGTCACGCTGAAGTCCTAGCCCTAACTAAACGTAATATGAGAATACACATAATTATTAGTTGTGTTATTTTGGATTGAAATAACAAACAAAACATACAGTTGTAGTTAAGATAGATGAAAAACAAAACAAACAAACAAACAACAAATACATGCCATGCTCGTAGAATCGATTTTAAAAGTGAAGCTAGGGGATATTTTTAAAAGGAAACGTAACTTTCATGAAAAAAAAATCTTTTGTTAGGAGTAATATTTTCTCTAATCTCCAAAATTGTTTTGGAGTGGGAAGGGGTGGATCAAATAACGCTAGAGAGATTGGACTGACCAGCTTTTCAATGAACATTTTTGAAAAAAGTTATTAAAAAAAATTACATTCAGAGAGAATGTGTATGTGTGTGTGTGTTTCAATGAACATTTTCATGAAAAAGTTATTTTAAAAAATTACATTTAGAATGAAGTGTGTGTGTGTAAAAGGAAGTAGTTAGGGCTGGGCAATAATATCGATATTTCAATATATTGCAATACAATGACAAAAAATATTGTATCGCAATACGATTTTGTAATATCGATATATTGGCAATATGCTTAGATTAAGGAATTTTGTCATTAAATATAAAAATGGACTTATGAAAGTTTGTTATTAAGCCAAACAGTAAGACAGAAGTTGTTTTGTGGGAACATTTCAGAGCATAACTTAATTGAAAGCAACAAGATTTTTTTCCGTGTTGGTTACTTATCATAGTTATGTACATTCTGCATGTAAATTATAGTAAATTTAGTAAGAAAATGCCATTTTTATTACATTGAAAATATTGCAATACATATCGCAATACAGTTAAAAATATCGCAATATATCGATATATTCGCCAATACCCAGCCCTAGAAGTAGTCACTCGCTATATCCGAAGGCCCCTATATAAATCCGCTCACTTAGTCACAGTTCAGTATAATCACTCGTCACCGGTTATCTTACTCTCCTGCATTAGGTGAAGTGTATAGTTATCTTTTTGTTGCTACCGATTGTTGTTTAGCAAACGTTCGTCTACATCGGTGACTATTGATTATATTGAACAGTGACTAAAAGAGCGATAATTGCAAATTAATGCAAGATAAACAGAACGAACGTTTCGCAATTCCACGCCGATATCCTTGATACTAAAGCACACATGTGTAACGAATGTTAAGAGTAAATCGTAGATAGTAATATCGAAAACAGCGTATGACAATTTACGAATCGTGTTCAGATTTAGTGTTTGCCTCTATAGTACTCACCTTCATATTAGAGTGCTCAACAGGGGCACTCCAGAGTCACCACCACAAGACGCCTGACCTACATGAAGAGGGAGATGAGCTGGACATCTCAGTCCACCCTCCACACAGGATATCAGAACTGCATTTAAGGAGCTTAAGAATGGAAATGCCTCTGGAACAGATTAAATTACAACAGAAATATAAAAGGCAGACCTTGAACAGACTAGTCTGGAACTGTAGCATACTGTATTCCCACAAATATTTATTAAAACTGAAAATTTTGTAACACCAAATTTTTTATTTTAATTAAAAAAGGTGTGGGAAGACAATATCTTTGATATGGATATGGAAGGAAAAGGTGTCCAGGAAATGGACCAAGGAACTGAGGTGCAAAATACGCAATAAAAGCAATGTGCAGACCTGTAGCAGTAGGAGATGGACGACCTTGCTGCCCCTGGCCAGCAAAATGCTCTCCAGAATCCGAATCAACAGAACGCAGGCTGGAACGCAGGCAGGGTTCCGGAGAGGGACTGTCAATCGTATCTTCTTTCCCAGCAACATCATGGAGCAAGTTAACGAGTGGACCGCTACCCTGTACATCCATTTTGTAGAATTCGAGAAAGCATTCGACTCGGAGCACAAAAGCAACTTTGAGTCATCATGAATTTAAGAAATATGCAATGCATAAACTTATTTCAATGGATGAAGCCCTGTTTGAAGACTCAGTGTTCTGTGATTGACGACAAGAAATCCAATCCTTTTCCCTATGATGATCGATGTCAATCAAGACTGGTGTACGTCAGGTTTCTTGTTCTTCATTGTGATGTTAGGATATCTGTTACTCCTTGTGACTGGGTAATGCAACAGACAGCCAGAGAACAGAAAACGATAATTCAATGGGACCAATATGCCTGAAGATCTCGACCTTGCGAATCAAACTGCCCTACTTTCATCAGAAATGAATCTTCTCCTCTCCATGATGATAAAACTGGAAGACAACTTAGCAAAAGTTTGGATGAAACTGAATGTCAAGAAATATGAAGTGTTGAAGACAAACAGCAAGAGTGAGGCCAGCCTGAAAGTCGGAAACAGAAATGAAGCTAAAGGGATGGAAAGATTCACATACCTTGACACCAATATCACCAAGGAAGGCATAGGCACTGCTGACATTAGGAAGAGGATATGACTTGACAGTGTATCCTTTGGGAGGCTATCTAATATCCGACAGGCCTTGAACCTCAGCAGAAAGATAAGTCTCCCTGAATCTCACCAAGGCTTTGGAAAAGAAGATCAAAATCAGCAGCATATTCCAAACGAAGCCAGTTCTGAAGATGGCAGGGGCCAAAAAAAAATTACTGCCAAGAAGAGGAGACGGAACTGGTTCGTCCATGCATGTGCTGAGAAGGGACCCGACGAAAGTTTGTGCTGTAGTCCTCGGGTCGCCTGTGGGTAGACGGAAGTGGGACCGCCCGAAGACAACATGCAGACTAGCTGGACCTTCAGGAATGCGATACGTCGTGCAGCCTCAGAACAATGATGTCCAAACGTTGTAAGCCTTTAATTCTGGCATGGAATGCAAAAATGGAGAGGGATCATTAAAAAATTCTTCCTACAAACCATTGTGCCAGAAATAAACATGTGCAAAAGTTTCTGAAAAAATGTAGATCCGAATTTGTTCATAACATTGACATGCTTGAAAGGGTGGGACCAAAACAGGTGGATTAATTCTTCCATGGGAATTTAAAGGGAAAAATCTTTTAAAATCTTCTCAAGAACATGATTTTTCATATCAATATCCATTGCAAGCATCATAAGGTAGTGGTGATTTAATTTTGTTTTAATATCATGACCGAAAGCAATAGGCTGAGGCCCCAAATGGAGATCAAAGTTTTACATTGAAAGAGTTTGAAAGGAAATAGGCAAACAAGGCGTGCAAAATTCTTATGGCTTCAAAGATATAAAACTAATATTCTTTTTGTGAATTAAGTACGGTATTCACAGTTTAAACTTTTATCATTTGAGGTTTGACACTCAAAACATATCTGCTGAAAAAAATTATTGGTATTATTTATTAATAAAAAGGTTTTATTTTTGCCATTTTTTTTTGGAGATTGATCCAAGCAGCCATTGGTTTTCCCTTTGAGACTTACATGGTATAACTAAACTATACGAATCACAATAAATATCGCCAGTTAAATAATGTTTGTGACATGATCTTTGACTCTTTAAATGACTTAAATATTTACCGGAAAGATATGAATGTTGTGTCATAGAAGATTATTTTTAAGGTATGGTGCGTCTTTGCGCGATATTTGTGTTAACTTTTACGCATACGCTAAGTTCAGTCTTTCAAGCGAAGACTCACTCATATATAAACAAAATGTATTTGTGAAACAGTGATGCCCCCGTATAGCAACACAGCGAAGATTAAACTTATCTTAAATGTAGTGTTGGCAAATCGGACGATTTTTTGTAATACTCGCTTTAATCGAGTACCCGGTTAATATTTTTGGTAAAAGTATCAATATCTATTATTTATCTTATTCTATACTTATCGGTAGTAGTGATGCACAAATATACTGTATAGGGACATTATATTTATAATACACACATATACGATATCGTCAAAGATTTACGATTTTAAAATAAAGAAAATGAATAGGGAATTAGACACACAAAGAAGACAAATAAATAAGTCATCGTCAATCACCATTTTACACTTTCTTTTTCAGTCCCTGAAACATGTCGCAATCAAGGAGAATAATTATTTCATGCTCCATTATTAATAGTTATTATGTGGAGTGTCCAGTAAATCGCTGGTTTCGGAATAATTTAAGTTTAGGTGATTTAACAGATTTTGAATCAGCTGTTCTTTTGTTACAACTCCAAGCTTATTATGTCGGCGGCGGCATCTCGTTTAATTATCAAATGAGGTAATTATAATTCAGGCTTTCAAAATATGTATACCCCGAGCTATCAAAACTATCAATTAAATAAACTGTGAAAACTAATAAAAACAATTTGATTCACTTCAAACATGCACAAGATCAAGTCTAACGGTACCTAGAATAAGGGAAATGTGTAAGTTAGTATATATTTTCAGATTATAATTCATTCATTTTCTATGCCTTTACTTTGTAGAATTAAATTTATCCGAGTAACCGAATAGCAGTTTTACTAACCGATACTCGCAACGTTCGACGGTTAACCGGTTAACCGGGTACTCGTTGCCAACACTACTTAAATGCAAATCAAATATATTAGTACCAAAACTAGGGTTTTATCTGACTCACAAGAAATACATTTGTGAAATATGAAAGCTATAGCACCACTTGTTCAAAAGTTGGCCAAGGATAAGTTTTTGAAAGGTAGGTCAAACTCCAGGGTCAAGGTCAAAGAGTCAACTTTGTTGGTTTCTAGTTTCTTAAGAAAGGTCTTGTCACAAATATTACATATGTGAAGTATAAAAGCCCACACTTTAAAAAGTAGGTCAAACCCCAAGTTCAAGGTCTAAATTCTTGATATCCAATGAAAGGTATTGTCACAAGGATTGAATTTGTGAAATATGAATGCCCTAGCCGTTCAAAAGTTATAGTCAAGGTTTGTTTTTTTTTTAAAGTAGGTCAAACTCCAAGGTCAAAGGGTCAAAGTTCTTGGTATCATGAAGGGTATTCTCACAAGGATTATATATGTGAAAAAATGAAAGCCCTAGCCTTTACCGTCCAAAGCCTGTGGCCAAGGTTAAAGTTTTTTCATAAGTACTGAAATCTCCAAGGTCAATGTCAAAAGGTCAAATTTGTTGGTATCCAATGAAAGGTCTTGCCACAAAGAATACTTATGTGAAATATGAAAGTCTTACTATTTACAGTTAAAGAGTTATGGCCAACGTAAATGTTTGGTATTTTTGTGGAAAAGTGGGTCAAACTCCAAGGTCAAGTTGAAAAAGTCAAATTTGGTGATACTCAAAGAAAAGTCTTGTCACAAGGAATACACATGTGAAATATGAAAGTCATAGCTCCTCTAAATCAAAAGTTATGGGCAAGGTTAAAGTTTTTGCGGACAAACAGACAGACAGACAGACGGACGGACACGACAAAAATTATATACCCTCGAATCTTCGATTAAGGGGGCATAAAAACTGTTGAAGTGAAAAGAAATGATCATTTTCGACTTCTTTTATATGTGTATGCTATTTCATACAATAATTTTTTTTTTTTAATTTTTGTGATATTGTTGAATGATTTCGCATAAGGTATGCGTCAAAAGGAGCAAACAAGACAAAGACGGCACAGGTTAACCTTGTGATTCGTGGGTCCCGTAAACGTATTCGCCGATAACAATCGTATTTTGTACTTAAATTAGAAAATGAATGGTAGAATATATTTTAATCATGTTAACATTTTGAAGAGGTTATTGTATAACAACACTCCATCAAAGGGATTTACAAAATTTTTATTATTCGGTTTACTGATAATTGAAGCTTGGATTTTTCATTGAAGTCAAACTGTGGATGTGACCGGTAGGCAGGGGATGCTCACTCCTCCATCGCACCTGATCCCACCTCTGATGTTTTGGAGGTTTGTGTTTGCTCTGCTCCTATTCTATATCGTTTTTATGGACTTTTGATCTTGAATACTGTTTGTTATCTCCATATGTTTCATTGTAAAAAGTAATTTGAATTTCATCCATATCTCTTGGCTCTGAAATGCGTGTGTACAGACTTTGAAAATAATTTGTCCTTAAAATATTGAAAATAAATAAACTGTCATCAGCTAGAAAAAAAATAATTTGTCCTTGACTGGCATTACTTCTCCCTCCCCTTTCTCTCCACAGGTTCAATAGTTAACAATGATCATAGGCCATCAACCTTAGGAGATTTATTTGGGATGAACTGTCCTTTCTAAAAAACTACTTCATGTACATGTATATTTATAAAGCGCTGCTCTTGGGACTCCACTTATTCTGGAACCCCAAGCTCCATATAGAGTTTGAGGGCCAATGATCAATAAATCTTGTAAATAGTCATAATCTCAATAATCATATTTCAAATTTAGACTATAGAACACTTTGACAGAATTTTCATCGCCTTTTTCAAAACCAGAAGCGTTAACAATTAGCTGTTGTGGAACTTCTGTATATGGGAACAAATTTGATGACGCAGAACAAGGGTTATCACTTAGGAGCTACACGGACGGACAATGCTCCGATACAGTGCGCATTGAAGGCAGGATTGAATAGGCCGTCACACTGGTATGCATTAATAATGGATGATTTGAGTCCTTTTTGTGTTGAGAGCTTATAAAGTATAAAAACAGGTAAATTAAAAAGTTTGGACTTATTCACCACTTGCTGAGCGATTCATCAACTTTGATCAGGTATATGCACGGCTTGGGTCTTGCCCAAAGAAGGTGTACTTTTGATTTACAACACCTCTCATAAATAGTGCTGGAGCCTCTCACGCACAGGTGAACAGCGGTGAGGGGCTTTTGCCTTTGAGGATTCCGGAGCACCTTGGGTAAATAAAACATACATATCGGTAGAGATCGGAGATGGATTTACAAACTCTCGAGATTAAGGTTATATTATCTTCTAAGGATTAAATTGACATTCAATGAATATCAACAAACGATCAGTGCTTTTTCAATATTGATATAAGCAAATACTTTTCATTTTCTCACTTGTTGGCGAGACTTGCATTAGGATTTATTTTTGTTGGACGTACTTTGGTAAAAATTGAGTTGAGAGGATTAATGTCTGGCGATGTCCCAGTTAAATTACGATTTCGTGGGGGTGTCGTCCACCCAGCTTCCTTATGTTCATGACAGCTTCCCTGCCGGGTCAAGAATCAGCGCCGTTAAGTATAACACCATGCGGAGTGTCCAGCGACCCAGAAACATGGTCTACACAGACCCGCAAGAAACGAACAAGGACAAACACGGACTACGTCTTCCACAGTTACAAATTCATAGACATGCCGCAAGGAGAAAGATGGACAACGGTGGAACAACAAATGTGGAGCGCCAGAAGGCTTATTTCCGATTGAAGGGTATCCCCCTTCATCAAGTGTACTCCTTACACCGTGCCAAAACTGACCGCATTGACAATGACCAAAGGTCTCTAAATGGACTCAAAAATACAAGCGTGTCTTTGACAAGTCTTTGGAAGGACCCAACTATTCTTCAAAATGAACTTACAAGCATTGATTTAGCTGACACCGATTCTTCTCGGACCAGTGATTTCAGTGAATTTGGTGCGTTTTCGCGCAAAAGCCGATTGCAGGAAATGGACAGAGAATCCCCTGTCCCCGGGGTGCTACCGGGGAGAAAATCAAGGGGTCGAAAAAGTCGCAAATTAGGGAACATCGTGTCCTCCAAACGTCTTCAACAATTACTGGACAGTGATGACCCTTTAGATCCGGACGCCTTCTATCATCGCTAGAGATAATTATTTATTCAACATTTCACACTACTTTTTTACCCGAGCAAAATATTGCTTGTAGATTTCACGATTAAATTATATTGACACGTCAGCTAAAAAAAAATTTCAATAAATCTCAACAAGTTATGAGAAAATCTTTCAGCATAATTTGTGTTGGATTTAGAAAAACTAATTTCACGAGTCAGAAATGAGAGGTAACGTTTTCCTACTTAAATTATTTACTTATCTTTCTCTATCAAAACTTGAACAAAGCATACAATTCCTACTGAACTAAATAGTCTGTCAACGGTCTGGCACATCTAGAGATCGAGTAATAATGAAAAACGATAATCGTTTAGCAAACACCATTTATTCATTTTGAATGTGTGTTGTTGTGCAGTGCCAGCTAGTTTTAATCATACACTAGGTGCAAGAACTTTTATTGAGAAAAAATCTTAACTACAAAACTATCAAAGTAATTTCAACACATGACCCACACAATAAAATACATCAGTAAAGTAATTTAATCTCGATATTTTGAATCAAAATCAAAAACTGAATTTTGAAAGTCTTTGCCATTATCTGGAATAATACGTTAAGACATGTAATGAATAACTTTAAGATCTCTTCCTCACTCTATTAATATCTACAAACTATAATGCTGTACACAAATAACAAAGATAAAAAGTACATCAACAGTTGTCAGGTATTCGGTAAAATTTAAATGATTCTCTGGTTATAATTGAAACAATGAAAGGCACTTTTTACACAAATAACAGATTATTTATTAACCACAAGATGTAACTAAAATTTTGGGATATGATATCTTAAGCTGTCAACTATCATTTGGCAGAGAAAAAATTCAAAAATTTTAGATTTAAAATTTGATCATTTTATTATATCTTTAATATGGAGCTCTTCTTTTAAAGGAGATCAAAATAGTCTAAAAATGGCCACAACCACCCAGCCCCCTTAAATAAGTAAAATACCGAGACTGGTAAACCATACGTTATATATTTATTCTTTAAAAAATGTGATGTCAATATCAGACTAGTAATATATGCCACTCAGGCTTCAAATTCAAGTTTTTTCTCAAGTTTGATTATTTTCAATTATGCAAATATGCAAGTTGAACCATGCATACATGTATACAAAAAAATGTAAACTATGAAAATAAAGGTACAATAAGGAATATTTTCGCCTCCGTTACATTTTCACCCTTTTGACATATGCACAGGTGGACATATTTAAGACGATGTGAATTCAAAGAAGACAGTAAAATACCTATAACAAAATTGTGACCGGGCGAATTTAAAAGGGACAAAATTGTGAAAGAGCGAAAATAACACAAAATAACAATAACCCTGTACACAGTATTTAATATGACTATTTATAGGACCAATACCATAATTAAATTCAAATTATGTATATCAACATTTTTGTACCGGTATGATAAGAAAAGTAATTTAGTGCATGTATTTGTGTATTGTAGCAGAGTTAGAGCATATGGTCCAAGTTTATCAAATAACTTTTATGAAAACAAAAGAGAATATACTTATATGCATTGTCGCAAACCACAGCTTGCGACTTTGACATACATGTATATGTGGACATTTTTTGTATATACTATTACACTGTTTTTTGAAAAATAAAATTAGCTGTCGTTGACGCTTGAAGTACCAATAAACATGTACTGAATTTTCACGCGAATTAATAGCCATTCTCTGTAACCACTTAAACTTCGTTGCCACGCATGGTCACCGATTTTAATGAAAAATGCTTGATCACAGCAGAAACAAATATCAAACAAAATCGTTGCTAATTCGGTTGGTTCCGGAAAAGTTTGAAAAATTGTTTTTCAGCCACTTTAAATCTTGACTGTGGCTTAATAAAAACTCGAAAAAGCAAACAAACCATTCTCACAAAAACATGACACCTTGATGTCACTTAAACTGTAAAGAAACTGTTTATAATATATCTCTACGTAAGTGGTAACAAAGGGTACATTTGGAATACATCTAAAATGCTGAAATATGCTGAAAAACACTCCGTATTCACTTATGGTAGGTGTTACATGCTAAAACTAAAGACTTAAGAAAAACAATGAAAATGTTTGACCTTAAGTATATAAGTATAAGCAATATTATTCTATAAATAACTTTTATGGTTACCATGGTAACACAGTGTAACCATGCAAACCAGTAACTAAGATTGGGTTAATGCTACTGTCTTGAGGAAAAACATGAAAATTAAAGACTGGCAAATATGCATCCTTAGGACCTTGCAACACCAAAACCATAAAAAAATGGGTATAATTGCTACTTTGTAGTGTTACCATGGAAACAAAGTACCAGTGCTTAAAAGTGAATTTTTTTTCGCTGCATTAAGAGTTAAATTGCCGTATAATCAAGAAACAAATTAAAGGACTCAGCTTGAATTGCACTTATCTGTTAGAACTGAAGTTGAATATCATATATTGATAAAATTTGATGAAGAAAACAACACTGTTGCTATGGTTACCAAGAAGGGAAAATGTTCGATTTTATGAACTTTATATCAATATTAAAGTGTGCCAACTTCTTGCATCCACTTAGAAATTGGATGATAGTCAAAATTAAAAGTCAGGTTACTTGTTAATAAATATCAATCATAAAAGTTTTGGGAATCTACATTTAATCAAGGAAAGAAAATATTTTTCAGGTTTTTAAGCATATTTTCTGCTTATTTCCATAGCAAGCTCTATTTAAAGAATCTAATCTGAATTTTTTCAAATGGAAAAACTACTAGCACACCAACATGTTTTAAAATTGATCATTAGTTATGAGGAAATGTGCTTTTTTAAAAGATAGGATCAGATTTAAACATACAGAGTGTTACTTTGAAGGCTCTCTGTGGTATAAAAATCCTGCCAACCAAAATAAAATATAAGGTATATGTTTCAAAACATCCTATAAATGATTTTTATTTTTACGTGTAGGACTTTATAAAATTCAATTAATATTTTTTTTTTTAGTTTTGAATAATTTGTTACCATAGTAACGTATATAATAGTTGATTTACCAAACATGTTTATCATGCATTTGAGACATCTGACCTTCAACTTTTGCATACAGTCATTGCCAATTGTTTGCTTTGCCGCAAATGTTAACTATGGGGCTCTAAACATGTTAAAAAATGCCATTTTTCGAAATTTAATACATGTTGCCATGGTAACTGTAAAACATAGCAACCAATTTTTGCCTGATTTCAGTTTAGGGTATCAATGACTTTTATCATAGAGAGTTTGGAGAAATTCTGAGACTATGCGTGCCACAGCTCCTATATAAAATTTCAAATCATTACAGAGAATGGCTCTTAAATCCATACACTCAATTTCCATACAAAATAAAATCTTGATCATACAAGACATATATCTATATTCCCTTTCCTCACATTGTTTTTCTAACTTTCTAATACAAGTCCTTTACAAGTCACCGTACTGTTACACTCTTTGTGATATGTATAAGAAAATAATGAAAATGCTAGATGTCTTAAAGGCACACAAGTTTAACTATTCCTTTCTAAATGAATCTGGCGTGGAAAAGAAACTTTATAAGCCTCTATGTATGTCATGCAGTAAAAAAGAGTTTTTCGCTAGCCTCCCTTCCTTACGTAATGGAATGTCAATGAGAAATGCTAGGGTATTGACTTCGGAATACTGATATAGAGCACGGTGGTTTATGGCAACAAATGATATGAAATCTGGTTTCAGCATTCATACAGAATGTAATATTTTCTGCATAATGGCAAAATCCTGAAAAAAAAAGCAAAAACAAACGAGTTTATCTGAGTATTCGGACAGGTTAAAAAAAAAAAATACATAAACATGACAAACAATTTTGCATGCTTGCACCAATGGTTTTAAAATTATAACATGTTTATGATTCCAACTGGACCAACTCCTCTCTAAGAGCACTTACACAATTCGTTAATCATTTTACAGATCACATATTTTTTCTAAGGTTATTTCGAAAGTGAATTTCATTATGTCCAAGAACAAGTTAAATTGTGCAACATACTAGTCATTAAAAATCTTAATGTTACGGATATGACTATTAGTGATTTCCTGCAACTTGATGTTTGCACATAACATATACTAGTAACTAGGTCAGTGGTGAATAAGTTTGTACGTTGTTTAATTATATGCATCAACATATCAAACGACAAAATTAATTCTAAATATATTGGCGCTTTTACATCTATATGATCTTCTAGTAAATGTCAATCACATTAATGAACTGTGCATTTGCATCCTTTATAACAATACCTACCTGTGGCACAGCGAAGAGTAAGGATTGCGCAATGTAAAACTGTCGTTGTGTTTTATCATGTTTCCAGAGGTGAACTACATTGCCTGGGGATATAAAACAGCTAATATTTCACTGAATTATCTTGTATAGAAGTTTCTTTTTATGAACAGACAATGTGTATTGGATGCTTTTAATGTTCTTTTGTTATATACCTGTTATAGTCTTCTCGTAATTTCCTTCTACATTTCCAACGAAGAAATTCCCTTGGGAAGTGGTGATTTGGTCATATTTATGAATATTCAAAAACAAATCATGCGTGACAGGGCAGAAAATGGCTGTACCACTATCTTTCCAGTTTGTTGTGGAGAAAACACCGCTGTTTCGACTGATTGGGATCAAGTGCTTCCCTAAAAATAAAAAAAAAACCAAATCATCAGTAATGTAATAGACATCCAGGCACGTAGTATCAGGCACTTTTTTTCAAACTTGACTTTATACTATTGATAATGTTCATTGAATGGCAAGTTGACCCCCTACTTTTTGTTGTAGAATGCTAGTAGTTAAATTGTGTTAGATGATTACTTGTGTTTAATAAAATTTGGTTCTTATAGGAAGTATCCAACCCCAGGCCCTCCATTGTTTTCTGACTGCCCCTTTAAAAATGATACCGTATGCCTGGTATCAGATTTATCGGGGAAAAAAAAACAAGCATCTTGAAAAATAATTTTTTTTTTGCCTTTTACTTTTATACCTTAGTGAATTAAATTTACAATGTGATTCCAGTGTTTATAAGCTCCACATTGAATACCGGGCTATGTACATGTAAATTTATCCTGTCAATCAAAGTGATACTTGGGGGTGGGGGTGGGGCAAAGAATATCAGTGAACAGGTACTTACTGTATAAGGAAGTTGTTTCCGGGGGCTGTTCTGTGTATTCATCTTCTACCCTTCTTCTTTTCAGGTTATGAACAGTGCCACAGTCCATAAGAGGTGTATTATTGTTATCCAAGATGTCGACAGTTTCTAAACTCATGATCTGCCCCAAGAAAAAATATCCTACTTTTTGAGTATTAGAATATTTATATTGTTTTTTGCTTTTCATTGCTAGAAATGGAAGCATTATTGATGCATTTTCTGATAGAGTGAGCTCGAATGATAAATTTATTATAAATGAATTGTGCTTTATTCCGTATAATAATGGTCGAAGTCATGCAAGTTGTAATTATTCCACAATAGGAATGAATGAAGCTTTTATCATGCATTGAACACTGCTTGGCGGGCTTTGTTTTGGTTAGTAAGCACTTCTTAAATATCCTTTACTTTGAGCCTCTATAACTTTAAATTGCTGAATCAAGTTAAAAATAGTCCGCAGTAGAACATTTACTTTTTAATCCGAATGGACCACCATATCAAATTTTAAATGTATGTCGTTTAAAAAAGGTTTCTCTTTAGATTAAAAAGATATGTTCCTTTCGTATCATTTGTACTATTTAAAACTTTAACATTTATAACTTCCGACTGTTGTAAATGCATTCTTCTGAAAACATTCCCTACCTCAGGTTTTTGGCGCCATTAAAACATGCTTAACATTTAAAAAGTGAATTATTCTAAAGAATATTGAATCTGTCCATTTCTGTATCTTTAACTTCTCTGCATACAATGATATATACAAAACCTACCTATGTAAACTATCCAGATTTCTGTCACCGTATTTTTTTTTCAACAAAACAATGTCATCGTATCACTTATCACGAATTGACCTACTTTCCATACTCCAAATTCACCTGAAATAATTGCACCTGTTTACCAACAACTAGCAAGCAGCGATAATGTCATGATGACAGTGCGGTAACAGATTCATAACATGAGAACTAACTAGGCGGTGTAATCCCTTTCTTGAGAACAATACCTTTGTTTACATATGGAAGTCCACTTGTGTCTTGTCTCGCGTGAAAGTTATTAGTTTGAAATAATATTAATGAAGTTTTAAGACTTCCATCTTATGAATTTTAGAAGTTAGAGTAATTGAGAACAAGGCTTTGGGTGTTTATGAATACTGGTTATAAGGTATATTCCTTATTCTTCATAATTTTGGTTAAAACAGACGCAAAACAGGATGTTTCAAAAGGGGAGGGGGTTCTAAAAACAAATTTTGACAAGCCAAGCCCCACCCCCATCCCCCCAAAAATCCCTCAAAAATCCTTCTTCGCTAGATGAGGTGGATTATTTTTCCTGATTGTTCGATACATTTTTAATTTGTTTTATTTCTCCAAATGCTGGAGCCAGTGTTCGACCTTAGTTCCTGGTTGTACCTATATACGCTATCACAATTGGTCAGTAAGAGCGGAAGAACGACTCAACTTCTCATAGCACCAGACACAGGCACTTGTTTCGGAAATAATTTTTTTTACACATAGCATAATAATAACACAGGGTATCTAACTCCGAATTACATTCAGTACCCCCTCCTCAGAAATGCCCTCTCCAGTTTCATGGATCATGTCAAAAAATTAAACATAGGAAATCAAAGGTTACAGCCTTACAGAGCATATCTCAAAGAATGTTGTCCGTAAGTCAGGCAAAGCTTCAGACTAAACTAATAATATAATTGTGTGCATCCCTAAGTGCATCATTCATGCACGTTTGGTTGCCATAGTTCTTAACGTTACTTGAGAATGGACTTATTCTAAAAAAATTATTCTGGTCATTCATCAGAATACTAGTAATGTAGGTCAAATCCAATTGGAATTTGTAATCGAAAAGATGGCGAGTTTTAGAAGTATTGATGTCTTATATATTTTTGTTGAATTTAAATAGATACTTTAAAGGCTTATTTCCTATTCAGGTTTTTAGTGGAAAAGGTAAATTTTAACTTGAGAAGGGGTCCTTTTGCAGGACATGGGTGTAAGGGTTGGATAGTTGTAACTTGTATGCTGTTTTACGTCCCATTCGAGAATTTTTCACTCGTATAGAGACGTAGACGTCACCGTATACTGTTGAAGAGCCCTTACTCGACACTCATGGCCATTGAGCAGTGAGATATTCTAATCGTGCCAACGCCAACCGTGACACGGGCTTCGGTATTCGCTGTCTCATCGATGCATTGGTTATTATGCCTTATGAAGCAAACCTTGTAGTGTGCCTCCTTAAATGCACCATCCATGCGAAATCGGTTAACAAAGGGTTTATAGTTATACTTGAAACTTGCTTCAAAAACTATATCCTGGTCACTTCAAAAATTGTGGAAAATGTACTTCAAATTCAGCATCCGAAGCAAGTCTAGTAGTGTAAATGTTTCGATTTATCATCTAAGCAAGTTTTTGTTCTGGGAGGGCAAAGAGTTACTTGATAAATTAATGAAACTGGCTCCAGAAACATTAACCTGATCACTCATCTGAAAAAAAAGTGTAGGTCAGATCTAGCCTCAAAAGAAAGTCTGGTAGTATACATGCTTATATGTATCATACATGCAAGTTTGGTCAATAAAGGGCTCATATAGCTAACACTTTAAAAGGAGTCCTACTCCAAAAACTTTATACATGTTTTTGCCTACAGGTAAATGATTATCAGCAAAGAGAAAGTACACAAGTTGTATCATAAAATATTAAATCGGACAATTTTTTGCAGTTTAATGGATTCAAGAAAAAAAAATCACTCTTGTCAATGTGTATTTGGACAAAAATATTCTGTCTTTAATCAACAGTATGCAATTTCAACACTGACTCTGGAAAATTCTTTAGAAGGACATAAAAAAAGTGAAAGGTAAGTAGATACTTATAACAAGAGAAGCTGGGATACGCCAACATTTAAACCATTGCATATTCAAATGTAATACGGAGTGTGTATGGTCTTAAGAGTGCATTCGATTCCCGCCAAAAAAATTAAAAAAAATACATTTAAAAAATTTAAAAATATAAAAAAAATCTTGAGGGAATGAATTGAGTCCTGAGAGAGAGGGGTGCAAACAAACAGTGGACTCTCTTGGTCACACATACTTCATTTTGTATGAATATCTTCAGTTATCTTTTCTTTCTGTAATAAATAGTGTTTATATCCCCGCTTTTTGACTAAATTCCCGGTATATATTTGTTGTTCTAGCCCGTCCATCACTCTTTCGCCTTCTTGAAATGTCTCTAACAATTTTTAAAAGCAGTAACCAATTTACCTTTTGGAATATGACAGGAGTTATTTAGCAGATTTGCAGAAATGTTTTAGAGTTTCCAGTTTTATCATGGGGTTCAGATTCGTTGACCCAAAAGGGTAGGAAGAGGCCACAATGGACAATCATTAACAAAGGAAAAAATCTATTTTTTTTCCTCTCTTAAAAATTACAGTGCTGTATTCAGTCCTATTTATATAGAAACATCCACAGATAAAGTAGATTCAATCTTGTTCAAATCATGGTCCCCGAAGGTGGGGCCACAATGGGCAATCAAAATTTTAAATAGGGATACATACGGAAAATTATTTTATGATCATGCTCGTAATTAATAGGAAGCATCCTCATGTAGTGTAGACGCAGTTTTGCAAAGTCATACTACATAGATTTAACCTTGAAAAAGGGCAAAATAGGCTAAGACCCCTTTTTGGTCTCTGTTTTTTTTTTTCAAGTCTCTATGAACGATACGATGCAATTCTTCATTTAAAGTGCGCAAACAGGCACGTAGCATCGTTTTTGAAAGTGGGGGGGCCAACCAGAGAAATTTTGTTTACGTACCTGAAAAAAAGTTGACAAGCAAAAAAAAAGAATAATAAAATGAAATAAAAAAGAGAAAAATAAAAGTTGCCCAAACTCGAAAATCCTATTTTGTGTGTGTGTGTGGGGGGGGGGGGGGGGCGGGGGGGGGGGGGGGGGGGGGGGGTAATGGCCAACTTTTTCAAAACCAAGTTACTTTCACTTCCAATTTTTTTTCCTACAATTCCTTCAGATCACTATACTATGGTAAAAAGTGGGGGGGGGGGACAACCATCCTTTCGATGTACATTTTCTATAGTAAAGGTAATGTTGGGAAAAAAAGTGGGCCCCCCCCCCGTTGCTACGTCCCTGCGCAAGAAATATTGCGCCGTAAATTGCACCTTTTTTGCATTACGGGATCTGTAGCGTTATGGTCAAAGACAAATACGGTATTTAAAACCATAACGCTACAGATCTGCATCTATATAATTTGTTGCCGAAAAAATATCGATGTTTCTAAGATCCTCTAGATCGAAATATCCACCTTGGTACATGGTAAGGGTCGATCTCATCTTCTCGCACGCCAGTATCCACATCTGTTCCTATATCATGCGGATTAATGATAATAAATCTCCTTTCATGCTGGTTATCTGAAATAAAATAGTACATTTACTCTTCAATAGATAATGCTTAAAGAATTCCATGCAAAATGGGACAGATGAATTATTTTGATTCATTATCTGACAGTATAAGATTTTCTTATTTACTTTTATTGTCCATCCATTTTTTGAGCTCCATGATGCCCATCAGCATTCAAAAAACCCCTGGAAACATCGCCTTGGTAGTATGTTACTCTATCATGAAACAATAATCATGTTAACACGAATACTTAATACAGTTTTTTTACACGCAAAGAATTATAGATTGTTCCTTGCTACAACAATTTCTTGACAAAATCAAAATTTTTGTTGCAGTCTGAGTTTGGAGTATTCATTTTTTTAAAAAGATGTCAACATTAATGCCAATATTGATGGCACAATTACTTACCTTTCACAAACTTTGAAGAAATATAATAACCACTCGTTAGAAAAGATCAATTCGGTTGGTGTAATCGGAGTTTTTTTTTGGCAAAAAATGGAAAATATCCTTGGAACACTTGTATTTTATGCTATGTATAGCTTTTTGCTACCCACAAAGTATTGTGACGTTTTAGGTATTGTGACGTCATAATGCAAACCGAGAAAGATGGAGGAAATAATCCCGCACCTTCAGGGATTAGACAACCCTTGTAAGATCATTCAGTGACTTATTTTTCTTGACACTGGTCATTTACAAAATTATTTCGTTAAAAACCACTCTGATTTAACATTCAACAGGACAGAGATGATATTAGATGCAACAAAGTTTCTGATGCACTTGAAGATCAAGACTTCCAATTATCCTTCGATTTATTGCGCCCCGTTATTAGCACAGGCGCCTGAAGTATGGATAATAACCCCCCCTTCTTTTTTTTAATGAAAAAAAATGTAAGATTGTATAATACCTCGAAAATGTAAAATTTCCCCGTCAAACAGATCTATATGTCGTTATATGCAAGCAGATTGTACTTTTTCTCACGTTTAAAGAATGGCCCTATTCGGTATAATAAAAATACACAAGGTAAGAAACAAAAGTTGTAAACAAACGGGGGGTTCCTCGCTTCGAGACAGATTTCCAAGGCAATAACAGTGTTACCTATCATAATTTTGCAAACACTCTGTCTGGGAGATGTTCTTTTACTAGTCTCTTAAACCTAAACCCCGCCATTGATGGTTAATATGCCGTAATTGGACGATTTATTAATCGGATACATAAAATTTTCTCCATTGGCAGCGTTAAAGGAGGTTTTGGAGCTGCTTTTCTGTTTCGCCTTATCTGATTGGTTGATTGTAATACAGTTTAAATATCTAACCAATCAGATAAGGCGAAACAGAAAAGCAGCTCCAAAACCTCCTTTAACGCTGCCAATGGAGAAAATTTTATGTATCCGATTAATAAATCGTCCAATTACGGCATATTAACCATCAATGGCGGGGTTTAGGTTGAATTATGGTTCAAAGGGTACCTGGTGAAAATGGCACCTAGTGAAAACGGCACTTGGATTATGCAAAACGGCACTTGGTTAAAACGGCACTTAGTGAAAACGGCACTTAGTCAAAACGGCACTTGGTCAAAATGGCACTTATAGAAAAAAAGTATAATTATACGTAATGATAATTTGATATATAGATTGATATATATATTTGTGTGAGTATATATACATGTAAACATATATAATCAGGCGCGGATCCAGGAATTGAAGTTAGAGGGGGCGCCAAAAGTAGGCAAGGGGTCTGAGGGCCGCCTTGAGGCCCCCAGTGGGTCCAGGGCAAAGACCTGGTGGGGGCCCAGGGGGCGAAGCCCTCGGAAGCTCCTGGGTTCTAGAGATTTTGAAGGGTAAAAATTAGGTCTACCAGGCAGACATATTTACATTTTCTAGACAAAACTGGGATTTACGTTAACTTTGACAATTTTAGGGGGGGGGCGTGCCGGGTGCGCCCCCCCTTAAATCCGCCACTGATAATTTTTGTTTTCTGGGTGGGTCCATTCTTTTCCCCAAGAAAACAATTTATGTATACACTGAAATAAGTTTTTATGAAATCTATGTGATATATATAAAATAAAATAATAAATGAACCTATGCATTACATACTTTTCTCCACAGATTCATACATTTAAATACCAAAATTGAATTGATTTTTTTTTTTATTTTATTCCTTGAAATATCAGTATCTTCATCTTTTAGTCTCCTTCTTTTTTAAATCAATGAAATTACAGCATAGTTTTTAAAAATAACGTTATTTTTAAAAACAAGATTATAAATAATAACAGCATCATTTTATAATCTAAATAAATGATTATTTGTAACAATATCAACATTGTGTCATCTTAATATTTAATCATTATTATTTAATAGAAATAAATTGATATTCTTCAGTTATATAAAAAAAAAGAACAAACAAATGTTTTTGTTCTTCTATGTACAGGTTTCATATTGTAAAAAAAATTATAGTAAATGTTGTATGGCTATTCAGATTTAAGGATTTTATGTACATTTTAGAGAGGAAAATCTAACTTTCAATCCCTTTGACATATTGTCAAGAAATACATAATAGTAATTGTATATGATTGCAAATTGACGATCAACAGATTATTGAGGGGGAGGTGTGAAAAAGTCTTTTGTTTCTTATTTCTACAAGTGTATTCTAAGTAAACATACTCTAACTGGCTTCTGATTAGTCAACTGTGACTGGCAACCCCCTAAAACAGAGTAGTATACATATTTGCAATATTATAATTTTTTTAATTTCAAAGGACCATAATAATATAATTTGGATTTTATCTCTTTTGTAGAAAATATTAGACATGTAATTTAAAGAAGTACATTTAAAAAAAATCTAACCACTGTACAAAAGTACAATAATTTTCAAATGAATTAGTCTATTTTTTTCCCCCTAAAATATTTTTAAATTATTTTTATCAATAATAATATACACGCTTATTACTATAAATGTAATATAAAGATCCATTTTCTATATAAACAATATCAAATTCTCAAAATTAAAAAGTGCCGTTTTGACTTTTCTGAAGTGCCGTTTTGACTACTCTCAAGTGCCGTTTTGCATATTTCCTAAGTGCCGTTTTCACCAGGTGCCGTTTTGACTTGTACCCGTTTAGGTTTAAGAGACTAGTAAAAGAACATCTCCCAGACAGAGTGTTTGCAAAATTATGATAGGTAACACTGTTATTGCCTTGGAAATCTGTCTCGAAGCGAGGAACCCCCCGTTTGTTTACAACTTTTGTTTCTTACCTTGTGTATTTTTATTATACCGAATAGGGCCATTCTTTAAACGTGAGAAAAGGTACAATCTGCTTGCATATAACGATATATAGATCTGTTTGACGGGGAAATTTTATATTTTCGAGGTATTATACAATCTTACATTTTTTTCATTAAAAAAAAAGAGGGGGGGGGGGGTATTATCCATACTTCAGGCGCCTGTGGTTATTAGGAGACCCATTTTTGTACTCATTTGCAGCAGAATTTATTGTTAAACGTTATAACTTCTATTCTTCTTTTATGTAGCAATATATCTCAATGTCTAATAGTCGATTCGATACGCGAAAGCAAACAATTTTTAAAATGGTGGAAGCTAAGGACAAATAAATTGACGAAACAAAGGTATCAATTACATGTAACTTAACATTATCTAATCATTTTACCATGTCAGCAAATGTATATAATGAAATTGAGTGTTGACTATCGTTTATCAACGGATTTTCGTTTGTTTATATTCATATATATCATTTTTTAACGCTTTCCACACTTCATTTTCCTTTGTCTATGATTCAACACAATTTTAGTAAACCTTGTAGGCTAAATGGTAAGTGGAAACTGGAGAGACACCAAAAATATCCAAAATGCGGTATCTCCGGGCACCTGTGAAATATAATAATTACTTCTTTAAATAGCAGTATTATCTATCTAGAGTTAGATTAGACTATTATATTGTACGAGTATAATATGAACGACTTATCATGCACCCATGAAAGGAAAATGACAGGTGTAACTTCCGCCAGTTCCTAGACGAAGGGTTTTTTGATTAAAAAAAACAGAATTTGTGTAATTTTTCAGTGCTAAATTTGGGTAAGAAATCACATAATATTATTCGAAATATTATTGTATTTGACTGAGGACAGGAGAACGACATTTGCATAATAATTTTAGTTCGAATTTTCTCAGTTTCAGCAGTACAGTGAGTACAGATGGATTTAGGCTAAAGTGTTTTAAGTTCAAAATGCTTCTTTTCTTTTCCTTAATAATGAATACAAATCAGCAGAGCTTTAGAAACATCTGAGACTCTTGGTTGAATAAAGCAACAGATGAGTTGAATGTATTGCAATGCTCAAATGTTTTGTTTGTAGATTAGGCCTAATTAACATACATCACAACCATGTCGGCCTCGGCAGTTTACTTACTGGATTCAAAGGGGAAGGTGTGTAACAGTTTTCTAACAAGCTTTAAAACTTTTTAATGCAGTTCCTGATGTAACTGTAAAAAATAATTTTTAACAGTGAAAACAAAACTAAATAGCTTCCTATTTATCATTTTTCTTACTTTATATATTGTAAAATTGCATTTCAGTCTTATTTAATTTGAATCTAAAACAGCAAAATTCACCAAGTTGTTGATTAAGATTAAGGGTATACTGTAACTTTTAAAAATGTTACTATTATGTTTTCAGTAGTATGGATATTTTTAAGATGTCTTGTATATTTGCAGGTGTTGATAAGTCGGAATTACAGAGGGGACATAGATATGTCGGTCATTGATAAGTTTATGTCACTTCTTATGGAGAGAGAGGAAGAACTGAACACATCCCCAATTATCCAGCATGGCAACACTACATTCATCTTCATCAAGTATAATAGTCTGTACTTGGTTGCCACATCTAAAAGGAATGCCAATGTTGCCATGGTCTTCTCTTTTCTTCATAAACTTGTACAGGTATCAATGATGTGGACATTCTGTTTATTTGAAGAGATGAGATGATTAAGCTTACATTTCATGTATAGATTTTTTTTTATAATGACGAGAAGTTCAGAATATTATATTAATTTCATCTAATTGAACATGTAGCAATCTTCTCATTTGATATTTTGCGATGTAAAAAAAAAATCCCCACTTTTCTTATAATTTTTTTTTTGTGTAATTTTTCTTAAACTTTGATATTTAGGTATTCATTGAATACTTCAAAGAGCTGGAGGAAGAAAGCATCAGAGATAATTTTGTCCTGATTTATGAATTATTGGATGAAGTTATGGATTTTGGATTTCCTCAAACAACAGACAGTAAAATTCTACAAGAGTAAGCAGTTATTTGTCTATAATAGAAATACTTGCTTTTTATTTGCACATGATCTGCATGATAACAAATTTTACAAATATTCCCAGTACAAACGCATTTTGAATTTGTAGATTCATTACACAAGAAGGTCACAAGATGGAGGTAGCACCCCGCCCACCTCCGGCCGTCACCAATGCTGTGTCATGGAGGTCTGAGAAAATCAAGTACAGGAAAAATGAAGTATTTCTTGATGTCATTGAATCTGTCAATTTACTAGTAAGTGCCAAAAAGCGGAGATGAATTTTATTTAAAATGAGTAGGAATTGAGCATAGCTTAATGCATATGGTGCTTCAATTGATTGTTTAATCAACTATGAATTTTTAACATTATCAGGTCAGTGCAAATGGTAATGTACTTCGAAGTGAAATTGTGGGAGCTGTGAAGATGAGAGTTTACCTGTCAGGGATGCCTGAGCTTAGACTGGGGCTGAATGATAAAGTGCTATTTGAGAGTACAGGACGTAAGTACACCAGACTTCTTCTTTGTGCGAGATATGAAAGCATATGTACCAGTTTAAATTTATTTTAATAAACTTAACAAACTTGCATGTTATTAAATCAATTAATTTTATTTATGCCAGGTCAAATTTTTGAGGTTTTAGGAAAATTAATGGTTTGTGGAGATTAGATTTCATGTTTAAAGAAATAACAACATACAGCACTTTGAGCTTTTAAAATTTTGTGAGAGATATATATTCTGCCTCTTTATAGCAAGCACAAGAATAATGAAAATCCCTCCACCCATGACCCCACCCCCTTCACCCTGAAAATTAATTATATTATGACACCTAAGTGGATAAGCAAATTCATGCCAGTATTGATTCTGGTAGTATACCAGTTTAACAATCCTGCTGCTGTAATTATTATAGGGGGTAAGAGCAAGTCTGTAGAGCTGGAGGATGTCAAATTTCACCAGTGTGTCCGACTGTCGAGATTTGAGAATGACAGAACAATTTCCTTCATTCCACCAGATGGAGAATTTGAGCTTATGTCTTACAGGTTGAACACTCATGTAAGTTTTCAGAAATTACAATTTTTATGGTTACAATATCTTTGTAGAAATCTAAATATCTTTAATGGGTTTCATTTTCTTAATTTGAGTTTTCCTTTTGTAGGTGAAGCCATTGATATGGGTGGAGTCTGTTATTGAAAGGCATGCCCATAGTCGAGTAGAATATATGATCAAAGTAAGATCATTATTGTTTGATTACTTCTATCAAACCCCTGTGTTTATTTTCTATTACTTGCATTTTGCTGCTCTGAGTATAAATTAGTTCACATCTTTAGGAAACTAAGTAAGCACAAATGTTACCAGACATTTTAATTCAATAAGGTATTTTTTGTAACCTTTCCTAACAGGCTAAGAGTCAGTTCAAGAGAAGGTCCACTGCCAACAATGTAGAGATCATCATTCCAGTGCCTGCAGATGCAGACTCGCCAAAGTTCAAGACGACAGTCGGCAGCTGTAAATATGCTCCCGACATAAACGCAGTCATCTGGACCATTAAATCATTCCCTGTAAGATATAAATACATTCACAAATATTGCTTAGAATCTCTTTGCTTCAAAATTTCTGAAAACAATATTATTTCAATTAGAGGGTTGGAAAAGGATAATGAAACCAAAGCACAGGGTCTATTCTTATGAATGGTAAAACACATCTTCAGTGATCAGGCTTATAATGAAATGACGCTTATACAGTAAAACTCAGTTATAAGGAAGTCACTGGGACCTGTGAAATTACTTCGCTATATCCGTAATTCGTTATATCCATATAAGGAATTTGTTAAATTTATATATCTGGGGATCCAAGATAACTTCGCTATATCTGTGAATTCGCAATATCCGTGTTCGTACTAAACGAGTTTTACTGTAGCAAACTGTTTTTCATTCCCCTAACCTTTGAATACTGGTAAATGAATTTAACAAATTATGCTTATAAAATGCAAAATACTCATCCCTGCAACTTCACTATAACTGTGTTTTACTGTATATCTAAATTTAGACAGACTATTTATGACATTTCTTTGGTAGGGAGGTAAGGAGTACCTGATGAGGGCCCACTTTGGATTACCCAGTGTGGTCGGAGAGGATACTGAGGGCAGGCCCCCAATACACGTCAAGTTTGAGATCCCCTACTTTACTGTTTCTGGAATACAGGTAAATTTTAACAACATCCTTGATTAAAGCTAACATACCTGGATATCAGAGATTATCATATAATTATTTATGATGGAAAAAAAATTGGGGATTGTGCACTTGTTTTAGTATAAAAGCGTTTTGACTTGCTGGTTTTGGGGTAGTATATTTTACATGATACATTGTTACGCAATAGTAGAAGTCATCATCTGCATTTTATATTCTATTCTCTTTTTGAATAGGTGAGATATTTGAAGATTATTGAGAAGAGTGGATACCAGGCCCTGCCGTGGGTGCGTTACATTACACAGAATGGAGATTATCAACTTAGAACCCAGTAATCATCCGATGAGGAACAACTGCAGAAATCACCTTAATCTTTAGAGATAATTAGTGACCAGCGCTTCTTATGTCATCATAATACATCATCAGTGTTGTGGACTTGAAGTCATCATAATCCATTGTCAGTTAGAAATCACACTCCAGTGCTTTTGGTGCAATGTAAGAGATGGACAGACAACTGAAACTGCTTTTTTATTACTTCCTCAATGGGTGGGGATTTGTAAATTACCAAATATACATGTATAATAATAAAAATATAATATAGATCTTAACTTAAAAATATTTATCATTCATTTGGAATTTCTGAAACCATGTATTTAAAAAAGATTTCCCATGCAGGGAATTTATCTCATTAAAATAATTTTATTGTATTGCTTTATGTAAAATAGTATTTATAAATGTCAGTCCTAAACTGAATAAAATCTCGTTATTAATTTACAAGTATTTCTGTATCTTGTTCATATATGTAGCAGTTGTTCATAGTATTTGATTAGAAGAATTCGTTAAACCTTTTCCCATGGTTTACACTCTTAACCAATTTGCAAATTCATTTCTTGAGTGGAAAAGGAAAACAAAATTTACAGCTGATGGCATTTATTATGCATTAGTACAAAAATATTGCATCGTACACATAGAGATGTGCTAAAAAATAATTTTTCCGTAATATTTCATATTGCTATCATTGCATACTAGTATTCATTAACTCATGTGTTGATGGGCAAAATTTGTAAGTTTTCAGTAAGTCAAAAAGATGAAACAATGCACATTTTGAATTGCAATTGTCTTAAACAGATAAGTTTACATTATGTTTGAAAGAGAGTGCATGTCTACATTCACTATAATATCTCGTAAAATAAATAATGTGCAGCAATATTACTTCTACAGCAGTAAGAATAAACATATCACAGAGATAATATCACAGTTGTTGGAAGCAATGAACAGTTATTAAGCACTATTTGTTCACTGGTATAGTTCGTTAGGCACTGCTGTTATCTACAATTGGTTGTAGGCAAGACTTGTATCATTGGCTACTGTAGTACGTAGTCTACACTAGGCTGTGATATCCTGCTCCTTTGGCTACCCTTTGTCCTACAGTGAGTCTAAATCCTGCAGCCTACTTTCTCCTGCCCTTCCTGTAGGCATGAACCCCTGGCACTGGTGAACTATCTGTATCGTACCCAAGCATTTTCCTTAATTTTACAATCTCTTGTTTATATCTGCAAAGGCATAAATAGGATTACATTAAATTTCATTTCCTGTGACTTCATAATACATGTATATTATAAACGTAACGGATATGATGAATTATGCTTATATCAAAGCAAATTTCTTCATCCCTGACATCTCGTTATAAGCATGTTTTACTGTATATACATACATTTAATGCACAATTACCTGACAAGATGGTGATCTATGTAGTCCTGACTTTCCTTAAGCTGTTCTTTCAGTACTATGTTTTCACTCATTAGTTTGGCCCTCTCTTCCTCCAGATCCTTTTGTGTATTTAGTGTGTACTCTCGTAACTGTTTGCGTAACGTGGCCCAGGTCTCCGCAGGCTTTTCTCCAGGTCTGTTAAAAGTGTGATACATGTTTTTATGTATAATGATCGAAAGGAGAAATCTATTAAATGAGGGGATTATTTTTCAATGAGGAGACCTAATAAAGCTTTACCTCATCATTACATCTTCATCATCTGAAAGTCCATACTAAAAAATAAAAGAAATTAAGTATAAAATGAGCTGAAATTTAAAAATCTTGTACTTCCTCTCATAACTGTGCTATGACAGTATGTTTATTTGATTTTTCTCTAGTTTAAGAATGAAATGAAAAACATTTCATTTCTAACCCCCCAAAATTATGATAAATATAACCCAATTAAAAAATAACTGGATGATTAACTATCTGATAAGTGATTAACCTTGACCTTGTTTTTGTAGTTCTGTACGGTCTGTTTGAGTTTGTTGACCTCTCCTTTGAGGCGGGTGATTTCTCGGAGGTTGGAGGAGTTGATTTCTGAGTCCGACAGTTTCAGCTCTGTCTCATCAGGTCCCATGTCAATGTCGTCCAATCCTCTCTCTTCACACTGGAGTCGCAGGTTCCTAAAATGTATAAGATTTGTCTTTTTCGTCTTATTTTAAATATTACTTGATTATCTCCTAATTGATTGGGTTGTCTATTGCATTTGTAATGGCTAAATGCAATTTATCCCATGTTTATCCCTTTATCCCGTGAATATGAATCTTTGGATATTTTTTTTGATATCCCACACTTAAGTGTAGTTATGACTTCACAATGGTTTTTGCGTTAGCGTGATGAAGTAAAATAAAGAGGAGTCCTATATAAAACAGTGTATAACATTGGTTGTGAAGTATTAAACATGGGATGAAAAAATCTCCCATGATTTGTAATTGGATATGATTTTATCCAATTTTACTCATTGTGTGTTTTTATCTCCAAAGCTCGGGGATAAAAAACACACAACTCGTTTGATAAAAATCATATCCAACTACAAATCATGGGAAATCCTATATATATCTTAATTTCAAACAAATTATGTAATAGAAAAAAGTACATGTACCATCATCATCAATCATTTTAAATTCACTGCGGTCACTGTACATAGTAAATAACATTTACTTACCTAGGGAAAAATTTTGTATTTGTATAATTATACAAAAGATGCATTGATAAAATATTTTTTCAAAGCAGATTTCCATCAACTCCACAAAGACTATTTCCAAACAAACAATAATGATTCTATAGTATTTTGTTAACCATGTCTGTTTCTTGATTGTGAAAACTACTATTGAATCATTTTTATTCTGGCTTGTCAATGCTCATGGGCAATCAAATGAACTAGCTGGTTCTTGTGGACATGATTTTGTGGAAAACTTTTATTTACAGAATTTTCATTGAACTGATACATTGACAAAGATATTGTTCCTGGGAATGTAAATTTGTGGCTGAGGTTGATACATGAACATTGATCCTCCTCTAAGAATAAGAAATTCACAGTATTACATATCAAATACCTGTAATAAGGATTCCACAGTTTTATATATTACATACCTGTAATGTATAAGCAGCTCTTCGTATTTATGCAGCAGACTCCGCTTGCTCTCTCGATACTGCTGAGCGGCCAAACTTAACTGTTCCTCTCGCTCCTTGTGTGATCGAGAAATGTCCTTGTGCATATTTTCTACATAATCCCTCATTCTACCTGAACTGCGACCATCAGGTCCTGCATTGTTCTTATCCACAAATTCCTTCAAAAAAAAAAAGAACATAAACACTGTCAAATCATAAGGTTTCAAACAAATCTCAAGAAAAAATTCTAAGTATCTTCGCCATTTTTTGCCACAATTATGTTAACTATTATAGTCTTACAGCTATATCCTCCACGTATTTGATGAGGCGCCCTCTATAGTCCTCGCCGAGGTCCTTGACCTTGTGCTGGAGTCTGTTGAGCTGCAGTTCTAACTGCTCCTTCTCCCCACGAGCCACAATCAAAGCCTGATAGAAAATTATTACAACCATTTCAATTGGTAAATGATTCATGGCAACTTTTATTTTGGAGAGAATGTCAAGATAAATTATTGGTTATATCTTGTGAGGCTCTATCTTGATCCTTACAAAGAAAGCTTTAATCACAAATTTCTTTTTGATTAATATTTCTTCTGCACAGTATTACTGTATCATTCATATACTTTTGAGAAGCTATTATAAGCATACTATTTGGTAACTGAATAGATCATAAATATGCTTCATGCACATATGGCAATGCCCAAAACCTGGTACATGTATTTAGTATGATTGCTTCATTTTGTGAGCACTTGATACATTTTTTGAATTTAATATGCATAGTGGTCTAAACATATTTTTCCTGTTGCATGTTAAACCACAAAGGCTAGGTAACAGGATAAGAACTTATTTCAATCACAAAGCAAGCAACTACATGTGTGTTCTTACATCATTGATGCAGCACCAAGTGATCTATATATGTAAGGGACATATAGCAGTTACAAAGCAGATTCACACACAAACATGCAGTACATACAAACTCTGAATGGCACCCTTCTTACGATTTGATAATCAAACCACTTTGTAAACTTAAATAAAAGGAGTTTTCCAAACATGAAATACATACTGCATTCAGTTCAGCCAATCGACGTTGTCGCTCTCTTGCCAAATTACGAGATTCCTGCAACTCTTTCTGGACAGAATTTCTGAAGCAATCAGAAAATAATGGTACATTTGATATTTTTCAAAATGAAAATTTCATTTATTGTATGATCCAGTTTGTTGATGCGAAACACAACTTACAATTTGGCTTCCAATCTCACTCTGTCATCCCCATGCTCTTTCTTCAGTCTTTCCATGTCTCTCTCATATCGTCTCTTATTATTAAACAGCTAAAAAAGAAAATAATGAAATAAGAACAAACCACAGTGAACAGATTTTTAAAAGGAATCTGCAAGATACTTAGGGACTTCTTTTACCCTCTTCATTAATTAATTAAAACATAGTCCTTAGAATACTTGGATATATTCACCAAAAACAAATAACAAAGCCCTAAATCTTACAGTGTTCTCCACTTGTGATCTGTCTGTCTGTGTTCCCAGAATCTCATCAGCCTGTTATTGAGTAATAAAAAAAAACGAATAAACTCTTGACTTTTCAAAGGTTTTTTTCTACGTTTTCCTAATTTAATTAAAGAAAATGATTAAAGCTAAATTGTATACAAAAAAGTGCCTGTATTTTTTTTATCTACTGGTATATTAATTTATAGTGCTCATAACTGGAATAAAGGGTATTTTTTGTAGAAAGAGCAAACATATATAGTCAAACATTCAATATACATGTATATCAACTAGTTTTCAGAAACTTTCTCTCATATATCCTCTTTAAGAGGGTACATACACACAAATATAAGCACTTCTAGTTGAGAAAATAAATACAGAAGCTTACCTTGACTTTGCCAGACGAGTTCTTGATGACAATGGCCTTGACCCTGCTGACCTCTGCCTCTGGGTCACCTATTCCTGGGTCAGAGTCTGACAAGGCATGGATCTGCTTCATCAAGGCAGCCTTGGCATTCACTAAGTTGAGCAACTCAATACTTAGTTCATCATTCCTCTTGGTCTATAAATAACCATATTATGCATTAAATACACAATAAGGGTTAAGAATGAGCAATTAAATGTACCCAGTATCAGGTTCTTCAGTATTTAATGAACCTGCATCTTTCTAAAAATGTATTAAAATGAAAATATTTAAAACTAGATGCTGATATATAATCGAATATAATTAATTTCCTGCCTCTTTTTCATGTTCTCTGACAAGAGCCAGATAGTTAGTTTTGAGGACGACATATTCGTCAGCCAAGTCTTTTCTGTCCTTCTCCATTTCTATCAACCTTTCTCTGGCATTCCTGGCAGCTTTTTGATGTTTATCTCTCTCATTATCTGCCTCCAACAAATTATTCTCCAGCATTAAAATCTACAATATCATCACTTACTGATCAGAAATTGACATATTATTAATACAGTTGTATACCGTATAGCAAAATTTCTTGGCGGGTGTAAAATTTAGCATTTTGCCTGCTCAAAGGTATGCCAATAATTTTGGCATAATTTATTTTAGCTGACACAGGGTTTCAGGTCTTTGCATATGAAGACAAAGATGAGTACTGAATATTCTAGTGATAAAAATTTTAGCGGGCTACCATCAAAATACCAAAATTAGCACCCCGCTAAAATAACCTACTGTACCGTATGAGTACCTATACATCAAAGTGTGATACTTGTATTTGGTTAATATAAATACAATTTCATTGCTGTGATACTGCTGATCTGTATAAAAGTTGTCTGGAGTACACTCTGCTTACCTTATTGGTCAGTTCAAACTTTGTGGCCTCAGCATCCTCTCTGATTTTGTTGTTTTCGATCTGCATCTCCACCAAAGACTGTGACACCTGAAATGACAATTTTAGAAAATAAACCTCGGAAACCATAAGAGGAACTTAATTAAGCTGTGTCAGAGATATTTTACATCTGTTCATTTCATCTTAACATCTCTTTGCTAGCCAAGGATGACAATTTACTCCTCTCCTCAAAATAGGAAAGGAGCAGATTACCACCCTTGGAAGAGATACATTTATCAAACATTCTCTCCCATTGAAAGCATTTAATCTTATAATGAGTTAGCACTTTTTGCTTTGTCTCTCCCACCCCTTTCAGCACCCCCTCACACAGTGCTGACCCCCTGACCTTTAGCTTCTCTTCCTCTGTCATCAGTAACTGTTGAGACAGGTCAGTCTTGGTGTGAGCCATGCTCCCAAATTTATTCTGCATTCCATCCAGTCGAGTCTTCAGTCTCTCATTGTCGTCTTTCAGTCTCAGCTAAAATGGATCAGGGTATTGTACAGGGTATGTATGCATGTAATTTTAAAGATATCAGTTATTTGTAGTGTTGGCAACGAGTACCCGGTTAACCGGGTAACCGTCGAACGATGCGAGTATCGGTTAGTAAAACTGCTATTCGGTTACTCGCATGAAAAAAAATCTACATAGTAAATATGGATATAAAATGATTGTTTTATAAATTATAAATGTATATACTTACACATTTCCCTAATTTTAAGTACCGCTAGTCTTGATCTAATACATGGTTGTAGTGGATCAAATTGTTTTGATTAGTTTTCACAGTTTATATAATAAATAGCTTTGATTGTTTGGGGGGTATACAACTTTTGAAGGCCTATGTTATGATTACATTAACTCATTTGATAATTTAACGAAATGCCGCCACAGACAAATTAAGCTTGAGGTTGTAAGAAAAAGCAGTTGAATCAAAATCACATATCAACAAAATAACTATTAATTACGGAGTACGTAGATAAATATTATTCTCCTAGATAGCGACATATTTCGGGGGCTGAAAAGGAAAGCAATTGTGAGACGGTGATTAACGTCTTTATTTGTCTTCTTCGTGTGTCAAATTCCTTATTTTCTTTAATCTAAAATCAAAATTCGTTGACAATATTTCACGTGTGTATTGTAAATATAGTGTCCATATAAGTATATTTGTGTATTACTACTGCCGATAAGTAAAGCATAAGATAAATAAAAGATGTGGATACTTTTACGAAAAATCATCCGAGTAACCGGGTACTCGATCGGAAGATGAAGCGAGTAACCGGTTACTGAAAATCGTCCGATTTGCCAACACTAGTTATTTGTATTAATCAGAAAGAAAAATCGCTAATCTTGCGAAAAATTCTTTTATGACATATCTCTTCAAGGTTGTACTTTCCCTTTTGAAATTATTTTTTTCTTTAAAAGGAAGTAATGTAATTTATGTTTCAGGGATGTATAAAATTAATTTCTGTCAAATTTCTACATTACATGTACTTACAATTCTAATAACTTAATCTACACTTACATTTTCAACCTCCAGTTGCCTTATGGTTTCCTTGACATCGTTAAGATTACTGATCTGCGCCATTGGTGCTGGACCTACACCTGCCTGCTGCTTTAGGTCAATAATCCTGGCTCTGTACTGGGTGATCAACTCCTAAAATTTACATAAAACAAAAAAAATCCTAACGTTTTCATAAACAAGATAATTATTTTACAAGTACTTTCAATTTTAACATTTTTTCCTCTCATTTCTGTTTTGAATTTCAAAAAGTAGAGATATGTAAATACACCACTTTTATTTTTTTTCTCTGAAGCAGTGATTAATTATGGAGTGTGACCTGTGGGATGTACATGTACCATGGTAGAAATCACATATTTCATACATTGGGATCCATCTAACAAACTAACCTGAGCATAGGAGTCATTAATGATGGGGTAGTTCTTCACTTGGGAGAGGCGTATTGTAAACTGTAGAACAGCGTTAAATGTACTGGGGTCAGCCTGGGGTTTGATGTTCAGTAGAGCTCTTGTCTTACAGTTCCCTCCCAACTCCTCCCTCAGCAACTGAGTTAACTTTGAATCACTGGAAAGAAATTAGTATAGTGTACAATGAAATAAATTTAAAATTATTGATTTTTCAAAACTGAGAAAATAAAATGGAAGATTTATGCATGCGTCTTTTCAAATTTTTATAAGACATAACCTTTCTTGCCTTTGTTACCCCTCCCTTTCCCTAATACTCCTTCCCAAGCATAAGTTGATTTTTTTTTCTGTTTTATGAGGGGATAATTTTTTTCACCGAGGACACAAAATTTACATTGTCGATTTATAGAATTTTTATAAAAATTGCATTTTAACAAATATTTTTATATATAATAAGGTCTTTTTTAATTATTTGATACATCTTGCTCAATAGTATTAAGTAGTCAGAAAAATTACCAGGTATGTGTATTTACGTTGTGAAATATTTGTTATAATCATAAACAGAAAGATGGCATACATGTATTTCCAAATCTTCATAATTCACATTAAATAATGATATATTTTCATTTAAATAAAATATATTGCATACAAATTAAGTTCACAAGAAATTGTATGTCATTATAAATGTCACATCTATATTAACTTAATTTTGTCAAAATGCACTGACCTATAGCTTATGACTCGGTCTGCGTAAGGGTTGCTGGCCAATGAGATGACCAGAGAATTGAGACCATTGAGAGCCTTGCTGAGTGTTGGTCCCTCCCTCTGTCTCAGCTGAGCTGCATCCTCACTCAGCTTCTCCAACCCCGGCAGCTCAACGACCGTGAAGCGAGAATGGTTCGGTTTAGGATTATCTCCCACCAACTGAAAAACGTCAAATTATGATAAAAAATAACAAAATTATCTGTTTATAAAAACAGTCCTAAAGGTTCCAACATGTAACAGACACAGGTATATAAAAAGTTAAACCCCCTCCAAGAAGATAAGAAATTTCCTACGGAGAAAGAATCAATAAATTAATTTTGTTGACAGTGTTACTATGTAAGAGGTTAGATGGTGGTTTATCAGTGTTATCAGGGCAAATACTGACCTTTTACAATCAATAGTGAACCAATACCACAATCTCCAGGAACCTCTCAACTACTGTATAAACCCCTCATACAATGGAGTTTCCTCCGACTTACAATGCCACAATGTATCTTTTCTCAAGTCTGCATTTTTCTATTGATACTCTAAAGAAACACTGCTGTGCTACTCATATGGACAATTATATACAGGGCTTAAAAGGTAAAATTACTTTGATTTATTTTCCCAGAAGAAAAATTGTCTATTTGTAGAGATAAATGAATTTTTCTTAAATACGTTTTTCTAATATGAAATTATTCTTGTTATGTGTGAAATATATTTTTTTGTATTATAACGATACAAGTGAATTAACAAAATTTCATTTAGGTTTTGCTATATTTGTAGATTTCAATTAATGAATACCGGGGTAATCTTTTTAAATGTGGTAGCTACATGGCCTTTTAGAAGGAAAATAAATCTGAGGTACAAAATTAAAAAAAAATAAAGTTTCTAACAATTAACACTAACAAACTCCTTACCTCTGACTTTGAATGAAAATTCCAACTAAATTTAATTACTTGCTATAAATTATTGTGATTTTGAAAAAAAAATCTTATAGCTAAATAAGACTCATTCATGTATGAAGCTACACTTGGTAAATGATATTGGAATTAAACATGAACCCAATAATGTCTCTGTATACATAAAAGTAATCTATTATGATGGTACAATTATGTAAAATGAAATTTTCAATTAATTTTAGAGACTGCTTTAAAGCTCTGTTCAAAGAAATTATAAAGGTGGAAAATAAGAGGGGAGAATCTTTTAAAGTTCCAGTCATGCTTGAGAGGAAATGAATTCTAGGTACACCTATAGAATTTGTTTGCATGCACACCAACAAATAATAAAATTCTGATTGATATAACACATTTAAAGCTCACAGGTTTCAACAGGTATCTTACACAGGATAGGTACAACAAAAAAGCTATAAAGATAAATAGAAAGATACAGAACACATATATTTCCAGTCTAGCATAAATGTGTCATACATTGGATCTTTAAATCACATTTATATATACATGCACATTATATATATATAGGAAGTCTTCCTGATAGCATCAAAATTCTCAAAAGTTGAGAATTTCTTATTCAATGTGTCCACTATTTTACATGAGACAAAATCAAAATGTTTTATATGAAATTTTTCAATTTTTATCATTTTACACTTTCATCCTCCTACAGTATCTTGAAAAGTATTTTAAACATGGTTAATTTCATAATCATCCCCCTCTCCTTCTACTAGTCTGATAAGAAAATGACTGAGAACAGTAGCTGGCTTTCATCTGCTTAGTAAGAATAGTTTCAAGAGGAGATGCAGAAAATTAAATTTATTTCAGAGAAAAGCTGTAAGCAACAATAAAATGCTCTCTTTTACTAAATATCCTCCAGTTCTGATCATTTCTTACCTTTTTTGGTTTCATCTGACAGATAAATTATATAGCATCATCTTAAAACTTTGTACACTTTTGTTTCTTTCACTATGCTAATTGTTACCAATTATTAACTTTCACTAAAGTACATACAATGTACTTTTAAAATCTTTGAGTGACACATTTACCAATTCTATGTCAATAAGGATGGTATAATTACCAATTTTAGGTCAATATGGATGATATAATTACTATGTCTAGGTCAAAATGGATGACAAAATTACCATTTCTAGGTCAAAAAGGATGACATAAATACATTTTCTAGGTCAATATGGATGAGATAACTAGGTCAATATGGATGAGATAATTACCATTTCTAGGTCAATATGGATGATGGTAGCAGCATGCTGGGAAGCTGGACCAAAATCAGTCGCTGCTTCCGTTCTTCGTGCCATCCCTTGTCGGAACTGAGAATGACCATCAGAGGCATCTCTCAGCACAGCAACGCTGCAGTTCTGAATAATGAAAGATGACCTTCAGTCTTTGAAGATTACAACTGAGGTAAAAATGCCATTAAACAAAATCTGTTTCTAACCCAGTACAGAGCAATGCAATAATTCTGGTTATCACTTTAAACTGATCTATCTTAGATTCTAATAGTTGATGATTTTTGCTTCTTTATGTAAATCACAAAATAATGACCTTGACCTAGGTCATGTAATTATACTGACCTTGGCATGCACTCCTTTATCTGCAGTCTCTTGAATATCTAAGTAAGCCCCACCACTTCCTGGGACTTGTAGCAGATCCTTCACTAATTCATTGTACACCTCAACCATAGACATTGATACTCGAGGGTTCATTCTTCTTACTTTAGTATCAGTCATGTACTGTTCTATAAAAACATGAAAATTTGGTGAGAGGATTTTTTTCCTACCTGAAATTTGTTTCTTGCTTTTATTTGAATGCTCTCTCTCTCTCTCTCTCTCTCTCTCTCTGACTCTTCTTTTACAGTAATTGCGACGTAAAATGTTTATTTAATACTTAAAAATATTCAGTGACACAAGATATACTAGTTATTTAGTGCTTTTTAATATCTAATGTTATAGAAAAAAACAAACCTCCAGTAAGTTTACTAAACAGATAGTCCAGAATCAGTGGAACTAGTCCTGCTTTCTGAGTGCTCTCCCCTTGTATAGAAAAGGTTTTTCCAGACTCACTCTCCCCCATAACAAGTAAGCACACATTAAATCCTGCCATGTGTAGATCAAGCAGGTCGTCCACTGAGTGTTTGTATACATCATAGTTTGTAGCATCTTTTCTGTGAAGATTGGCTAGACTGCACGAAAAACAAAAATTCCTAAATATTACATACTGCAGCATAAATTACTCCTCTAAGATTGACAAGTCATGAGCTTGGAATGTGGTCACAGTGGAGTTTCAGAAACTAGAAAACTTATGAGACTAATGTTATCAAGAGTAGTCCAATTTTTGATCTATTAAAATTTCATGCATTATTGTTCACGTTCAAAAGATTTTAGTACTATTACATGGGAAAACATACTTAAGAAATGGACCACCAGATTTGGCAGCAATCCTTTGACCTTCCACCACCAAAGACTCTGGTCCCTCGGCTCTGATGGGTTTCCGGATTCTTCCAACCACTTCAACATTCATTTTCATGCAATCCCTAGTAATATAGAAATCATACTTTTAGTTAACTATCAAACACACAACCTTGGTAGGTTCAATTCCTACTGTCAAGAATGGTGACAAATAATTCCCGATAAGATTTCGCTTAGAAAATTCAAATGTGTCAGTTGAAGTGTAATTATTATCAACATGTTTCCTCTTCTTTTTTATTTATACAAAATTTTATTCACAAATAAAAGTGAATGGGATCGGGCAACAGGCAAGACCTATATTTTAGCCCTCTTCCTAAAGAAGAAAGAAGATGAAATGCCAGGATTTGAAACCAGCTAAGATTCCCACAACTCAAGAACTGAACTTGAGTCTTATTACTCGGACGGATTTAACATTTAAACAAACAAAACGGCACGAGAATTATATATCTAAAAAAAGGTTTTTGGCTTTTAAGGAAAAAACTAAAATGCACTATAGAGCAAAATTTGGTAACGGAATAAGGAGGAAACATCTTACACTGCACTGTTGAAGGATGACACTGAAAATATTTCCTTTACCCTTGGATTTTTGATCTTACAAGTTTTTAATAAACTTATTTTAGGCATCAACAATTCTTAGAATATTGTAGATATCAAAATTACCATTTAATCTGCATTAAAATACTTACTAAATTACAATTTTTGATTACACATCCCAATATATTTATTTTCAGGATCACCGACTTTGTTTACGTTAGTTTCGGCGTGTTCGGTACTGGATAAGTTGTACAGTAAGTATTCGTGTATCCTTACATCACACACACTCTTTCTTTATGTGTGCGCATTATTTCATTAGAATTAGTTGTACTGATATAACTTCACTAAAAGGGGTTTTCTGACTATCAACTCAAGTCTAAGATTATTAAATTTAAATGGGAAAAAATTAGGCTTAGTCGAATCACAGGCACCTGTCTGAAGTGTGGATACCCCTCTCCATGTAAAAAAATATATATATATATATATATATATATATATAAAAGCCTATAATATATTACTCAAAAATAACAGATTTCCCCATCTATGATATCTGTATGTTGTTCTATGAAAGCAGATTGTACTTTTTCTTACTTTTAGATATTGGCCATGTACGGTACAATAAAATGTATATTTTTATTATACTGTACATGGCCAATCTCTCTAAACGTAAGAAAAAGTACAATCTGTTTTCATAGAACATCTTTTATTTTTGAGAAAATTTGGGTTTTATATTTTATTTATTGATGTGCCTTTGCCAATTATTGTAATTGTGTTTGTGCCAATAAATATTTGTATTTGTATTTGTATTTATTTGGAGGGGGGTATCCACACTTTGGGTGGCTGTGGTCCAATGTGTACCATCGCTGCCCCCTCTTTGCTGCGATGTTGTCACAACGAGCACCCCATCCCACAAGTTAGAATGATCTAACTGTGTCTCGGGACAAGCCACTACCCTCCCTCCCGAGTTCATTTTTATTGAGCTCTCAATATCCATCATATTATTATTTATTTTTCTATTATTTATCATTATCTTTTAATTACTTCCAACCGCGGGGGGGGGGGGGTACACTTCTCATGCCCGTGTTCTTATTTACAGATATACTGTACGACCAACTTTACTACTGGTGTTTTGAAATCTCCAGGTCTTTGGAAATGGTTGCCTACAGATCATGAAACAAAGTTCTCTAAGCCTCCCCCCTTCCTGAGAGGAAACTGCATGATAAATCTTAAAATGACGACAATGACAAACGAAATATATCGAGAAATTTTTATTGCCATTTGAGCAATTAAACAGCGTTCTTCTAAGTTAAATACTACAACGTATATATATTACATATCAACTAGTGCTAATTGTAACGGGAACCGTTACAGATGTTCCCCAAACGCTCCCCAACTCCCTTTCGTTGCTATATTCCCTGTAAGCTTCATTAAATAAGACAAACTCTGTGCATTTTTTACTTTAACAACGTTTTTCCAGAAGGATACCAATTATATTCAATTTTTAGCATTGCACCCAAGCGCATGTGAATGCATGTGCGTTATGACCATATCATCTTGTCTTTCAAGAGTATTTTTAAATATACTCGTTTCAAATCCACGCACGTGCGTGCACGTACATGATGATCATACCTTCTTGTAGGACTCCCTTACATCTATTTATGTTCTATATCCCATCCTGTTTGGTTGAAAAACAAGGGAGTTATAGACATTTAAAGTTTCAGCCAATCAGATTGCAGCACACGTGCATGCACATAATTTCATGATTTTTTTTATATCATTTTGTAGGATATCCTAATGCATGACTACATTTTAAATTTCAAAGAATTTCGTCAAAAAACAAAGGAGAAATAGCAATTTAAAGTTTCAGCCAATCAAATTGCAGCACACGTGCATGCACGTGGTTTCATGATTTTTTTTTTTGTATATCATTTTGAAGGATATCCCAATGCATGACTATATTTTAAATTTCAAAGAATTTCGTCAAAAAACAAAGGAGATATAGCCATTTAAAGTTTCAGCCAATCAGCTTGCAGCACACGCACATGCGCATGCTTTCATGAAAAGTCTTATATATCATGCGGTAGATCATTATAATGTAGGACTATGTTCAAAATTTCAAAGGATTATGACAAGAAACAAGAAAGTTATTGATACTTTAGTTTCAGCCAATCAGAGCAAAGCGAACGTGCATGCGCGTGAAATCTTGCTATTTTGACCATGTTATCTTGTCTATACTACTAATGTATCCTTACATTATGAGTTTCAAAAAATTTCATCAAAAAATAGAAAAGTTACGGCAATATCCATTATATTGGTAATTTCACCTAATGCACGTGCGCGCTCTTGCAAGCACGTGCGCGCAAAATGACCTTTGTTTGGCAACTCTACATAACATGCCTACTAACCCTAAAAAGGTTTCACCTAAGTCGGATGTGTAGTTTACAAGATCACTCGTGGACAAAATTTTCCCAGGAAGAAGAAAAATAATAATAATAATAATAAGAAACAGAGTAAAAACAATATGTATATATATTGGGGAACATAATAAAGATAAGTAAGTTTCATTTAGAATTAATGAAAGAATGTAAAAATGTTTGTTGTACTTTTCTTTTGATTTTGTATACGAATTAAATGAAACTGTAAAACATCATTCAGTTTCACAGGTATTAACGTTTGATCAGATGATAAGGATCGAGAATTCCTGCAAGTTTCTTGCGCTGCCTTAAAACAAAATCTTCTACATTGTTAAGAGGGATACATGAACAATAGGGGAAAAAATGTCAAATCAAAGAAAAATAACAACATTCATGCAAGCAAGCATAAAAAAATAATCTCTTTGTGGTTTTACAGGAAATTAATACAATGCACATGATAAACTAATCTTACTCACTGAAGCAATCTTGCATCCTGATTATGACGATATAAATCGATGTTGTTTTATATTCAAACACATAAAACAGGATGAATTCAAACTATACATCCTAAGTTCAAATAAACCAGAAAAGCAATACTGTATTATATACTCATTATTCCGTCTGGTTCAACAAAGCCATTTACAGAGCAGAATCATACGATTTCAAGATGTCCTAAACTTGTTTAGAACTCTTAGAATAATACAACTTTTAGCTGGAACCATTTTGACTATTCCATTATTTTTTGGTTATCATTTTCCAGGGTGGACAGAAAATAGCCTAAATAGTTATACGCTTGGCATGTCAGGTACCGAAAACCATAAAGTGTTGACCACTACTCTGGCAACCCTCTGGCTCAGATTTCCCGGACTGGCCACAGCACGGAAAAAAATAGGTTCCGTCCAGCTTGACTGGTGTTTTGGGGTGGTACTTGCACAGATTGGTGGATGAAACTTCTGCGTGACAGCGAGGGCAATCTTTGAGGGACTGACGCTTGAATCGGCCGTGACACTCGGGGGTTTCCTCAGCGGTTGACAGAACGCGCAGCTTCCTCTTCAAGTGAAGTTTGTTCTTCTTCTCCTGCTCCAACTCTGTCGTCCTTAAGTCCAAGATGGTGGACATCAGCATCATCTGCAAAAATACATGTTATCATGAATTTTTCTGTTCATTTAATAAAATGAATGAAAATAGATTTAGTTAACATTTTTTCCTTCAAATATTTAAAATTAAATTTGTAATCTATTAAAAGTTGCAACTTTTAAGTTTAAACCTTACATTTTCTTCCAGTTCTGCAATGACCTGACGCTGTCTCCTGTTTTCTATTATTAGATCCTCATTAACTTGTCGCAGATGATCATTGTCCTGGCTGAGACCATTTGCCTGTTCCCGCCATTTCTCCTTTTCTAGGACTATTTCTTTGAGCAGTATGATTTCTTGTTCCTGTATTGCGACTTTATTTAAGGCTTGTTGCTTGACTAAAATGTCTGCTTCTAAGCCTAATAACTGCAAAGAGGAACATACTGACAATATTTGGTGTAAGTGTGGACAAAGTCAGCAAAATTCATGATTTTAAAAACGGACATTTTTCAAATTTATAATATCTATGTAAAATTAATTGTTGAAAATAAGATGAAATATTTATATATGATAAATTAATGCTCATAGCACCCTTCCACTCTCCCAATTCATGAAAAAAAACTATTTAAAAGTAAACTGATACCTAATAAAACGGTTTATATTTTAAATACATGTATATATTGTATACCTTTTGTTTTAAGGTGTCAATTTCTTCTTGTTGTCTAGTAACTTGCTGTTCTACAATTGACATAAATACCTCAAGAGATTTTCGACATTAAAAAGAACTTTGATGAACAAATTACTGATGAATGAACATGTACTCTTGATTACTAGTCTGAAAAACTGTTTGTGATCCTGATTATGGAATTTTACCATAATATTGGGACAATTAAACTAAATAAGAATCTACCTCTGTTGATCGCCTGTAGAATGTCGTGTCCTAAATGCGGGGTAGTGGACCCCAGGGTTATACCAGAAGCACCCTCCAGATTCATACTGTAGGGAAAATGATTGAATATAATTTAATTTAAATTTAATTTATACTTACTGTTAGATAGATACGGTTTCCCTTTGTTACAGTATACATTGATAAGCTAAATATAGATATTTGTGAAGAGGGATCCATACACCTCTTTTTATAACTTCTGTATCATGTATCAAACAAAATTATCTCCACAGTCTATATTATTAATGTATTATTTCATACACATGTAGTATGTATTAAGTTTTTTTTTTCTAAACGTACAGACAATATATATTTGCATGAGACCTATACTTCATTTCAATGATAAAGTGTCAATCCCTGCATGAAAAGGCCTTATATGTAAAATCAATAGACAAGGATATCAGAAAAAATTTCGATGTAAGAAGAACATTCCAGTTACAGTGGGGAGGGGGGGGGGGCACAACCATACATTTTCAATTAGGGGGTCATCAGATGTCATTATTCAGGGGGCACAAGCATAAAGTGACTGTTTTCTATAGTAATCTATATATCGGCAAAATTATTCGCTCCCCCCCCCCTTCCGGTTTTTACAGCTATGGAGTGCAATTTATCAAAACTATTTCCTCGTTTTTTATTTTCATATACATGTATATAGCATTTCATTTTTTTAATCTTAGTCGTTCTTTTCTTCGCTATTTATAAATATTAAAGCCATTACTATACATATATTGATCAATCTTAAATTGGATTTATTAAAAATATTTTTTTTCTTTGTTGAGCAGGTGAATACGGAAGCGTATTAGTGCCACTTGGACACTTCACTTTTTTTTTAATTTCTACACATTAAAGTGTAAATTTTACACATTAATCTGTAAATTTTACACTTTAATCTGTAAATTTTACACTTTAATCTGTAAAATTTACACTTTAATCTGTAAATTTTACACATTAATCTGTAAATTTTACACATTAATCTGTAAATTTTACACATTAATCTGTAAATTTTACACATTAATCTGTAAATTTTACACTTTAATCTGTAAATTTTACACTTTAATCTGTAAATTTTACACTTTAATCTGTAAATTTTACACAGATTAATCTGTAAATTTTACAGATTAATGTGTAAAATTTACACTTTAATCTGTAAATTTTACAGATTAATCTGTAAAATTTACAGATTAATCTGTGTAAAATTTACAGATTAATCTGTGTAAAATTTACAGATTAATGTGTAAAATTTACAGATTAAAGTGTAAAATTTACAGATTAAAGTGTAAAATTTACAGATTAAAGTGTAAAATTTACAGATTAATGTGTAAAATTTACACTTTAAAGTGTAAAATTTACACTTTAAAGTGTAGAAATTAAAAAAAAGTGAAGTGTCCAAGTGGCACTAATACGCTTCCGTAGGTGAAGGACTTTATATACTTATTTCATTTTATTTTATTTTTTTGCACAAATGGGTAATAGAAAGGCATTTGCCAGTGCAGACAGCTCCTCAATTCCATGTTTCCTTCTTTATTGCAAAAAAAGCATTGTAATGGTATTTGGCAGTTGTCCAAACGCACTGTACACATAAAAAAATCCTTTCTGGTCTATTTTGAGACAATAAACCTTACAATGGGTCGATTGAATTGAAAAATAGTAATCTATTGTCCATATTCTGGAAGTACATTTTACGTTTCATTCTCCAAAGAGTTTTTAGGACACAAAACATGAATAATTTTGATTGTTTACCTGCCCTACATTGTGACCTATATATATGGATATACTAGTACCTTTATCGTATACTCATACTTTTTTTAAAGCTTTTTTTCAGAGAATACAAACATATTGATATATAACAAATATTTACCGTACTTTGGTCTTTCTTGAATGCTCTTTTGTCGCGAATTGGTAAACTGGTATCAGAGACTGATCGCAATGAATGTCAGAGCCCAGAAATAAAATGGGAATCCCCCTTCGTTGTGACGTAAAATGTTTGTCCTCGTGACATTAAAAAGTTTATGAGAAGTTTTTATATTTAGTCACTTTAAAATGAAAAACTGGGACCAACCGCATGTAAAGTTAACTCGACGAATAATGAACTTTTTAAAAAATCAACACAGAAATTATAGGTGTGCCGTGTGTGTGTGTGTGTGGGGGGGGGGGGGGTCTCATAATGGAGAGGTACGTTATAAAAAAAAAATCTTCATACACTTGATATATGAACATAAAACTATGACTATTCAAACAAATGTTTAACATGCAGTGGTCATATTTTGTTACCTTATTTACCCAAGGTATCAAAAGGTTCAGATTCATGCTCATTGATGCTCTAATAACTGATATTTATAACTCTAAATGGGACCAGACTATATTTAATTTCTTTATTCATAAATTGCCAAGTTAATTTTTTTGTCTTTTCCCTTCCGTATAAAATTGTTACACTTTTACGCATAAAGAAAGCAAAGAATTATTTAAACAATAAAATGCTTTCTTTGTTTGAACGTTCGCAGCTGTTTCAGAAAAAATACATAACCCGCGTAAGCGGGTTATGTAAATTTTTTCTGCAATAGCTGCGAAAGTTATTTCCAGTAATAACAAACAAAGAAAGACATTTTATTGTTTATCTTTATATCTGTTTAGATAATCATTTAAAGTAGGACTAAAAAGGTTAATTATTGTATTAATGATGCGAACGTCTTTATACGTTTCATTGATGGAACAGCCACTGATCAAGAAATCTGTACAGGCGACATGCCTAATGTAGTTCATGCAGTGATTAACGCAATGGGTTTCTTAAGAAATAAAGGAGAAATTATTCAGTGGATGTAAATATATATGCGTGAATTTAGCAAGATTATAAAGTTGACTTACCCCACCCCACCACCACCACCATCAACCCTCCAAGGTGAATCAATAATTACAGGTTAAATAATTTACTAAAATTTTTAATAAAAAGTATCAAATTGTCTATGGAGGACAGGACATTTGTAATTCAATACATAAATAAATAAAAAAAAAACAAACTATATAGCACTTTTTCACTGACATACAATGAAGCGCATTGAAGTGGTAAAATTTTCTGTTTGGGTGGAACGTTTTGAGCTATCTTTAGACACGCCCATTTCTTTAGAAAGGAAAAATCGGTCAAATGATTCAATTGAATACTTGTAGAACAGGTATTTCATAAACAGAATAGCTTATGAAATTGAAGGTCTACATAAACACCGAGTAAGCACGTGTTCGACTAATGCATGTGCTATGCTTAATCATAATTACATGTACAGTTATTTTGCCAGTTCCGAATAAGAAACCGATTCGACGGTGCTACAAATATTCTAGGAATTATTTCAAAATCTAAGTGTTTTGTCAAGGTAGTTCGATGACTTGCGGAATTAAATATTGTTTCATAAAAGTTCAGCCTTCCCTCAAAAAAAATTAATTCGCAAGTTACCATAGGTGTCCATTTTACCAGTTACGAATAAGCCGACGGGTTCTGGATATACCCTAGAGATTCTTATTCAATTCAACCCTAAATTAAAAAAATATACGTCCCAGACGTTATCCATTGGCATGCCTAAGAAAAGTTAAATTAATTGCTTACCAATAAATTATTTGTATTTCCAAAGGTTGAAGAGAAACTAGAGGTATACTGTGGGCACTGAGCTCATTTTAATGATACAACACGCCTCCTTTATGATTATTTAAGACAAAGTCCATGTTTTACTCTGGGAGACCCGAAATAAATGTCAGATCAAAAAGTAAAATAATAGGTCACAATGTCACAATGAATAAAGAATATGTGAAAGTATCATTAAATCTTATTCAGTGGTATAGGAGGAATTGCGGACAAGAGATGGATATACCTTTCAATATTACAAAGAATGGCAGTATCTATTTTTTTTCTCAGGGAGCCCAAATTATGTACCAGATCCAAAAATAAAAAAGGTGCACTTTGGCACTGTTAAACAAAGATTCTGCGAAAGACTCATTGAATTCTGTGAAGTCTCATTAGACTTCGTTCAGTGGTAGAAGAGGGGTTGCGGATAAGAAATAGATACCCCAGAGCATATCAGACGGACGGACGTACAGCTAGACGGACGGACGGATGGACAAACATCCCATTACTATATACCGCTTCTTCCTGTTTTTCAAGCGGGGGTAGAATAAGTCACGTTCACAATGAAGAAAACATCGAAAAGTGAATTTATAATAGTGTTTAAAATGGGTATTCGGAACTGGTAAAATAAGAGCACGAAAATATTTCGATATCTTCCAGTGTTCTAAATATTTTTGACATGTTTTTAGTATATGTTAGAGTACATATCAAACTTACTTTTGATACCTAGAACGTTGTTTTATGTGAAAAATTTATGCATCTACAGAGGTTTTTCTGCAGACTTACGCGTCGCGGTGATTCAGATTTGTTGCATTGTAAAAGTGTGTCGACTGTTTCAAGTACGATAATGAAACCAAACTGAGGGCAAAAAATCAAAACTTCACATAATTCAAACACTCAAGAATAAGCCTTCTTACCATAGAAATCAATTTATTTTTACACCGTTGAATTTATTAATTATCAGTCCTTAAATTACTTATTATTCGGAACTGGCCAAAATCCGGAACTGGCCAAACGACTGTATGTACAAAATCGTTTCAATGCGTATTTTACATATAAGCGGAAACTCTCTATATATCTCTGTTTTATTTAAAAATCTTAATTTCAGTGTAACTCATTTTGTTTTGTGGGGAAAGTGTTATGTCCCGAAACATTACGACGAATATTCCTATCTCCTTTCTAAAGAAATGGGCGTGTCGTAATGTTATAATTGACGTTCAAAACATGACTCAGAACGTTTCATCCAAATGGAAAATTTTACCACTTCAATGCGCTTCACTGTACAGAGTATCAACGCGAATAAAAAATATTCCAGTACTTTGGAAGGATGAAAACTTTCCCCTTTTCCCAGTCGAAGTCAGACTCTGTATAAAATGATGGGTGTCCTGCATTGTAATTCATTTCTTATTTTAGTATTGCTATAGAAATTATAACAAAAGAAATTCACCCTTTTCTATACTTCCGTAAACAAACACCCGTCTAACACCTGTGGATGAATGTTTTAAAGTCTGCGATGTTTGAGGGATGGTCCAACAAATATGCTACAATACTAGTAATGCGCGGATCTAGACGGGGGGGGGGGGGGGGGGGGTGGTGCAGAGTTATTAAATGTATGATATCCTAAACCAAGTAAAAAGTGACACCTTGGACCACCCCACCCCACTCCCACCCCCCTAGAAAACGCGGACCCCTCCTCGAAAATAGATCCATGTGATAATCGTATATGAAAAGTCACTGGTATGAAGTTTTAATTAAAAGTCAAGCGACCCCCTCCCCCAACACGACACACACACGCGCGCGCGAAATATGTTTTTCATGATTGGGAAATGAGTACGTTTTTTTTTTGAGAAATTTTTGAGTTGGAAATTTTTGTTGACTGGGGTGTAACCCCCTGCCCCCGGAAAAAATTTCTGGATCTGCGCCTGCTAGCTATAGTGATCAATGATACTCTGGAGTAGGTTTCGCACGGTTTAAACTTCTTGAGGTTGTTTTCTTAATTTTCATGTTTTTACCTTTACAACTGTATATTAATCTTCGTATAAATAACAAAATATGTTAAAAAAAAAAGAAAAGAAAAGAAACAACAATTTTCACGGTAGAAAACTAGAGGTACTGTTAGCACTGAGCTCACTAAATGATTCCCTCGCCTCTCATACGGCCATTGGACCCGGGGGGGGGGGGGGTAGATATAGCCTCCAATTGAAAATGTTTGCTCCCCTTCCCCAACCGAAATTGCTTCTTACAGGCCTGCTGGTTATAATGATGGTCTTTGGCAACAGTTTGTCATCGTTTATACCCCAATATTCACTTTATACTCCATATGAAGTGGATGATTTTCATACTAGAGTATTAATTATGTGAGGAAACTACTAACATTTAAATATCTTTTTAGTGCTATTGGTTTTACGCACGTATAATTAAGATTGTATGGCAAAATGTTGGTTAAACAATGTATTTAATGCGGCATGGCTCTTTTATCCTCTAAGCTTTTTGCCGATTCTCAAAAAAGTGTCATACCTAATAACTAAAAGTAATAACAAGAGGCCCATGGGCCTTATAGGTCACCTGAATATCATGCAACAACTTTCTAACAATTGAATTTGATTCATGTTTTAAACCAGAGGCCATGAAATGCACAATTTTGAAAGAGACTCCATTGCTTATCATAATTATACACTCAGCATGCTTACTTTGGTTACTTGATATCCAGAGGTAGATCAGAGTAACTGCTTGATGTCCAGGAGTAAAGAAGATTTTTAAAGATTGCACAAATTTTAGTGGTTTTTGCCCCACCCCCAGGCCCCAGGGGGGCAGGGAGCAAGAAATTTCACAATTTTTGTTCCCCTTCACCCATAGATGCCATATGCGAAATTGGTTGAAATTGGTTCAGTGGTTTCAGAGAAAAAGCTGAAAATGTTCAAATGTTAACGTACAACCACAGACGAAAACAGATAGGAATAGGTCACCTGAGTTTACTCAGGTGACCTAAAAATTAATTTTCAATATTTGATTTTTGTTTCTTTATTTACATAATTGCTATATTTGGTGATAATGCATCAGCCGTTCTTTTTTTCACACGTAATATGTACATGTAATGCTTTTGATAAAAAACAGATCGTCTTCTAACAAAAATGAACTAAGGAAGTATACGATACATTGAAAAGTTATGTGAAATCAGTACTAAAACTAGAACTGTCCGAAAGGGACAGCTACCCCCAGATTGGTTTTCAGAGAAGGTGCCAAATCAGGAATATCTTATGAAGTGAAACATATGGAAATAACGAACAGTATTCAAGATCAAAAGTCCATAAAACAATACAAAATAGGAGCAGAGCAAACACGGACCTCCAAAAATCAAAGGTGGGATCAGGTGCCATGGAGGAGTGAGCATTCCCTGCCGACCGGTCACACCCGCCGTGTGCTTCTTGTCATGATTGGGAAATAGCGGAAAATTCCGTTGTCAATTCAGTGTATAAATAATGGACTAAAAATTAGTATGAAAAAAGCCAGGCAGCGTATGACTCAATGATGAATTGTATTTGCTGACAAGGCCATTGTATCGACCATGGAACTTACAAAATGATGATTTTAAACGAGACTGCTGATAATCCTGTTTCATCAATTTGTTTGTCAATAATTTACCTCGTTTTACAAATTGTTCATACGTAGAGCATGCTCTTGCGTATCAAATCAACTGAGATATATAAACTCCGTATTAAGGTGATGACAGTATATTACTGCATAAGAGAGGAAAGTTGACGATTGTAAAGTTAAAGACATCACGTTTATCATAGAGCTTGGTTGTTAGATAAGCATACCATTAACATCTTTTTCAAGTGAAATATACTATTAAGAGGTGTTTACAATTTTCGAAAACATTTACAGTTGTAGATGGAAAATATAATTGCTCGTTATATTTTAAATGAATGAACTAAGGCACAGATTATTAAAAAATAAATACTAAAGATAAGGAACAGACAGTGGCATAGCTAGACTCTAAATGAAGTGCATGCTAAAATTAGCAAGGGCTCTGGGGGCCTCCTTGAGGCCCCCAGTGAGTCCAGAGCGAAGCCCTGGTGGGGGCCCAGGGGGCGAATCCCCCGGAAGCTCCTGGATTCTTACGATTTAAACACTCATAAAATCATAAAAGAAAATGAAGAAAATACAATTATTAAAAGTCTTCACACCATTTTATTGTTAGAAATAAAACCAAGGAGCTCTTTTTTATAGTAATCTCGACGAGATCCGTGGAGACTAAGAATTTTGGTCAGACACGAGACCAAAATTTTTAGTCTCACTGAGATTTATATAATAATAGCATAGAGACATGCTTTTTTCTGTTATAAATCTTAACGTTTAAGTAATACAGGTTACCGTAGTTTTGAAGCATCTATTAACTAAATTGTTGAATTTTTGGCCTGTATATTAAATCATTTGGTCTATTCAACCTTAAAATTTAATTTGATTTGAAAAAAATTAGATGATTAAGGTATATCCACATACATAAATTAATTCTATGGGTTCAAAGTAAAAAAAACTGCATTTATATTCATTAAAAAACAGTTTAGATTAGTAAAAGTATTATAAAAATTATGTTAAATCTACTTAAAATACATAATTCTGATAAATGCTGAAAGTTCCAAAATAATTGTTACTTTAAAAAATATGCTTCGAACTCATATAAATAAAACTGCTCAATCACAAAAGTGTACATGCATGTAAAGAAAGTGTTCATGTGTACAGCTATCACAGGGATGGTTTTTTATTTCACCAATAACATGTACCTATAGGTTGATCGATTTCTTCATGCCTCATTATCACTATTTTTTTTTTTAGCAAAATGATGTGCATGCTGGAGCATACAAGCATACATGGTAGCTATGCCATTGACAGACACAAATTATGAACGTTTCATGTCAGTGACTTTGAACTTGCATAAATGACCTTGGGTCAAAGTCATGACAAACCCTCGGGTCATAAGCAATCTTTGTGTAAAATGGTAATGTTAAATGTAAAATAAAATCATCACCTTTATCCATGAGAAAGATATGGACTGAACATGAATTATGAACTTTTTCTTTCAGTGACATTGAACTTGTCCAAATGACCTTGGGTAAAGGTCATGACACACCCTCAGGTCATAAGCAATCTTTGTGTAAAATAGGAACCCACCAAGTTTATCCAACAGAAAGATGTGGACCAGACACAAATTATAAACTTTTTTCTTTCAGTGACCTTGAACTTGTACAAATGTCCTTGGGTCAAGGTCATGACACGCCCTAGCTGCAGAAGGGTAGCTCTCAGAAATAATACATATTGACAGACCGAGTCTGTCAATATATATTTTTTTGGAGAGCTACTGTACAGTTCTGCAGCTAGAAACACCCTCAGGTCATATGCATCCTTTTTTTTTAAAAGTACATGTAGTAGATTTCAGTTCATGAACTTTTTCTTTCAGAGACATTGAACTTGCCCAAATGACCTTGGGTCAAGGCCATGAGGAATTTTGTGTAAAATTGGAACTTACCAGTTTTATCCATAAGAAAGATATGGAAGGAACACAAATTATGAATTTTTTTTCAGTGACCTTGAACTTGCCCAAATGACCTTTGATCAAGGTCATGTCACACTCTTCGGTCATGAACAATCTTTGTATGAAGTAGTAGATTCTAATGTTCCTCCATAAGAAAGATATGGACTGGACACATTTGCACAGACAATTGTTTACAGTCTGACAGTAAGACAGTGGAATAAAGACAAGACACTTTACCATTGCATAAGCTCATCTGGTTTCTGACCAGTTGAGGTAAAAACACATTCCGGAGACAAAAAAAATGCTGTTTGTATAATATAGACCCATATTTTCAAAACCAATGTCCTACAGTTTTTTATTTTAAAATGTTGTTTTTTATGCATTATAGTTCAAAAGGTGCTCAATTATTGTAAGAATCCAAAACATTTCCCTTTGCAACAGTAATGTACCTAGGTATGCTTCAATTTACATATATCATATGGCACACAGAGTTCAAGATTTAAACTTTAAGCAATTTCTACTGACCATATCTCATATTTCAGCAACAGTGAGTAAAACCCAGAAACAACTCAGTGACTATAAGAATTTATTACATATATGATAATTTATATACAAATTGTCCAAATGTAACCAGAATTTTTAACAAGCCTGATACATATACCCAAAGAAATATTTGATACTGACTGTGAATACTAAGATGGTAACACAAAACAGCTATTCATGCTTTATTCAAGAACTCTGGTCAATGAATGAATGTACAAATATTTCTTTTTACATTATAACATTAGGAAAATCATCCAGAAATGTTCAAAAAACTTCCAGCAAAAAAAAAAAATCCTCCTCAAAGTAATGGTTTAAATACATGTATACCCACAAGTGAATATTAATTATTAAATGGGACTTTGGTGTGGAACCATATAAAATGCTCCACCTTACGTAAATATATATAATGAAAACATCTATAACTCCAGTTCACTACTACAGAATGCCTCTGATTATGTATGTGGAATGTTTTCTGGATTATGTCTATTTAACAACTCAATCAACAACATTTCTACAATATTATACAACTCATAATTACAACATTCCAGACTTTTTTTTCTGAAGACTAGAATCAGGGCCTCACTATCAAGCAGTGCTGACCTTACAATATAGGTAGGTATTTGTCATGTTTTATATATTAGTGATTGATAAATATTTGTATCTGAGCTCATATTTCCTTTTCTTCTAGTCTGATCCCATCTTTATTCCAACAATCTGAAAAAAGATGGAATGAAAAAAATTAAAAGATGATAAGCACCTCTCTTCAGTAAAACTTGTTTAATACAAACATGGATATTGTGAATTCACAGATATAGCGAAGTTATCTTGGATCCCAACTGCACATATTTAAAGAATTCCTTATAGGGATATTACAAATTACAGATATAGCGAAGTAACTTTCCAGTTATAACTGAGTTTTACTGCATTTAATACAATCACATCAAAATCATGATTTTTTGTGATAATGAAATCAATAGAACACATACCTGTAAAATACCCACAATGACACCAAAGAGACCAATAACACTAGCAAAGATTTCCAGGATCAGGATTTTGACAAACAGTGTGGAGTTCTGAGCATCAGCCAGGGCAGCCCCTGATCCCACAATCCCGACAGTGATCCCACAGGCAATGTTAGACACGCCAACAGTCAGTCCTGCCGCAAACATTCGGAAACCTGTGATACATCAAGTATAAATAGTTATGTGAGACAAAACTTTTTCCCTCTGTATTTTGCATGTACCAGTCTTTCAGTTCAGTTCCAAACACAGTTTGTTTACATGTATTTGTACAAAAGCATCTTTAATATGAACATTATAAAAATGTCCCATGTCTTGAAGTATTGATTTTAATTCATACATTTACAAATATGCACAATTCTTTATAAATAAACTTGACTACAATCAGATGGTCATTGATGTAAACAAGCAGCAATCTATAAACATTTTTTTGTAAATACCTGCATCATAGCTGTCTCTAATGACTTGTTCAGAGTCTTTCTCTTTGTCAAATGCCTGGAAAGAAATATTGTATATACTTAAGCTGACAATCCTTTATATACAAACTTGTAATCAATGAAGTCCAAACTTGATTTAAAAACATTCAACACTATGAATGAAATTCGATTTTACATATAATTTTTTACTGCACAAGAACTTATCGCAAACACAATCTTATATATCTCCATCCAAAAAGCCTGGATTCCCTAAGTTTTAACATAAAATATGTATTTTATAAACTAGCTTACAATTTGAACTTCAAACTCATTTCAACTTACTCCAATATTTTGTCCAATGATGATGGCCATGATGATTCCATAAATAGCTACAGCTTCACAGAAGATAATGCTGATCAGGTTCTTGGTTTTGATGCGGGGGGCCTTCACTCCCCCTCCCAGAATACTAGCACCAGTAGTGAAAATACCCCTACAACCAACATACTTCTTCAAAAATGCATTTTCACAGAATTTTGTACCTTTAACAATGCTATTTTTTAAAATATATAATTTATCCATATAAATATAAACTTTACACAAAGTTCCTTGTAAAAAAACACAATCCTTTTAAATTATTGTTTTTTTTTAAATGGATTAGTTAATCAATAAACACATTTCATTCTAAATTAGATCTGACAATAGCATAGTTGCCGATTATAAAAATAGTATTTCAATTCTAAATTTTATAACAGACAAATCCTTACCATGCAGCACCTACAACAGAGAACGCAATGGCAAATCCAACTCCAAATGAGGCCCACATGTAAGGAGATGTACTCTCAAAGAACCTGTAATTAACAATGTAATATAGGTTACAGCTGCAGAACCGTAGTGTTATGGTTTTATGTTTTAGTTTTTTACCTTAATGTTAAAGATCCCATAATGCAAGTAATGTGCCAATTACAGCACAAGATTTTTTTTGCACATGGTTGGGGAGAATTTCTCCTTTTTCTAGCATTGATCAGTCAACTACCTTTCGCTCCATAATTCTAAACAATTTTTTTTAACCAACTTGTATATTTTATCTTCTTCTAAGCCCTTTGTAGTCATCTCTAAAGATCAATATGCTTGTTTGATTTTTTTGTTGGATGGCAGAAGCTTCATAGAGCACAAGTTAACAAAAGGAGATATAGGTTAGGGGCAGCAGCAAATAATTAAAGGGCAATAACTCTGTGTTTTTGAACCACTGTGTCATACAAGCCATCCTGAGCTCAAGCTGAGCTGGGTAATGCAAACCTTTGCTACAGATAAGACAATCTCTAAAGAGTGCATGAGAAATTAGAGAGTAGAGGCCATCTGCGCTGACCTGTTACAGTATTTTAAACTGAAACTTGGTAAATTTACATCTTTAATCCTTTTATAACATTTTCATCTAGTTTTGGGTCATAAATAAAAAATTTCAAAGGCATACTGATCTTTTCATTGAAACTAGATACCATCAGAATCACTAAAATCATAGACAACATTTACTTTCACTTCAGGTATTGGTTTTTTTCATAAATACAATATTTCTACATTCTTAGTATTTATACCAGTTGAACCAGTTGTTCTTAGACAATAACTCATGAATTTAGAATTTCTGTATATCAAATCATTAAGTACAGGTATTAATCATTGCAATAAATATAAGAGTTATCGAGTAAGAACTACAATGTAATAGCAAGCACAGCAAGGCGGCCTGAGTGCCGCTCACATTGCGAGCTCCATAGACAAAGTGTATGAAAGGAGGAAATTCGGGTTGAAATCTGCACATTGTTCCAAGAATTTTTATCAATCCACGTGAAAAAATTCCAAACTCCCAATAATTCTTTGGGTTGCATAGCAACATGGTAGTTTAGACACAGCAATAACTTACTTGAAAAAATTACAAACAATCTCCATGCCACATAAAACAATTGTTTGCGTCAGGACTGTCAAAAGGAGATTTTTATTTGACGTCATACTTTCGTCAGTCGTCACTTAAATGGCTTGGGTATTCCTGAGAAGTGCGGAATCTTGATCCCGATGCATTGGAAGTGATTTCTTTTTATTGTTTTGTTTTATCCGTTTTTTCCCTCTTTTTTATGAACAGAGGATATGCAGTATTAGTTATGAATAGGTTTTTGATTGTACATAACTACGCTTACCCAAACAGTCACATCATAAAACATATTACTTTAAAAAACATTGGTATACTTACCATCCAAAATCTACCCTTGTTCCTTTGCCAGTTAACATATAATAAAATGCTGAAAAACACAAAAATACTTGAGATCATTCAAATCAAGCCAATTATTTTCATTCATATGGAATGATGTGAAATAACTAGGGGTGCAGTTACATTATGGGTTTTTTTTATTTTACCTTACTAAACCTTACTTCAGTAACTTTAACATAATTAAATTTTTCTACACACAGATTTTGAATTCAACTCTGTTTTAACTCAACAAACGGGGGGGGGGGGACTTAACAATATCATAAAATGTGTTATTAAATAGATCTAGTTTACTTCTGACATTCTTTTATCACCAAGCAAAACTTACCGATTATAAGTATTGCTAAAGACCCCAGCATTAGCGTAATGAAATAAACGGGGAATATAGATACCCCCATCTGTTTAGTAGATGGTTTTTCTGGTTGATAATCCATTTTGACGACTACTTTTCCTGCTACAATACTCTAAATCATATGATCTTCGATTGCCGTCTTCAAACCGGAAGTGATGGATTTAGGTCACGAAGGAAGTTGACAACTCGTTCAAATTTATTTCGTTACAGGGTTATTCATTTTAATAAAATAAACTAACACGTTTTTCATTTGATCATTTAATCTTAAACGTAGATATTTCCTATCATACCCTCCCCCCCAATTAAAAAAATCAATACTTAGGGTACAGGTTTGCCAGACTGGCTGTATAGAGGTATCATTCCAAAGTTTTATATTATACTGCCATTGTTTCAAGATTTTTTTTTTTAATTTACCTTATATCTATCATTTTTATTTAATTGTGTTTTCTTTTATCATTCTATGGTTTCTATGCTTTTGATCCAGTGTGGTGATGCACTTCTCAATGTCAAACTTAATCACTAGTCATGTTACATTATCCTTAATATAGAATTGTAATCAATATATTTGATTGGTGAATAAACATAATAATAATATGTTGAAAGATATTCCAAAATATTGCATTTTGAGAGGAACTTGCCACGACTTCTTTAAAGAGAATATATTTTTGCAGTTTTAGTTTTTTTTTTATAATAATCTTTATTCAGGTATAGGCATTATGCAATGTACATGAACATTGAGGTGTGAGTATTAAACACAATATAAAAATTATAAATATACATAATTTCAGAGATAAGTTATAAAACAAATGACTAATAAATCTTATTTTTATATGATTCAAATAAATATATTATATTAAAATATTGTATACATAAATGTAACATTTTATAATTTAGCATTGGGGACATAATGTACATGTAAATGTATTTCTTAAGACTTTAGACTAAAAAATCATGCATTGATTAAGGAACCATAGGTCTTACCATGCGGCTTACGCTTGCTTCTCTTGTACATTTAATAAATCCATAGTATAATATTTTTATAGCATAGGTTGAAAAAAAAAACTATTACAAAAACAAGTACCTATGGTCATATAACCCGGACCCAACCAGGATCTAACTGAAAATTAACTATAGCAAAAGAACAACGCTGAAAAAAGTGTGGGTATCCTAACAACAATAAATCCCCCCACCCGTTCTACTGAAGAACTGGAAAATCAAACCATTATTTCTTAAATAAACACCGTTAATCGTGGCAAGACTTTTCAGTGAGTCCTTACTTGATCACTTATTTGGTAAATGTATCAGAAATTTTATATTTTATTACAAACAGATGTGGGTCCGAAGCATGCAATTTTTCTTTTGAAAAGAAATAAAAAGAAAAAAAGAGAGTTATTAAAGGCAGAAAATTTCAGCATCGCCTTCAAAAATACCTGATCTGGGTAGTCCTGTCAATAAAGTGCATGAAGGTCCATCATTGGATGCTGGAACTTGATTGACATTTACTTATAGATCCCTGTGTATACTAGTACCCTGTACACCTTGTATGAGGGGACCCTCAAATTAACTTTTGATCCCTTGATGTTTACCGAACATGGACAGTTGGTATAGAGAAACTGTCTCACTATATGAACATTTTTAGATTGAAATATACCTTTAGTGTTTGAAAGGATTATAAATAATATGCATTTTTTAAAATTATCCCTTTAAACATAAAACTTTTTTTTTCTTTTCGAGTGAAATTTCGATATTAATTTTAATATGCAAAATTTAAATGGTAAACCTATAAAGTGGAAATGTTATTTATAAAGTTCATGCAGAGAAGCACTGTGTGAAGTAATTCAATTTGAATATATTTATAAATGTTTCTAATCATGGGTCACCCTAAAATCCTATCTGGTCGTTGGGGTTAGGATGGATGAGGTGAGAGTTTTAAGAGTTGAAATTTCATGTGTTTGATCGTAAAGCAACAAAAAGGTGGACACCATGAAATATTATCAACAATTTTTTTTAACACAATAAAATTAAGAAAGTAGGTTCACATTGTTGTTCTTTTTCTGAAACTGAGACCGAAACAAATTTTTGGGGAATGTGAAGTATTACAGACAAGATGAAATACAATGTGGTTATGGTTTTAGAAAGATTAATTTTAATATTGTATATACAAAGAAGGAATTCATATTTGGATCGGTTGAAAAAAATTAGACAATTAAATTAAATATCTCATTGCTCTTCAAATTAAATATTTTATCTATAGAATGAAATGTAGTGTAAAAAACTCCTTGTCAGAATAGACTGATATCCTCCATCAAATACACGTATGAAACAAACAGGTGGAATATTGCATATAAGAACTTTTTAACGAAGCTGCATGGGAGCCCTGGAAGAATCTGTTTATGTGATTTTTCTTCTTATCTCCACCCCCCCCCTCTCTCTCTCTCTTATAAAATTTAAAAAAAAAAAAAAAAAAATATATATATATATATATATATATATATATATATATATATATATATATATATATATATATATATATATATACATATTGTATTTAAGTTATGTTTTAGAATCTGAATAAAAAAAAAATATAGTGGAGACCGGGGAAACGTACAGCATCCAAATCAAAATTTGCATGATAAAACCACACCAAAAGACAATCGAAATTTAAATCTGAACAGGGGGTAGGTTTTGGTAATCAATAATTGGTCTGTTCTTATAAAACTCCTCCGCTGTCAAGAAAAAAGACTTTGACCCTGCCATTGAATCTTGACCCCCACCCCTCCCAGAAATAGAGTTTGGGATTTTGTTATTAAAGGAACTTATATAAACTAACGCATATTTTTGATATTGAGAAATTTTATTGTAAAGAGGTTGAAAAATTTAGCTTAACTATTCCATTTTTGAACATGGCCACACTGGGCACCAGTACCTTCTTTTACTCAATTACTAAAGTGAAATTTTCAAAGAAAAGCATTCACTGCAGCTGAATCGGTAATGTTTACTCTAATGGGGTGTTACCTGTTACATGCAAATACGATGTTCAATAAATTTATCTTATACCCCATTCATACAACGTGATTTGCATACCTCAGTATATTTTACACATAAGTAAATTTACTCACATGTGCAATTTTTGTAGTATGAACTGATTTACTCACATGTAAATTTTGCACAGTTGAGTAAATTTACACCTGGTCAGGACTAGGTGCAAATTAACTTTTGCATACACTTTGTAGCAAATTATTGGTTCACGTGTGTAAATTTTGTCGTATGAACACACAGCAAATTTACTTATGTATGTATTTTGTTTTGTGTAGAGCATAAATCTCCATTTTAAGTGTTTTTTCGGTTGTGTATGCATTGTAAAATATCAGTTAGTAATCATTGTGGCTAGAAGGCAAAACTCTAAACAAGGAGCCATTATCTCCTCCGAGATAAATTTTCGAATTTGCAGAAACGAAGGCATCTTGCAACCTTTCAGGCAAACCTATTTTTATGTCTCTAAAGATATAGCTGTGGTCGCAAGTAAGTGCCTGGTAGGATCAATAAGTAGTGTCCTTCCTATACAAGTTGTCTCCTTTGGAATGCTCCGGAGCTATGAGAGGAACATGCATTCCATCAATTGCTCGGACCCCATTAGCTCTTGATGACTTTCTTCTACCTTTCTGTTTTTAATTCAGGCAAGTATTCACAAATAAGTTAATGTTACAGGAATTTCAATAAACTTGTTGAAAGTAAGCATTCGTAAGTATCTTCCTCGGCATCTGAACCCAGCATGAATGTCCAGAGCTTCGTGTTAATTTCCTATTCAGTGTATTCACATATTTGTATTGTTCAAAGATTTTTGAGATCGATCATTATTAGTTTTCTTCATCCTTTTCATTCTCATTGAAAATAAATGACTGACGTTTTTCATGCTAATTGTTAGTCAATTGTGTATACATGTAAACTGAACTGACGACGGATTTTTCCGTTATTTCCCGATCACGACAATGAGCACACAGCGGGTGTGACTGGTCGGCAGGGGATGCTCACTGCTCCATGGCACCTGATATTTTGGAGGTCCGTGTTTGCTCTGGTCCTATTTTGTATTGTTTTATTGACTTTGATAATGGATACTGTTCGTTATCTCCATTCCTTCATGTATCATGTTCAAGCGGATATTTCATATGGCCTCACACACTAAATGTACTGTAGATTTCCCAACACCAAAAAGATTCCAATCGTCCTATTTCTGCTGAAGACGTCAATCAGTAGATGGCAACAGTCAACTTTTTCTTTACACCCAATGGCTCTTCTATAGTCTTTAAATCAGGACAGAGGCCAAAACATTTTCCAACATTAAACAAAAATTTTAATAAATTTTCCTTCTTCGACTTCGTGTGTAAATTCTTATACCATTTTTTGTCCTTAAAATCATTAATTTCCTTTTATTTCGTACCAATAAATTAGTGGATCGGATTTCCACCCTGGACTTTACGGGACATTCAAAGGCCAAAAAGTAAGGAAATACACTTTTTCCATGCGCGGATCTAGAAGGGGGGGGGTCAGACCCCCCCCCCCTTGGAATTTGCAAGGTTATTAAATGTATATACTAAAGCAAGAAAAAAGTTACCTTGGACCCCCCTTGGAAAACGCAGACCCCCCTGGTAAACTTGAATTTGTGTGAAATGAGTACTGGAAAATTTTTTTGGATCCGCGCCTGTTTTCTATAAAAATTTACAATTCTGAATCAGTCCATTCTCCTCATTTGATATGAAAAATATGAGGATTTACTAACAGTACATAAATTTCGTCTGAACGCATAGCAAATTAACCTTTACTTACGTGTGTAGATTTACTTATATGTAAATTTGCACACATAAGCAAAATTTCGTCAAATTTCAGAATGTTTTAATTGATTAATCATCACAGATTATCATTTAGTAAAATTTCAATTTCTTCTATTAATAGATCTAGGGGGAATTTAATCTAAACATATCAAAGAAAATATTCTGTCCCGGCCTGATCATCTTGACCAGAAACAAGTATTCAGTCATTTATTAAATAATCTGATTATAGCGAGCGCAGCGACCGTCGCGAAGCGAGCTCAATAGACTAACGTGTAAGAACAGAGGAAATTCGGATTGAAATCTGTACATTCGTCAGCCAAATTTCTCTGTGCAACATTCCCAGAATTCCTGCACTACCCAATGTCCTTTGCGCGAATATTGCCGAATAAATAAATAAATAATAACGTAATGCATATATCAGGCTTTCAGTTTGTAGAAATCTTTCAAAGAAACAAGAAATAACTCTGCAATGTTTTTCGACAAAAATTGCACTAGTTCTATAGTTTCAAATCAGACGCTCAGCTGTCTCCGTAAGCTCCGACGAGCTTTGTGACGTCGTATGACGTCACAGCTAGTCGAGATGTCTCGTGCGGCTTGACGTTCGAAGTGGCTGATCTCAAGTGTTTTTGATGGTACAACTGCGCTCGCCCCAACGGTCACACCGTAAAACATATTAAATTACATTTTCTCACACAGTGATTCAGAATGTAACTCATCCAGTGCAATGTGTCCATCCCCTACGAAAGACGAATAGGGCCACATAAAAAAATATTTTTATCTCGTAATTACGAGATATTTTCTCGTAATTACGAGATAATTATCTCGTTATTACGAGAAAAGATCTCGTAATTTCGAGAAAAGATCTCGTTATTACGAGATGATTATCTCGTTATTACGAGAAAAGATCTCGTAATTACGAGTTAATTATCTCGTAATAACGAGAAAATATCTCGTTATTAGATAATTATCTCGTTAAGATCTCGTTATTACGAGTTAAAGACGAATAGGGCCACATAAAAAAATATTTGTATCTCGTAATTACGAGAAAAGATCTCGTATTTACGAGTTAATTATCTCGAAATAACGAAAAAAGATCTCGTTATTACGAGATAATTATCTCGTTATTACGAGAAAAGATCTCGTAATAACGAGAAAAGATCTCGTTATTACAAGTTAATTTTCTCGTTATAACGAGAAAAGATCTCGTAATTACGAGTTAATTATCTCGTTATAACGAGAAAAGATCTCGTAATTACGAGATGATTATAAATATAAATTATCTTGGAATTTTTTCTTTAATAAGTTTCTTTTACTAATTTTATGAATTCCGTAGGTTCATCCATTTTACATTTAGAGAGAGTAGAACAATGAAACGCACCATTTTTTATAGATCTTTTCTCGTAATAAAGTGTAATTACGAGATAATTAATCGTAATAACGAGATCTTTTCTCGTTAAAACGAGATAATTAACTCGTAATTACGAGATAATTAACTCGTAATAACGAGATCTTTTCTCGTTATTACGAGATCTTTTCTCGTAATTACGAGATAATTAACTCGTAATAACGAGATCCTTTCTCGTTATTACGAGATCTTTTCTCGTAATAACGAGATCTTTTCTCGTTATAACGAGATCTTTTCTCGTAATTACGAGATAAAAATATTTTTTATGTGGCCCTATTCGTCTTTTGTAATCCCCCCCTTTCGCATAAAATGGTAGTCTGGGTTTTTAGAAAATGACTTTTATAAAATAAAACACATTTTTCGTCACGATTGGAACTGTATTTTGAATTCAAATTTGAAAAATTTCAATATACTGGGATTTCCTACAAATAGTGGGCCTATTTATGTAAAATATTTTAATACATGGGTACATTCTTGCAGAGTTATCGACCGTTCTGCAACTCTTCAGTTGTAATCGTCAAACCCAATATGGCGACAGCATGCTAAAGTAAAAGTGGGAGTTAACTAGTAACGAAGCTGTTCTCGCAATTTTGTACATAAAATGTAAGAGAGTGAGGGGTGTGGGGAGTTCCACTGTCACGCCATGGAGGTAGAGGAAGAGCACGTGCAGACCTTGCTCAGTATGGGTTTCCCCGAGTCCGAAATAAGGCGGGCACTTCGGAGGGCCAAGAACGACCTTAACGAGGCAGTAGCTTACCTTACAAATGACCAGACCTTACCGAGCGATTGGGAGGAGGTGGATAGAATGGATGACGTAGAAATGAAGGACATTCACCCTCGGCCGAGTCAAACAATGTACAGTCCATCTCCTCCCCCAAGTTATGATGAAGTACTCAGAGGGCATGAAATGGAAGTAGGTTACATTGAAAAATGATTAAATGCATGGAATTCTGTGTGCATAATCTGCCAATTAAAGCTTATTTTCATTTAAATTGCATTGAACTGTTAAAAACACAAATATTGCAGAATTTAAGATATACCTTTTCTCTCTGTAAATTATTGTGTAGATTTGACTAGGGCTGGGCAATAATATCGATATTTCAATATATTGCAATACAGTGACAAAAAATATTGTATCGCAATACAATTTTGTAATATCGATATATTGGCAATATGCTTAAATTAAGGAATTTTATCATTATTAATATAAAACTGGACTTATGAAAGTTTGTTATTAAGCCAAACAGTAAGTCAGAAGTTGTTTTGTGGGTATATTCAGAGTATAACTTGAACGAAATCAACAACATTTTTTTTCCGTGTTGGTTACCTATCATAGTTATGTACATTTTGCATGTGAATTAAAGTAAATATAGTAAGAAAATGCCATTTTTATTACATTGAAAATATTGCAATACATATCGCAATACAGTTAAAAATATCGCAATATATCGCAATACGAAATCTCAGGCCAATACCCAGCCCTAGATTTGACATAACATGGAAATAAAATATGAAAATGATAATTTGCAGAAGACAGAAGAAAATGGGGAGAATGGTGGAACAGAAGAGGAAAATCCGCTGGAATTTCCTGTCACTAATTTATATGAGCTAGAGGGCCGTGTATTTGCCGAACATTGGTCAATTCCTTACAAAAAAGAGGAATCACTTGGAAAATGTCTGCTTGCTGCGACAAGGCTAGCAGAAGCCAGTAAGTCATAATGTAACCACTCTGTTACATGTTAGAGTAGGTTCACTGATTGGCCATTTTATAACAATTTTTCTCCTAATTATATCAAGAAACAGTGTTTTTCTTTTTTTATTAGAATGTTCTTTGCCATACAAAGACAACTTCATAAGCTTGAATCTGTAATGTAGTGAAATGAGATGAGCATGGTTTTAAAAGTGTGAATGAAAATAAAACTTTATGCAAAGCACACATAGTGACATTCACAAAATGTTGAATTCAAGAACAAAAATCCAGTATATTTTATAAGGTTCCCACCGTGCAGGTTCATTATAGTGATAAATCTGTCTTTTTACTCATATGGTATGTTAGTCTTAGTCTAGTATTATTTAATAGTCTTGAGCATATTCACTCTGGAGATGGACAAATCTAGCTCATACTTTACCCATAGAATACCCTTGGGTAAAGGGTTGGCGTGCATTGACCTTGGTCCAAATATCTCTACAAAATGTCAGTTCAAACTAGTTCTATCGATCTAGGACATATTTTCTGCTCTTTTAAGGTAGTCCGATCCTCAGGTTTATAAAATTAGCAGTTAAGTAATCCAAAATACTCATAAAAGTATCTCTGAATCCACAAAGTTATGTAAATTTATCCACAGTATTTCTTTAAAGTTGAAGATTAAAGTTAATCATATTATATAGGGAAAATTGTCAAATCAACAATATTTTTGCAGAAAAAGCGAATTGGAATATCAGCAATGCATTTTCTAATTGCAAATTGATCAACAAATATAATTCAGGTTAAAAAACGATAGGTATCCAAGCATTCAGAGAAATTGTCATGATTTGTATTCTTGGTAAGTTTTGTCTATTTCGATCATGTATTCTATAATACATAGTGTAAAAGGTTTTTGCTATCATTACAAGACACCACAAATCACTTCTTATTTCATATGCTAATAAGCATTGGTATCTAAGGCTGGATTCAAGAAAATCTTGCTTCTCTAAAGCTATTTTTTTTTTTCCTTTTATAGGGTACAAATGTCACCTTTTTTAAGACCTTTTCTAAGACTTCCAAAACCTTTGAATCTTATATAGATGAATAAAATGAAAATTGTTGCATGAAAAAAATTCATTTTCAAGCTTCATTTTGATGCATTTCATATTAAATATTAATTTTTGGAGTTGTCCTTCCTGGCTGAGGATCGGATATCCTTAACCCATTCTGGATTAATGCTTAACCCCAAAAAATACCCTTGGTTTTTGTCATATTCCAAAATGACTTTGATGAATTTATCTAGGTCAGATGTCAAAATCTAATCAAGTCTTCAAGTTCATGTAAACTCATTGAATCAGAATATATTGGTTCAATTTTTGTTATGCTTCACCTAAAGAGTTCCTTAAGTCGAGGATGTACAATGATTAAGGTTAGCGGTCACGATTTATTTCGCATTAGGCAAGAATGGAAGAAAATTTTAGAGCAACCTTTTGCGGCCAAAAAAGTTTTTGAAAGGATTTCTCTAATTATTTTTTTGTTGTTGTGATTTTAAAGATTTAACAGAGGGTGACGAACACTGTAGGAGGTTTCTAGAGAGATGTATGCCAGAATCATTTCAAAAGGTGAGGATTTTTTATTATATGTTTGATTAGTTTCAAATAGAGCATTTGATATTGCAGTGAAAAATATAGAGAACTATTAAATTCTTATTTTCCAATTAGAATTTGTTATATACATACAGAGATATTTGTCATAGTGTATAAATGTTTGAAGTAAAATATTTTGGAAGATCTAATTTAGAAAAGTATTGGGTAAGTTTTTTTTTTTTTCATGCCAATATATAGGTATAGGTATATACAGTTACTTTGATTTCATGGTGGATCAGACTCTGATAATGTACTGGGAGACAGAAATATTGAAAAAATATTTTTTAAAAAACTTTTATGATGATTTTGAATTACAGTGACCTTTTAAAAGAATTGATAAGTATACTTGATGGTTTAAAGTAAGTGTTTATTGATGTTTATCTTTACAGCTGATGACATCAGGGGCTGTGCACAGATGGAATACAGAGATACAGGAAGGAATATTTAATATGGCGGAGTTATTTATTGATATGTGTGTGGCTCGACTTCAACATTTACCTGTACACCATGAGATCCTTAACATCCTCACACTGGTGATTCTGTCTCCATTGTCATCAATACCAATCTAAAACCTTTACAATATTTATCAGAGTAGCATTTATAATAATGTAAAATGAAAATCAAATGCAAAACAAAAAAAAAAAATTTCTCAGTGAAATTTTGTATGAAAAGGTCTTATTCAGTAGAATTGGTTTAAAATGTTATAGAGATTCATGAATAATCAAACTTTCAAGACAGTCTTTTTAGACAAAAGCATATTTGCAGTATTGAGTATTCTAACTGTTTAATTTTACAGGTGTTCAATAAAGAGAGTGAATATCATTTTAAAAATCGATCGAAGAGAGACCGCACATACTGGGAAGACAAGTTAGAGGATGGGCAGTTATACACAGTCAATACAGGCTACAAGTCAGCTATTGTAAGTCATGTACAAGTTTGTCATACACTGTCAATACGGGCTACAAGTCAGCTATCGTAAGTCATGTACAAGTCTGCTTTACATTGTCAATACAGGCTTCAAGTGAGCTATTGTAAGTTGTGTATAAGTTTGTTATACACTGTCAATACAGGCTACAAGTCAGTGTACTAGTTTGCTAGACACTGTCAATACAGGCTACAAGTCAGTTATTGTAAGTCATGTACAAGTTTGTTACACACTGTCAATACAGGCTACAAGTCAGCCATAATAAGTCAAAAATCTGCTCATACCATACACAAAGGCTACAAGTAGGCTATTGTAAGATATCTACAAGATTGTTATACACTGATAAGATAGGCTTCAGGTCAGATAATTTTCCATGTTAGTTACAAGTTTAATGTGGTCTGTCTGGTAACCAATTAACTGTAGTAAGCCATAGAAATGTAGGCACGGAAAGGTCTGTTGAGCATGTACATGTATCAATCAAATAAGACATTATGTAAAATATGTATCTGTACATCGTAACATGTACCAGTTTTAATTCAGTTATATTGTACATGTATAGATAGACACAATACGGTAATACAAATTTATAAGGAAGTGTCAGGGATGGACGATTTTGCTTCGTTATAAGCATAATTCATTATATCCATCAAGTTTACAAATATTATAAAGTCACAGAGAATGAAAAACTCTTCACTGTAAGGGTCAATTGGTATAAAGCCTTTTTGCTGTAAACGTGTATTACATGTACTGTAAACTGAATGTGTCACAATTTAGCAGTTATATGTTTGAGGTAATGTCCTGAAAAAGTATTTTTGATATAATCAACATTTGATTTATTTATATGTGGCAGACATACATTTTTTGAATTATTTTTCAGGACCCATATGGCTGGCTCACACATGCTATTAATAGGGTAAGTATATTTTTATTCTTATAAATGTCTGTGTTTATTATTTAATTTGGGACTTCATTTCTTAACACAATTAAGTTTATCATGTGTGGTTTTCCTATCATAGCAACACCTTCTATATCACAACAGGGGGTATATTTTTCTTGTCTGTCTTTCGTCCTCAGAACACCTCCTGCAGTTTTAGAGATGGTCAAGAATTAGTTTTTGCTAATGATTGATCATATCATATGCATATGTAATAAAGTTTAATAATTTTGATCTCTGCCCCAGAGTTAACCAGGGCTCAAGAGGGTGTGGTATCTTGGTTTCTGAAGTCTAACATTTAAGCAGTGGTATTTAACTTAATTTATGTGCCCCTGTGTGTTTTTGTTTGTATGTAAGATCATTAATTTGTCTTTATAGATATATTCTACCATTGCTGTGTTATCAATTGGAGTCATGGTTTGAGAACTTAATGATGGTGAATAGGCTTTCTAATTTTCTCATGCCTTGTTTTTTTTTTTACAAGTGTCATTTTATCATTTTGTTGCATTGATAAAATTACTTGAATATACCCGAATCCATTGTTCTGTACAACTGTGAAATATACTTCAGGCACGTAACAGGAAATCACTTTCCACTTGAACGCACACAATACACAGGTAATCAAAGAGAGAGAGAAGTGAATGAGAGAGAGTCACAAGATCATCGTGCAGTACAAAAAAGTTTCAACAACAGAAAACTGCATAGTTACGGTGCTGCTCAGTAATATTCCTTTGCTGATAAAATGCATGTTTTTTTTTTATTAACTATTTGAATAAACTATTATATAGGGTTTTTTATTTACCGTTTTAAAAATTAAATTAATACATTTTTTTTTACATCATATTGACAGTATACTCAAGTAAATTGAAAAGCACTAATTAGGAATTCTGAAAAGAATCCAACGTTTGATTTTTTGAAAGTGTTTAAAATTGCACATCAGTTGTATTTTAGAAGTCAGCTTGACTAAATTAATTGAAAATGCATTGAAAAGACAATTTGAAGTCAACTGCTTGTATTCCTAAAATTGTCAGATGTAACAATTTTTTAAAGCAAAGTCTAAAGTCTTGTGTTAAAGTTAAATTACATGTAATTTGAAACATTTTATTTATCTAAATTCTTAAATATTTGTGATGATTGGTCCTTAAAAAAGCTACAAAAAGTACAAGAAATGCTGGAAAATGCACCATTTTAGAACTATTTAAAACAATTTTTTCGGGGGGGGGGGGGGGGGGGGGGCCACATTTTTTTAAACAAGGTCTAAAGTCTTGTGTTAAAGTTAAAATAATTGAAAGCATTTTATTTTTCCAAATTCTTAAAAATTTGTGATGATTGGTCTTTAAAAAAGCTACAAAAAGTACAAAAGAATTGGAAAATGCAAATTTACCATTTAAAACAATTTTTTTAGGTAGTGTAGACTCCATTTTTTAAAACAAGGTCTAAAGTCTTGTGTTAAAGTTAAATCAAATTGAAACATTTTATTTTTTTATTCTTAAAATATTTGTGAAAATTCTTTAAAAATCTACAAAAAGTACAAAAGAATGACTGGAAAATGCACCATAATTCAGAACCATTTAAAACAATTTTTTTCAGGTAGTGTTGACTCCATTTTTTGAAACAAGGTCTAAAGTCTTGTGTTAAAGTTAAATCAAATTGAAACATTTTATTTCTGGATTAAAAATTTGTGATGATTGGTCTTTAAAAAAGCTACAAAAAGTACAAAAGAATGCAAAGCCATAATTAGAACCATTTAAAACAATTTGTGTTCAGGTAGTGTAGCCCCCCACTCCATTTTTTTAAACAAGGTCTAAAGTCTTGTGTTAAAGTTAAATCAAATTGAAACATTTTTTTTTCATAGAAATATATAAAAATTCTGTGAAAATTGGTCTTTAAAAAATGACAAAAAGTGCAAAAGAATGCTATTTATATGGAAGCATGCTCTAAGTAGTGTAGACAACCCCCTTCCATGCCCTCCCCCCGGCCCTTTGGGCCTCAAAACCCCCCCACATGAACTTCTGGATCTGCCACTGCAATTGGAGTCATGGTTTGACAACTTAATGATGGTGAATAGGCTTTCTAATTTTCTCATGCCTTGTTTTGTAGTTTGCATTTAAAGGTGGATTTAACTTGGTGAAAAAATTACTTGAAAATGAAGACTTGGATGCCCCAGTAAGTTCACATCATTCCTTGTGGTTTTTTTTTTGTAAAGAATACAAAAATTTTGTGTATGAAAGAGAGAGAGAGAGGGAATGAGAGAGAGACCCAATGCTAACTAATACAAAAAATAAAGACTCTTTTACTTTGGTTGCAGTCCATGGCAGCTTTACTGAGACCATTTGGAATGTGTGCAGAGTTCTTGAATCCTAAAGTAGTAACAGAAATCCTGGCCCCAGGAATGGAGAAAACAATCAAGTACATACAGAATCTGGAGGAGAAAGACCTGAAAGAAAAGGTAGAATTAGTTAGTGTAGGAGCATCAGAATAATGTCACTGGAACTGTGTCATTGTGTATAAATATCATCATTGATTACTAGAGTAGTAGAATTATAGTGTTAGTTGATTTCTTTTAATGTGAAATAAAGTGGAACTATTATATGAAACATCTTAATAATTTTTAAGATATATTACAAAGTGGATGTTCCTATCATTTTTGCAAGGTGGTTCTATGAAAGAAATATTATCAGACCCTTTGCTTTAAGTCTGCCAAAGGATATGCAAATCTTTTGTCATAAGTATGCCTCATTGCATATTTTATATGAAGCAAATTTTTGTTTTCTTTTAGAAAATTGGTAGTGTATCAGACCTGCTGGCCTCTATGAAGTTGTTATGTATACAGATGTGGCCAAATCACACAGAATCTCTTGATGACCTTCGCCTGGAAGTCGCTCTCAGAATGTTGAAATCTCCACATTTTAATGCTCGTATGAATGCATTAAAGGAGGTAAAGCAAAAGCATAATATTCAAAACTTAATGAATTTCTTGAATTGAGAAATGTGTGTATTGGATAACGTTAATTTATTTGAATCATGATAACGTTGATTTATTTGAATCATACATAGGTGACAAAGCTGATAGAAGATTCTACATCTAACAAAGTTTCCAAGACAGCTATAGATTACAAGACAATATTAAATTGGTTGGTGGAAAACAAAGTTTTATCTATAGCACTAGAAGGTAAGAACAGTGCATTTTAACTAATATTTCCAGTAAAAATTTTCATAAGCATTTAGAGACAATAACAAGTTATATGATAGTAAGTGTAGGACATTCATTGTCAGGTTCTATGTTCCATGTAAGGTGACTTGTTTCTGATTCAGGTAACATTGATCAAGTCCAGTATTGTGAGAAGGTGAAGGGTATAGTGGACTTCCTTGGATCTGAAATAACGACAGAGGAACTGGCAATGATCTGGAAAATGCAGGTAATGCCCTGTCCTTTGTTATGGTTGAAGATACAGTTGTAGAGTACATACGTATTCTTGTTAGAAAATTATGAATTCAAATGTTAATCAAAGCTTTTGTTTCTGACAGGTGGGCCAGACCAATCACGTGATAGATAACATCCACTCCATTATTGCTGCAGCAGCTGTCAAGTTTGACTCTGCCCAGCTAGAACACCTCTTTCTGTTGATTCAAAAGGTAAAGCACTGAGTAAAATTATGTCAATGACTTAAAAAATAATAAAAAACCTTCTTATGAACTTGGAATATCTTCCATTGAGTTGTTATCACTATTTCATCACAGAAGTGGCAGGATGACCACAATCGCATGAAGGAGAAACTTCTACGGCTGATTGGTAAAATAGGAAGGGACGCCAAGGAGCCCAAAACTACAACCAGGGTAAGAAGATGGTTCATCTTTAAGTCAGAAACAAGTTTTACCCATTAAAAGATGTAATGTTAGTATTTTGCTGTGACAATATGATAAAAAAAATGTTGATATTGATGACAGGTACTAGAGCTGCTGTGGGATCTCTCTCATTTACCTACATTGTCAAGGCAACTGATTGAGTTAGCATTGGAGGAGCACCTGGCCATTCTCAGTGACTCATTCAGTGTACGAGAACAAGTCAAGCGGAACTATGTCATCAAGTGTGTGGAAGACATTAAAAAGGTCAGTCTTATAATAACTGATGGCCTATTAGAATCATTTGTGTCAGTTTGCATGTTGTATACATCAACATGCTTTAATCTGTAATTGCACTTTACAGGGTGCCTGTGTTCTACCTTCACTGAAACAACTGCTCAATATTTGCAAAAACATAATGAAGCAAAATAACCATAAATCAGAAAAGGTAAGTTTCTTCTGCTCATACTGACCTGGTAAGATAAACATTTATGCAGTTTAAAGTTTTGAAAAAATTTTATTTTGATTTTCTAAATTGTTTTATATTTTTAACTCCAGGGTATTTTACATGAACTTAACAAAAATCATGACATCATTAAGCTGGTGACCCAAAGTTTGATCAAACTCCACAAACAAGCCCAGGCCACAGTGGGAGACGGTCAGCTAGGACCTGATAGTATTGTAGACGCTAGATACCCACACTCTGAGGTACGGGTAGGGCAGGGCATGTAGAGAAAGAAGAAAAGTGTTAGATCCTCCAATTTAAGATAGGACTGCTATTGAAGAGATTTTGGTTTGAAAGTATTATTCAATATAATATATATGAATGACAGTCCTAAATTAAAATTTAATTATATACAAAAGAAATTAAGTGGGAAAGATACTTGTTTACTGTAATGTCTTTGCTTTGTTTTGTAGTTTGTGACAACACACCTACAGTTCCTTCAGTACACACTACAGGAGGGGGCCCTTTACCTCCCCTGGAGTCGGGCCCGGGACATCTGGGGGACGCTGATCGCTAACTCCGATGCCTGCCAGTGGGACAGAGAGGTTAGTAAGGCACGGAGAAGTGAATAAAGAAACATATATCTGGTATCTTACTTTAGAGAGGTTGATACTGCTTTTCAGAAGCAAGTAGAAATATTTCTTATCTTTTTTTTGAAATGAGTTTAAACATATCAATTGTTTCGACAGACCTGCTTTGAGTGGTTCAGTAAAGGTTTACCAGATCTTGAGATGGAGACTCAGACTCAGTTGTTCCAGAAAGAGTTGTTGAAACTGGACCCATCAAAACTCACAGAGAAAGGTGTGTCTATTTGTTTAACACTTAGAAAGAGATGTCCATTTAAAGGTACTTGGACACAGATTTGAAGTTAATATTTACTGTATAATATCACGAATTATATTTTTTAAAAGCATTTCACACAAAAATTATTTAAATATCTTTTTTCATTTACATGTAAAAGTTATTAAAACTTCAATTTTTTGGCGGGTTTGATTGACACATCCTTGCACTTTCACAAATTTTAACTTTCTTCTTAATCCTTTGGAAAAGTGGCAATCTTTTTGTGTTTTAATGAGAAATATTAAAACTTTAATCCAGAAAAATAATTTTATTCAGAGTAGAAATGTTACAAAGTAAAATTCCTTCACAAGTCCCGTCATTCCGAACTAAGTCTTGTGTGCAAATCGATCACACTCGTGTATTGTACACAGTTTTTTGTAAACAGGACACAGCTCTGTTATTGTTGATTGTTTACGATTCACAGGGTGTGTTCAGTAGTCGAAGTCTGCTCACCACAGCTGCACGGACTTAAAATATATTGTGTGTTTGTTTTGCTTTCAAACATGTCTACTCTGATTTTTCTGGATTATAGTATTAATATTTTTCATTTATACACAACAAGATTGCCACTTTTCATAAGTATTAAGAGTAAACTTAAAATTTGTGAAAGTGCAAAGATGTGTCAATCAAACCCGCCAAAAAAATTGAAGTTTTAATAACTTTTAAATGAAATAAAATTTTTAATTAATTTTTGTGTGAAATGCTATTTATATAATAGTGTTGCATTATGCATGTACTATGCCTTAATAAGGCAAACATGGTGCACGAGCCGGAGGCGAGTGCACTATGTGTCAAACCCTGCCTACTATTTAGGCATAGTACATGCATAATGCAACACTATTGTTATTATTATGCTGACTGTTGTTATTATTTATGCGGCAATCCATTTGATTTTTCCTGAAAATAATGGTGGTAACACAGCGCACTTGCAAAAATTCAAAATCTTCATGCTAAAATTCGTTGCATGCTTAGTTATTTTGGTTACTAGTATTTTCTCTAAATAAGTCAGGATTTTCTGTCCCAAAGATACTCATCTTTATTTTCTGTTTTGTTAGTAAGTCTGATTTGTTTACAGACGTGGATTCTCATTGATAATTTTCTTTTACATCTTTCAATCAAGCGCTATATAAAAAAGCGTTTTAATGACCCCATGATATCAATTCATCTAACGATCTGTATGTAATTAGTTTGAAACTTTGTTGTACCCATTTATCTAAGATTCCTTAGAAGAAATATAACTGTTTTCAAATAATATTTGTCTATTTTCTCCTTCTTGTGTCAATTGTATAAATTAAGTTTATATATTTAATAAAATACCTTCAATCAGTGATCGTCTCTGTGGCGTAATCGATAAGGCATCGGACTAGCAACCTCTTGGTCGTGAGTTCGATACCCAGTGTGTGCATAAAAGAATTTTATTCACAAAATAGGGCCGTGCACTATTTCGGCATAGTATGCTTACGCTATATAAATCCTTAGACCACTATGCGAGAATAGTAGGGTATGGGTTATATAGGGAGAAACTGACAGGAAGCATAATAATAAAATATATGTCGTAATATTATACAGAAAAAATTACCTTCAAATCTGTGTCCAAGTACCTTTAAAAATCTATATCCATCAAAACTTGCAACAAAGTATGTTCATTTGATCATAAGTCAGATGCATTGAAACCCACAGAGAAAGATATGTCTTTTTGTTCAAACAATGGATTATTTTGCATCAGGGTAAGAAACATATACATGCAGGATGACTTTTGTGATTGCAATTGTAGTTACGTAGGTAACTTTAGTTTTAAATTCTTTCCATAGGTTTTGCCTGCTTTAAAAACTTCTTTGAAAATGTGAACAAGTATGAGCACCGACTAAAAACAGATGGAAGTAGACTGGTAAGTCAATGTCTTTACACTGAGCTTAATATCCCATGCATGTTTATTTGTGTCTGTAGATTTGAGTTCCTTACTTTACTTGACAGTCGTTGTACAATGTGAACATAGAGTTTTTTTTGTTTGTTTCACAGATAGTAGAGAAATATGAATTGCTTGGTCTGGACTACATTTGGGAGATCTGTTTAAACACCCCAGATGAGTCCATCGCAGACAAAGCCATTCAGCTCCTGCTTTGTGTTAGTTATACCAATCTCGCTGTCAGACTCAAAAAGGTTAGTATTTAAGTAATTACTCAATAGTATAGATGGTCTAAGAATTGTTACATGTAACTTTGCTTTTGAAATATATGTATGAAAGTGTGTATCCATGCTTTTTGTTTTCAGGACACTGTGAGTCTACACAAGAAGTTTATATCTGAGTGTTCCAATAGATTAGAGGTAAACCTTGTTTATGCAGAGTCTTTAAAATGTCTTGAATTATCTGTTTTGTTTGCTTTACATATCCAAATATTCTAGTTATTATTCGTCATACCGGAATTTCATACAATTTCAGGCAGCTATGATAGGGATGGGGGGAACAGCTATTGCTCAGGCGGTTACCTGGGCAACCAAAACATTAACGGCAGCCATTGTAAAAGAAGTAGCCAATGTCCCGCCACCTTCAAGGTAGGACTAAGTCACCATGGTTCACTGATTTCAAAGATCTATCAGTTTTACTTGAATAATAATAATGTACAAATATGTATTTTTCGTATATATTTTAAATGCTATATGCCAAAGTGTTTAAATGGAAGATCCTATTTCATTTGATAAATTTAGACAGTTGATAATTTTTGATAGAGACATCAATGCTGATTGAGTTTAGAGGATTTTCTTTTGTACATTTAAGGTCCATCAAACTGATGAACATTGAGCGGCTGTTGTGGATCGCGGAGGTTTACGTCCTGAACGTGGAGGAGAACCACCAGACGACCAGAACCATCCTCCCTCACGGCGCCTCCTTCCACGGGCTGCAGATTAACCTCATGATCACCTGCGAGTCCCCCAAACACGAATTCATGTTACTGGTTAGACTCAGTCTGCTAAAACAAGAACAAAGTCCAGAAAATCTATACTTCCTTTACTGACTAGATTGAATAAAAATAATTACCAGCACAATAAGTTAATTTTATTACATACATGTATATCTGAGATTTTTTTCTACAGTGTCATGGTAATGAGACATTGAGTTCTGTCAGGGCCCGGATTGCTAACAAACTCAGACAGCCAACAGACAACGTGCAGATTGTGGCTCAGGACAAGATGGTGATTATCATACAGATATATATAAGTTTTGCCATTCTGTTTTCTATATTTCTCTGTTGTAAATAATTATTGTCTTTAATACTTTTAATAGCTGGATGCCCAGAAGAATCAGAAACTTCTTCACCAGTTAGAATTTGAAGACAATCAGTTAATACAAGTCCGTCTTGCACAACCAACAATGCAACCCATTGGGAAAGAGGTATAATTGCAATATATTGTTATTACTTTTGAAAATGTATCATAGTGGATAAACCGTAATATCTCCCACTTGTTTAGGGTAACTGAACAACATTGCAGGTGTGGGTTTATTGATATCATACAGTATTTTTTGGGGGGGAATCTCTTCTTCTTTTTTTAAAGTAATTTTTAATTGGGTACATGTAATGAAAAGTGAACTTTTTCAGCCAATGACACCAACATCAAAACAGAGCTTTGACTTGGAGCAGGAGAAAATGTTGCCTGGTGTTGTCATGGCGATTGAAGGGCAGGTGTTTGATATGTTGTATCAGCTGGCTGATTTAGACGAGTCCAGGTATGGATAAATAAATCATGCTTTTTAAAAATACTCTTCATGAAATGTACATTTATCTATTTATTTACTCTTAGATATAACTTTCATCTACTTGTATATATGTCAATATAAATATGTTATTTAAGAATACATGTGAATGCCCTGTAAAAACTCGGTTATACAAGTAGGTGATGTACTTGTATGTATAAAATCTGATCAATCTTTATCCTATTTGGTACCAGAATAACACACAGAGTGAGGAAGTTGTTGATGCTAATACCAACAGATCCACACATCTCAGAAACCCTGGAAAATATCGGCAATAGGGTAAGGAATATAGAAAGATAACTGGTTTCACATGCTTCTTTTAATAACATCTTATTTTACTGCATGTGCTAGCCCAACTGTTTTGCCTATTCAAGCATTCTGCTGATAATATTTGTATTATTTTGCATGAAATAATACATGTATGTTTTAAATATGTTCTAACCACATATTTTTACTTTGAAGGGACTAAAGCAAGGTGTCTCAGGAGATGATATCAGCCCAAGGGCCAGTCCTAGAAAATCCACCTCTGCCTCTCCACTGCCCAGCCCTCGTCTACCTCCCAAGGATGTTCTGAGGTCTCTGTTTGATGCCAGTGCTCAGGATATGTCAGCATTCCGGGTTCTCTATAATCTAGAGGTAGGTTTAGATGTGTACATTGTTTTATACACATTAGTGTTCCAGTAAGACATGCTTTTAATGAGTATTGGACAATTTTGCCTTGGCATAAGAGAATGAAAATACTTTGTAAAAAGTGTCAATTTATCATAAGCATGTTCACTATAGCTTGTTTTTACTGTATGTCTAGTTGTGAATGCACGTTTAAACCACAAATGTTTGAAGGTTTGTGTTTGATGATATAAAAGTTTTACACTTTACAAACATTTTAAAGGTGCTGAGCAGTAAGCTGATGCCGATTAGTGTGGACCTGGCCACCAGGATAAGTAGTCAGGCTTTCTGTGATGACTTCCTGTCAGTGGGGGGTCTACAGATGGTGGTGAATGTCCTACAGGCAGAGTCCCTGGCCCCTGAGGTGAACTACACCATCAGGCAAGGATGTTACTCCATATGTCTGCAGCTGGCCCGCTTCCTGTTGTGTGGGCAGACAGTTTCCATGGAGATGGATGATATCCATAGTATCAGTGAGGATGCCAAGTCAGCGTCTGGCTCCATTCTGTCCTCGTCTCCTCATAATGCATCGTTCAATAAGCAATCTGCTGGAAGCCATGCTGTACAGGTACAACTTATCAAGCATTTTAATTTTCATAGAGAAGCTATTCACACAGTTTTTCAAAAATTAAAAAAATTCTTCAGAAATAAACACATTTGTAAATGTTTTACTATATTGCCTATTATTTGTAGACCATGGATGTTCACACCTTCACAGAAACAGTATCGTGTTTTATGAGAGTCACATGGGCGGCAGCGGCGGGTAGGCTCCACCTCATTGGCACCACCCAGGCAATGATTGACAGCACGATGGGTCATGGTAGACGGAGCAGGCAGAGTAGTTCAGGTAAGATTGACCTGTCAATTTGTGTACTGTAAACTTTGTGCTCTCCTTTGAAGCTTCCTGTTAAACTTCTAACTTGATAATACTTGAGGGTTACTTAAGTGTCCCAATGATTTATTTTCTGAGTGGAACATAATCAGACTGTATTGTATGATGTTATTTCTGCTTTATAGGGAGTACTGCCAGTGAGAGTGAGAGTGACGGTCAGAGTCTACATGCCGGGGTGTGTGCCAAGGCCCAGGACATCCCCACCAAGGACTGTAATATAGCACGGGAGGCTCTAGAGATCCTCGTAACCTGTCTACAAATCAGATGTGAACTCATTTGTAAGTACTTTTACAGAAAAATACCTAAAGAGAGTGTATTTTGAAGGTCTAAAAATGATACATATACATGTATCTGATCACTTATAGATTGGTTCAAATACATGTTCTGAGTGTGATGTTTCTCTTTAATAGCCTCCTTTTATTCCCTGCCCTGCACCAGTGACTTTATCATTGATATTTTGGTGGGTTGTTCTAATGCTGATATACGGAATGCTGCTCTGGAGCAGTTCTTTCTGCTGAGTCAGACGGAGTGTACACTGCAGCGTACACCTCACCACTTTATGCTGCAGCTGCTGCTGAAAGCCCACGTCCCATTCTGGGTGTCCTCTGCCTCAGCCCGGGGTGTGAGTCAAAGGTTAGTGTTAGTGTAAGAATAAATCTCACTTTTAACTTATCAGTAAAAATATACCAATATACAACACCGTTCTAAAGTGTGATGTTTATTCTGCTAGTAAGAATTTGGGTCTACATTATTGTAAAACTTCCAATAATCACTGAGCTATATACACTTGTACTTGCAGGTTGCTGGGTCAGTGCAGTCAGTACTTTGATCTTCTGTGTAAACTTCTTGAAGGACTTTCAAGTGAGTATTCAAGTTCATACCTTCATTTTGGTACCTGTACTACATAAAAAAGGTAAAAGTTAATCAAGAATAGAGTACCGGGTATACTCCCTTTGTTGGTCTGACAATGTTGGTCTTTTGTGTTGATAGAAGAAGAACAGACCAAGCTACAGCTGGACCCCCCAAACATGCTGGAGGATGAGGTAGCGTGGCTCGGGAATTATGTCCCCTCCCTCCATCCTGATATGGCGGACACGGACAACAGTCTGCTAGCTGGCCACCTGAAGCTCATCACCACGCTGCTTACTTGCGAAGGGGTGGATCCAGAGGAGCATGGTAAGTTTAGTTAGATAAATCTGGAGGTGGATCTAGGAGTTTCTTTATAGAAGTATATACAGATTAAAGACTTTGATACACCATGACTTACAATATTTTGCAGGGAGAGTGCTAGTGTATGATATCTTGCATGACTTCCTCTTCCCGGCTTCCAAAGTGATGATGGACAGTATGAACACAAGTAGTGAAGAAAAACTTCAGGAAGTCAGCCCTAAGTAAGTTTTATTTGTTCAAATCATAACTCCAAGATGCAAAGGTGGGCTTAAATATGGGGATAATGCTTTATGTTAAAAAAAAATTATTTATTGAAAATAAGATTTTAGCAAACCTTAATCATGTCTTTTTCTTTGATAGGTGCAGCAATTGTGAATCTCGTGTGGCAGCTTACAGACTGTTGAATGAGTTAGCTAAGGGAAGCTACTCTATCTTAAGTGACATCTGTAAACAGCTGATTGAAATGCACCATCTTCCTCAACCAGACTGTGCTAATGAGTGGGAGGTAAGGAATGGCTAGGATTTAACTGTATTCAGATTCTTTTTTAGGTCACCTGAGTAAACTCAGGTGACCTATTGCTATCCGTTTTCGTCCGTCGTCGTCCGTCGTGCGTCGTCTGTCGTGTGTTAACATTTGAACATTTTCAGCTTCTTCTCTGCAACCACTGAACCAATTTCAACCAAATTTGGCACAAAGCATCTATGGGTAAAGGGGAACAAAAATTGTGAATTTCATGATCCCTGCCCCCCTGGGGCCTGAGGGGTGGGGCCAAAACCAGTAAAATTAATGCAATCTTTAAAAATCTTCTTCTTTAATCCTGGACACCAAGCAGACAAACTGTTTGCATGATTGTAATCAGCATGGAGTCCTCTACCAAAATTGTGAAATTCATGGCCCTGGGGTCAGGGGTTCTAGTGCTAGGGCGGGGCTAAATAAGTATATAGTGAAAATGCATTATTTCTTTGAAAATCTTCTTCTCTGCTCCTAGGTATTAAATAAACCAACTAAGTACATAGTTATGATAAGCAAGAGTGCTTCTACCAAAATTTTGATTTTTATGGCCCCAGGGTCAGCGGCTCTGGTGTTAGGGTGGGGCTCTATTAATTATATGAAGTGAAAATACATGATTTCTTTGAAAATCTTCTTCTCTGCCCCTGGGTATTAAATAAACTAACTAAGTACATAGTTATGATGAGCAAGAGTGCCTCAACCAAAATTGTGAATTTTATGGCCCCCGGGTCAAGGGTTGGGGGGGTCTCTATTGATTATATAGTGAAAATACATGAATTCTTTGAAAATCTTCTTCTCTGCTCCTAGGTATTAAATAAACTAACTAAGTGCATAGTTATGATGAGCAAGAGTGCCTTAATGCCTTAACCAAAATTGTGAATTTTATAGCCCCAAGGTCAAGGGGGGGGGGGCTCTATTGATTATATAGTGAAAATACATGAATTCTTTGAAAATCTTCTTCTCTGCTCCTAGGTATTAAATAAAATAACTAAGTACATAGTTACGATGAGCAAGAATGCCTCTTCTAAAATTATGAATTTTATGGCCCCAGGGTCAGGGGTTCTGGTGTTAGGGCGGGGCTCTATTGATTATATAGTGAAAATACATTAAATCTTTGAAAATTTTCTTCTCTGTCTCTGGGTATGAAGCAGATGAACTACCTATATAGTTATGATGAGCAAGGGCCCTAATATTGCTGAATTGTGAATTCAAGGCCCCAGGGTCAGGGGTGGGGGGTGGCTCTACTTATATACTGAAAATGAATTAATTGTTTGAAATCTGCTCCTTTGTATTAATAAAATATTTATTTATTTTTTGATAGGCAATTTTAAGGATGCCTTTTTAAAATTTGTGCAATGTGTGGACCTAGGGTCAGGGGTTTATGTCACAGTGTTGGGGGCACTACTGATTATTGCTGAATATTACTGATTAGTTGGAATGCATTTTTGTTCCCCTACCCTGCATATGGGTATTCAGTAACCAAGCTAAGCAACTGCTAAGTGTATTGTTATGATGATCAATGGTGCCTCTTTCAAAATTGTGAATGCCATATAGCATCTGGCTTAAAACATGAATCAAATTCAATAACTGGAAAGTTGTTGCATAATGCTCAGGTGACCTATAAGGCCCGTGGGCCTCTTGTTTTTAAATATTTGCTGAATGTTACCATTGAGAACCTATAGAAGATACTGTCAAAGTGTTTTATTTAGAGTTTACGACACTTGGCGGGAATTGATCTTTGAACAAGATAGTATAGATTAGCTCATGTCTTATTTTCTTTATTTATGTGATTATGTGCAAGACATTTAACATTTTATTCTAATTTTTAGAATTTGCCTTTCACCAAAGGGGCTAAAAATAGTTCAGAGTCCAGATATATACAAATACATTATCTTGCATATTCATAGGAATTTCATAGTCTCCTTTTCTCTTTAGTACCTCCCTCCGGTGGATGGACGGGCCCGTTGTGGCTTCGTGGGGTTGAAGAATGGTGGTGCCACCTGTTATATGAACTCTGTCATTCAGCAGTTGTACATGGTGCCAGGAATTCCTGAAGTGGTGCTGGGGGTGGAAGAGGATAAACCAGACGAGGAAAGGTCAGGGTCAAATTATCTCAACCAAGTTAAACTGGATCCGTGCATAGTATTAGAGAGCTTAGTGGAGTGATATTGAATTCTCAAATATTATCTGTTTGGTCATAATAAATATTAGACCATATGCAACTAATGTTGCTCATACATGTACTTGTACTGTCACTTAACTACAAAGCTTTACACTTTGATCATGATTGTTAACACAAATTTTCATTCTTTTTCTTTTAGTGTGTTTTTCCAAATTCAGCAAGTGCTAGGACATTTACTGGAGAGTAAGTTACAGTATCATGAACCAGAGAGATTCTGGAAGGTGTTCAAACTCTGGGGTCAAACTGTGAACATCCGAGAGCAACAGGATGCTTTTGACTTTTTCCAGGCTCTGATTGATCAAATAGACGAACATCTTAAGGTTGGTCACATTGTTCAGGAAATTCAGACATTTTTCTTTTAATGCTTATTGGTGCATTCATCACTTTAATTTCATTAATGTATATTCTATTTCACTTTTTAAAATTGAACTCTAATGATGTATGTGTATATAATTTGGTTATTTTGTTTTGTAGAAAATTGGAAAGCCAGAAATCTTCAAAAGAAAATTTCAGGGAATTTTCTCAGATCAGAAAATATGCAAAGATTGCCCCCACAGGTCAGCAATATTCTGTTTGTTCAGTTATGCTAGATTCCTAGGGTACCTTGCAGTTGTGCTTTAAAACATTATTATTTAGAGATTTTTTTTCCCAATTTAAACTGTTAGAAATATGAATTTTTGTGTCCAGGTATGAAAGAGAGGAAGCTTTCCTGGCCCTGAATCTGACCGTGAAGAATGCTACATTACAGGACTCACTAGATCAGTTTGTCAAGGGGGAGCTACTGGAGGGGGATAATGCTTACTTCTGTGATAAATGTGGAGAGAAGGTAGGAAAAAATGATAATAACTAAAAGCTACAGTGTGTTATGTTAGATATGTTCAGAGTGTCGATGTTTAAGTGGTTCCTTGAAGAATTCAACAGTTAAGAGAGTGAACATTAATATCTAAAAAAATTGCAGGAAAGTTTTTAGAAACATATTTTTGTTTACACGTTTTTTTTTTTCGTGTGGAAGAACTAAGTATGGTATTTTTCCGTAGAGAAACACCATGAAGAGGATGTGTATAAAGACACTGCCACCATTACTGTGTATCCAGCTGAAGAGATTTGGTTATGACTGGGAGGCCAACAGAGCTCTCAAGTTTGATGACTACTTCAAGGTCAGTAACAATTACTCTAATCCAAACACCATTAATGTAAATCTGTTAAATTTTATGATAAGTATAAAATTGGAATATTTGTTTTTCTTGGTAACAGTTTCCATGGATACTGGACATGGAGCCGTACACAACTGATGGTATGGCCCGTCGGGAGGAAGTGCTGGAGACCGTGGACAGTAGCTCGGAGTCTGAGAACGGTGAGTCTTCAGTGACAGAGGAGAGGTCCCTGGAGATTGTGACCGCGGGGAGCAATGTAGAACACAGACAGATAAACTACGAGCTGGTGGGGGTGGTGGTACACAGTGGGCAGGCCAATGCTGGACATTACTATTCCTTCATCAAGGAACGCAGGTACTGTAGGATGTTACTGTGTACTAATGTAATGGATAGGAATCAAAATTAATGCTGCTTTCTTTGAATTTACTTTGTTTAAATTAAAATTACCCTGAGTGCAAAAGGGACAAAACTAAAACGTTGACAATATATTTATTTTTTTTTTTGGGGGAATATTTTTTTCAGGGGTGACATGATGTCCAATCCAGAAAAAGGGAAATGGTTCAAATTCAATGACACAGTGGTAGAAGAATTTGAGATGACTGAAGAAAGTATAGAGTCAGAGTGTTTTGGTGGATCTTACAAGGCCAAAATTATTGAACCAAGTAAATTCTTATAAAACAATTTCAAAAGCACAAAAAAGAAGTATTAAAAGTATGCTATACAAATTGATATCAAGTAGGCAATTAATCACTGTTTATAATTTTTTCAACCTTTGTGTTGTAGCCACTTCGTCCTTACCAGATGAGCGAGTTCGGTACTGGAATGGCTACATGTTGTTTTATGAAAAGATGGAGGAACCAGCCAAGACTCCAGTCTCAGCTAAAAAGTCGAAACTTCAGACCAGGAAAGCCATACTGGAAGGAGGGTGAGACCATGTCATAAATACTGAATTACATGGAAATTCACAACACTTTACTTCAAATCCATTTTAATTAACAGTTTCATTGACAAGTTTGAAAGACATGAGATTTTTTTCCATGATCTACTTGTTTTTGCTGTAATTTCCCAGATGCAAAATTCTCTGAATAGTAAACAATTTTATCACAAACATATTCCTAAACATTTTTTTTTATGGCATTTTATTAGCATTAAATTTTTTCATCTTAATAGATAAAAAAAATACCACAGCATTTTGGTAAACAAAGACTACCCAAATGCATATGCAACATTTTGAACTTTGATAAAAGATTATTAACAGTTGAATTAATGGAAAGTTAACTGACACCTACATTCTACATAGTAAAGTATTGAGATAATCATTGCATCTTCCAGGAAGGATGTTTTAGACAAGGACAGTTTTATGGAGCTGACGGAGTTGGTACACAAGGGGGAGAAGAAGGGGATCTTTATGGAGGAGATGCCGGCCAGCATCCACCAGATCATCCAGGCAGAGAACCTCACCTTCGTCAAGAACCGAGACGTCTACAACATGGACTACTTCAGATTTATCAGGGAACTCGTCATAGTCAATGCGGTAAATATAGCAATTAGATTACTGTAAACCAACTTTTATTTACATGCGAGAAATTTTCGCGAAGTTCGCGAGAGCCTCATCATCGCGAATAATTCTCGTCGCGAAACGGTCCTAAGAGTGTTATGTATCTATAAAGAACAGATGCTAAAAGGCTTGATCGCGAAAATTAATCGTTGCGAAGTAGTTTACCCCTGCTAAATCGCGAAATAAAGTTGTCGCGAATAAAAGTTGGTTTACAGTAACTAAAATAATGATTTAATGCACATTCTTTTTGTGTAGTATGCAAAATGCCACAGATTTTTACAGAGGTGTTTAACTTGAGTCTTTGTTACAACTATTATATTTAATATGAAAAGAAAAATGATTAAGAAATAAATTAAGGGGTTACTTTATTTATCTCTGACTCTTTGGAAATGAGCACCATACAATCACGCTATAATCAAAGTCAACTGAATACCGGGGTACTATTTCCAGCATAAAGAGAGCCACAAGGATTTCCAGCAGATGTCTGTGATGGCTCTACAGCTAGGGGTTCGCTTCCTGTTCAACACGTTCTTTAGATGTAAAAAGAAAACCAAGTAAGCTTCTTGATATTCATGAATAAATTCTTTGATTAAAATATTTAAAAGAAAAACACTGCTTTTTGGCTGACAGATTATTTATGAAATCCTTGTAAAATTGGCCTTTTTGAAAGATTTTTTTAATATATTAATTTATATTATTTACATTTTTAGACTTCTGTTGGATGAATGGGTGGATGCAATAGATGATATTTTAGACAAGAGTAAAGAAGCTTGTAGATGGTTGGTAGAGTATCTCAGTAGTGCAGAGGGATCATCCTACATCAAGTAAGTATCACTTCACTTTCAAATTCATATAAATTCTGTTAGTTGACACTAGATCTGTCTTTTGATTAATTCAAGTCCAATCATTGCCTGAGACAGTTACATGTATTTTCTTGTTTATGTACATGTATGTTTTATCTTTTTGTAATAGAGGAAAGAAAAATTGGATCTAATGACATATGAATTTTGTGTTATATGTATATCCTGTATAGTTGTTTGATTGATGCCTTCTGTTACAGGCCGTTCCTCCTGGAGTGCCCCTGTAGAGATGTCAGGTTCACCATGGCCCGGATACTGGAGAGAGTCATGTCCTCCCACTTCAAACATGGAGGGGTACCTGTAAGTGGAAACTTGGGATATTTCTCTTAATTTATGATGATACATGTACATTGATGTTTATGTTATTAGAAATGGGAAGTAAGAAAACCATGACAAAAGTAAAGGAGCACCTTCATTTACCGAGTACTTTGTACTGTAAATCTGGAAATTTTTAAGTCAATTTTATTTTGCGAATTCGGGTCAAATTGGTGTTATTTATATATAGTGAAAATTCAAAATTTTGAAAAGAATTACCCCTGCTTTGTTTACATAATCTTTTTATATATTTATTTTTAAGCAAAATGATAAATTTTTCTCTGAATGCAATGAACTCGCAAATTTGCTAAAAATTTATCTACAGCAAAAATTTCCAGATTTACGGTATATAATATTTAATACATTTTATATTTTGAGGAAGAGGAAATGAATTTATTTGTTACATGGGCATGCAAACAAGACTGAATTTAGGCCAAAAAAAATTAATAAATAGTTTCTCAAAATCTTGAATTTCATGGAATCTGGTTTAAAACACAAACCAAATTTAATATTTGGAAAGTTGTTTCATGATACTCAGGTGACCTAAACAGCCGCTCTTGATCAATTTGTTTTACTTTTTGAAAAGGGAAAAAATAACTATGAATTTTTCTATTTTTCCTGTATAGTTGAAAAAGAAAATGCCTTTCTGTTATTCCCCTTTTCTGTAGAGATGTCAGGTTCACCATGGCCCGGATACTGGAGAGACATGTTTTTATTAGAAAAACAATATATTTCTTCTACATTTAAAGTATTTTATCAGTTAACTTTTAAATAAATGTTTGGACAAAATAACATTATTTAATGTTGAATACATATTTTTAAGTCAATTTTATTTTGAGAATTCGGGTCAAAATGGTGTTGATTAATTTTTAGTTTCAAAATTTTTAACTGCACAAATGATTTACAAGAAAATTTTTGCAAAACCTGAACTGAAAATTTGCTAAAAAAAAAAAAAAAGCAAAAATTGCCAGATTTACGGTATATAATTTTGAATTTTTATATTTTGAGAAACAATTTATTAATTTTTTTTGGCCTGAATTTACCATTTGTTTTTTTTTAAATATAAATATTGATTTTTATATAGACACAGAAGTGTTTTAATGAGATTGTGGAGATTCTCTTACAAATGTTGAACAAAGACGTGGTGGACCACTGTAAACACTCATTTCATTACTTCCAAGTCATTAAATCTTACGTCCAATTAGTAAGTACAACACACTTCATAAATGTTAGCAATATTACTTTAATCAGTTTATTCTATCAAACTACATCTTAAAAAAACTGCACAAAATGAACTATCTGTTTATTTGTAGGGAACAAAGTCATGCAGTCATATGTTTTTACGTCAAGGCTTCCAGCGATTGATGGGATTTTTAATTGGAAATTCAGGGGAGGTCAATCAGGTAACTTTTATATGAGGAAAAATGAAAAATTAAAAAGAAGAATTGTTTACTGTGTGTCTTTAAATGTGTTATGTCCCTTTGCACAATGACAGTTTACATTGGTCCCTGTGCTCCAAAATTGTCATGAACATAATTGAATGTTGTAAACAGGGAAATTTTCGCCCCCTTTCACATGTACCCCTTCCACCCTATTCACAGGTGGGAAAATTTAAAACGTCTAATTCATACATTGGAAAGATCTCATAATAATTTCTTAAACAAAACTGAAACTGGGTGAATTTAAAACAGATTAACAAAGTTTCGAAGTATTAAAAGTAAAAAAAAAAATGGGGTGAATATAGTTAACATTAAAGTTGTCTGCATATTTTATTTTGATTTACATGTATTTGATAACTTTTCTTGTGACGGCAGTTCTATGGAATTGATGTTTACTTCTTTGAACTATTTCAGGGACAAGACACGCCCACCAGGAGGTGGAGTTCTATTCAGTCACGAGAGTTTGGGAATCTTCACTCCTCACTAGCAATACTCATCTTAAATTGTGATGTATCCAAGTACAGAACAGAAGGTAAGAGCTGCTCCACATCACAAAGTTTACATTTCCATGTCTCTTAAACTTTACTAGAAGCTTGGCAGAATGATTTCATCAAGCATGTACATATGAAAAAAAAAGTCTGTATTGGTCTAATGCATCAGTGAATGGTGTTTTAATTGAAAAAGCTACAGCAAATGTAGTACTTAAGATGTATTTTTAGTATTTCTTTCATATCAAGATTTATTTTGATATTTCCTTCCTGCAGAACCTGGTGAATATGAAATACGCAAACCAAAAACAGTTTTCCCAACAAAGTTTCTATTAATGCCACAAGACATGGAGAACTATGTGTATGGACCAGAATCTTCTCGTTACATCCGTGAGGTATTATAAATGTCATGATCTTTAGCCAAAATAAAAAATAACCCGCTGAATGATTTGTATTTAAATGATTGTTTTATCAAAGTGTATTTCCACACATGTGGTTCTCGATAGTGTACTAGCACATTTCATCTGTGCAATGTCCTGAATTCCAAATCGATATGATGGAAAAAAAATTCAAACTTCAGCCGATTTCATTGAGTTCTTTCAGCCTAAATACAACCCCAAAGATTTTATTCTATTACAGACAGGAAACTTTTTATTCTTCATACGATATATATTTTTCTATGTAGGTTATTCATGCTGTAAGAGAGGTAGGGACCAGTTTAGTCATCTGTGACATGTTAGTGTACTGCAGCTTCTGTAACTACAAGTTTAGTGAGACTGTCCTCAAACATCTAATGGTAAGCTGGATTTGGTATTCTTATCTATGTAAGATTTTATTTAAAAATGTGAAAAAATGACAACTCTGCCTTTTGCTTCAAGTGTACATGTATGTTATAAGCCTCATTACTTTTTCAGCATCAGTATATGACAGCTCCTTCTAATGAACTCAAGCCTGTTTTCTCATTACTCACTGAACTATTGGTAGGTAGAAAATTAGGAATAATCAATAAAGTACATGTATTAGATAAATATTTTTTTTTACATTGAATTAATAAATATACGTTATACATTGTACTTTGTGCTGGAGAATTTTGGTTACTTGGTCATTTAAAATCAAGTCATGTTTTGTGTAATGCGGTCTTCAGCTTTCCTTGATATCTTGTTGTAGATGCTTGAAGATCCAGTACAAGTCCAGCGAATCAAGATGGTCATTGATGGAGTAAGCGACAGCTCTGGCACATCGTATGATGGACTTCTAGGTAAAAACCTAGGCATTTTATGCAAAACTTTTAGAAAAGTAAGTTTTTGAGTGCATGACAATAAAAAATAATTAAAAATTTTTTCCCAGCCACAGTGAGATTGAATCATGCTACAGACAGTAGGCGGTCCTACACCTGTATCAAATCTTTGGTTGGTCTTGCCAGTAAGAGTGCACCAGTCAAAGACTACCTCATGCAGATTCCATCCAAGTGGCAGTGGGCTGTCAACTGGCTCAAGAAAAAGGTAGTTATATTGTATGATTATCACTAATAGAATTCAAAGCACGGTATTAAAATATTGATATGGAACAAAATCTTGAAAATGCATTTACATCTAAAACAATAATATTTTAGCTTGTGGTTATACATGTATTTCATTGCATTTCTGTGTTGTGGTTTTCCAGATGTCTGAGTACTGGGCACCATCCTCTACTTCAGCCATTTCTAATGAAGACTCCAATAGAAAATCTTTCCAGAGAACTTACAGTGCACAGGTACCTGTATAAAGATTTACATGACAGTATCAGTTCTGTATCCATCACAATCTTTAACATTGACTTCATTATGAAAAAAGTGTACAATTGTTAAGAGGTTTTAAAATACTACATTACAGTGAAACATGCTTATAGCAAACACAGTTACTATGAATAAACACTTTTTAATGAAATGGTTTTCATTCCCAAGGGTCTTAAAATGTATTGTGTACTTATTAGATAAAACAAATTATGTCTATAATGAAGCCCAATTTCCCTTCCCTGGTACTTTGTTATAAGAATGTTTTACTATACTATGCACATGTTAAACCCAAGTATTTACAATTTTACATGTAACTTTGTAACTTCACTGTACAATTATTTCACCATTATGTTAACAGTCTACTCTAGAGGAAGCTAAAGCTTTACTAACAGAACTTGAGTCTCAGGAGGGAAGCCCCGAGATGGAGACCAACGATGACGACGGTGACAACACTTCACAACCCAGAGACGAAGTGGATGATTCCACCAGGAGGAAGACGTGATCAACTGTAAAAGCCTAGAGAGTTACCATTCAATCATAGCCCTGTGTCCATTCAAGTTAGCCCTGAAAATCAGACGTTCCTAAAACATCCTTCTACATGAAACATTCAACTATGATGATGTTGAATCTACACTGACACCATAAATACCAAGTTAGATAAAATGTAGATGCCGTAAAATATCTGCATTTGTGTCCTACAAATTTGTTCCAAGTATCTATAGACTGTTTGGCTGCCATGAACAAATCTTTGTCAGCGTAAGTTGTATAATCTGATCCAAATTTTTAAGGTTAACAAAACAACATACATGTATTACTTGAGCACAATTTTCTCTTTAAGTGTCTTAATATAAAAATATCCCAATTTTTTTTACGTGACAATAATCAATGCAAATATATACTGAGTATTCAGCTTTGTCAAGACAATGACCCTAAACAAAAATGCATTGAGATGAAAGCCTAAACAAAAATGTAATTATTTGCTTATACATGTACATGCAAGTTTTTTTGTTCTAATTGTGACTAAGAAGGTTGACAATATTTAAATTCATGTTAAACATCTTGTAGAAAGCGGTGTACAATTGATTTAATTCTAAATAAGACTAATATATCTCAATATGAAGAACTATACCAGAATTTGGAGTTAAGATCTTGCATGGCATTGAAATACTGTATAATCATTCTTGAGTGGGATCAAAGATGATTGTTTCCATTTATTATATCAGGCTCATTACAATCATACTTTTTTTAAAAAAAGTTATGACATTGGTTCAAAGTCAGAACTCAGGGTGTTTGTTGTATATATATGCCTTATATATGTCTTATACAGGTACTTGTTTTGTTTAAAATTGGAATGAAAGAATTGTAAACCATACATAGTCAGATTGTGTATCATCCCAGTTGTTTTTACTATGCAAAAACTGAATGCTATGTTCCTTTCCTTGCACAAGACCTTGGAAAAAATATATTTGTTTCAATGTTACTTAGACGGTTTCATGAAAAAATTCCAGGAAAAGATATTACCTTCCGTGATATTTGTGGACTTGAAAGAGGGAACAAACTTTTTTCCAGGCCCCCCCCCCCCCCCCCCCAAAAAAACATAGTAAAAATGAATTGCAGAAAGGTTTGATACTGATTAAATTAGTTTTAATGATGAATTAATATGTATATTATTATACATATAAAAAAAATTAAATTTGATTTAAATGTAAGTACCATGTTGAATGGATTTAAATCGTACAGTTCTCATTTTCAACAGATTCGGGGTTGTGCACTGTGTGTACTGTTGTACCTACTTTTACATTCATTACACTAGCTTACTTTTTTTATCTATATATATATACAGGTAGAAATTTAGAGAAGATTTAACTTTAAATGAGATCACTTGTAAGGCGTTTGAAAAAATATGAAAGACTGGTTTTATGTAATCTGTGAATTTAAAGCAGTGAAGCAATTTATACCTTTTTAATGTATTCAGGTGCAATTTGAAATTCATCATTTTTTAAATGATTTGAATTTCTGATTATACGAGTACATGTACTTCAATTTCACTTTTTATACAACTTAGTTAATATTTGAAGGTATAGGTTCGATGTTAAGTATTTTGTTAATCTTTACAGTTTTCTTTTTCTCTCGGAGGTGCCATAGCAAGTTTTACATACATTATACATATATATTTAATTGTTGGAAAAACAATTTTCCCCAAGAACTTTGTTTAAAATTCAATATATATATACTTTTGAGTTTATGTGGATCAGATTTACACTTGCTATGTGTACTTGTTTACATGTTAAATATGACAACTTCAATCCTTATTGCACAGCTTATATCCCTATCTTGTAGTTATACGTAAAAGTGCTGTTAATTAATCCCTATTAATTACATGTAAATAAATTGTTGTACATGTGAAACTTAGATGTACATATTCTTTTGTATATAAAATTGTACAGATAAATAAATTGTATAAATACATGATGCATACAGATGTTTGTATTAATCTCTTCAACTCCCCTTTGACAAAAATGGGACATATTGATTTGCATCTGTTGGTATGTTGGTCTACTCAATATCTTGAGAATCTTTGGTTGACAAATATCAACTTTCATACACAGTTTCCTCTAAGGAGTAGATGACCTCTACTGTTTTGTGGTCCCAGTCAAGGATCAAACTAGTCCACACAGTGGAAGATGCAATCTCCTCAGTATCTCCAGAACCATTTGGTTGCCAGTTATTAGTTCCACATCTTAATAGAATACCAAGAATTTTAAAACATAATTAATTATGAAAATGAAATTGCATAGAATCCTATTAGAAGCTTAATTCTTAAGAATAAAATTTACTAAATAATGTCTACCCCACTCTCATCCCTTGGATATCTTTATCTATTGAAAATAAGAGAGATAACCTCCTCTAGTCCAGGTCAACATCATAAATAGTACATTTAACCCTTAAATACATTCATTCATATTCAGCTAGTAGTAAAATTTCTCTTTACAATTATTTGTATATTATACAAATAATTGTAAATAGAAATTTTATTACTAGCTGAATATGAATCAATTCCAGAGATAGGATTTTAAAACAAGAGGCCCAGGGGCCACATCACTCACCTGAGCAAATCGGCTTGGAAAAAGCACAAATCAGAGCATAACTGAAAAGTTTACTGAAAGGGGGGAGGGGTGCTTGAATTTTAATACTACTTGAGAATGCCTTCATATTAACACAGCATATGACTTTACTGTTCTTGATACAAAGATTTTTTAAAAACATTTTCTTCCTATATATAACTTCATAGTAATTTGAATTTGATTCCCCATTGTTTCCCTCCTTACCCCAAAGGGCCATGATTTGAATAAATTTAAATCTTCTATACATGAGGATGCTTACATGTCAATATGACTAAGCATAGCTTTTCTGTTCTTGGGATTTTTCCCTTTTTTTATGTAAAACTTTGATCCACCATTGTGGCCCCACCCTACCCTTGGGGATTATGATTTGAACAAATTTAATTCTACACTACCTAAAAATGCTTGCATATAGATACTAGTATCACTAATCATGGCATTGCTATTCTTAAGAAGACAATTTCTGTAAATATATTTTAATGTAAAACTTGGATCCCCCATTGTGGTCCCACCTTATCCCTGGGGGTTATGATTTGATCAAACTAGAATCTACTCTACCTGAGGATGTTTCCACACAAATATCACTAATCATGACTTTAAAGTACTTGAGAAGACAATTTTAAAAGATTTCCCTATCTAGTCCTATGTAAAACTTTGATCAGCCATTTCGGCCCCACCCTAACCCTGGGGGTCGTGATTTGAAAAAAACTTCAATCTACACTACCTGAGGATAATTTCACATGAGTTTCATCTTTCCTGGCCCAGTGGTTCTTGAGAAGAAGATTTTTAAAGATTTTTCCTATATATTCCTATCTAAAACTTTGATCGGCCATTGTGGCCCCACCCTACCCCCGGGGGTCATGATACGAACAAACTAGAATCTACTCTATCTGAGGATGATTTCACATGAGTTTCATCTTCCCTGGCCCAGTGGTTCTTAGGAAGATTTTTAAAGATTTTTCCTACATACTCCTATGTAAAACTTCGATCGGCCATTGTGGCCGCACCCAACCCCAGGGGGTCATGATTTGAAAAAAACTTGAATCTACACTACCTGAGGATGATTTCACATGAGTTTCATCTTTCCTTGCCCAGTGGTTCTTGAGAAGAAGATTTATAAAGATTTTTCCTATATACACCTATGTAAAACTTTGATCGGCCATTGTGGCCCCACCCTACCCCAGGGGGTCATGATTTGAATAAATTTGAATCTACACTACCTGAGGATGATTTCACATGAGTTTCATTTTTCCTGGTCCAGTGGTTCTTGAGAAGAAGATTTTTAAAGATTTTTCCTATATATTCCTATGTAAAACTTTGATTGGCCATTGTGCCCCCCCCCCTACCCCCGGGGGTCATGATTTGAACAAACTTGAATCTACACTACCTGAGGATGATTTCACATGAGTTTCATTTTTCCAGGCCCAGTGGTTCTTGAGAAGAAGATTTTTAAAGATTTTCCCTATATACTCCTATGTAAAGCTTTGATCGGCCATTGTGGCCCCATCCTACCCCCGGGGATCATGATTTGAACAAATTTGAATCTACACTACCTGAGGATGCTTCCACATGAGTTTCATCTTTTTTGGCCCAGTGGTTCTTGAGAAGATTTTTTAACAAGAGGCCCAAGGGCCTTGAATCGCTCTTCTGATAAATTGTACAATCTATCACTTCTATTAGAAGCCTCCAACTCTATTAGTATCATAGGACCCAAAATGCATCAACTTACAAAGTTTGATAATATTTAGCCAGTTAAGACTGAAGATATTATAATATAATTATCAAATAGCATAAGTAGGTCAAAGTGACCTACCTTTTGATTGGAATTTTCTGAAGAATCAAGATACATTAATTGACAAAGACTGATGATTCTAATTAAATAAGTACATGAGATATTCAAAAGTAGGTCACCATGACCTACTTTTTGGTCAACATTCTCTGAAAACCCAAGATGCATCATCTGACAAAGTTTGACAATTCTAAGCCAATTAGTTCCAGAGATAATTAAATATAGCCATCAAATGTCAAAAGTAGGTCACGGTGACCTACTTTTTGGACGACGTTATCCAAACATCCAAGATGCCTAAACTGAGAAAAATTTGCTGATTCTAAGCCAATAAGTACCTGAGTTATTCAAAAGTAGGTCACCGTGACCTACTTCTTGTTGGACATTCAATGAAACCGTAAGATGCCTCAACTGACAAAGTTTGATGATTCCGAGTCAATAAGTACCAGATATAATCAAATATAGCCAAAAAATGTCAAAAGAAGGTCACAGTGACCTACTTTTTGGTCGACGTTCTCCGAAAACCCAAGGTCCCTAAACTGACAAAGTTTGATGATTCTAAGCTAATACGTACCTGAGATATTCAAAAGTAGGTCACAGTGACCTACTTTTTGGTCGACGTTCTCCGAAAACCTAAGGTGCCTAAACTGACACAGTTTGATGATTCTCAGCTAATATGTACCTGAGATATTCAAAAGTAGGTCACTGTGACCTACTTTTTGGTCGACATTCTCTGAAAACCCAAGATGCATCATCTGACAAAGTTTGATAATTTTAGGTCAATAAGTACCAGAGATACTTAATTATAGCCACAAAATGTCAAAAGTAGGTCACTATGACCTACTTTTTGGTCGTCACTCTTCGAAAACCCAAGATGCATCAACTCACAAAGTTTGATGATTCTAAGCCAATAAGTACCGGAGATACTTAAATAAAGCCATAAAATGTCAAAAGTAGGTCACCATGACCTACTTTTTGGTCGTCACTCTCCGAAAACTAAATATGCATCCACTCACAAAGTTTGATGATTCTAAGCCAATAAATGCCTAAGATACTGAAATATAGCCATAAAATGTAAAAAGTAGGTCATCGTGACCTACATTTTGGTTGACATTTTTCAAAGACCCAAGATACATCTACTGACCAAGTTTGATGATCGTAGGTCTGAAGGTAATCAAAATATGCATTTTAAACAATTTGAAAACAAATGTCGGCAAAATTTAAAAAGTAGGTCACAGTGACCTACTTTGTTATAAATATGTTTTAAGGTTCCTAGATGCATCAAAGTACTAGATTTGATGATTCTAAACCTCCCAGTGTCTGAAATAATGGGATTTAATGTTTTTAAAAGGATAAGTCATAAAGTTCAAAAAGTAGGTCACAGTGACCTACTTTTAAGTTGACATTGTTCAAGGACCCAAGATGCATCAACTGACAAAGTTTGATGATCATAGGCCTTAAAGTGTCCAAAATATGCCTTCAAATCAATTTGAAAACAAATCCCCGCAAAATTTAAAAAGTAGGTCACCGTGACCTACTTTTGAGTTAACATGATGTGAAGTCGTAAGATGCATCAACTTACAAGATTTGATGATTCTAGTCCTTATAGTAAGAAAAATATACACGTTTTTATTAATTGTAAATTTAGGTCAACTTTGAAGTGACCTTGAGACCACGCCCTTTGCCCCAGGGTCATGCCTTGAACAATTTTTAATCTTCAACATATCCTAATCCTTGTATGTAAGTTTGGTGAAAATCTGCCTGGTGGTTCTGGAGAAGAAGATTTTTTAGCAACCAGTACTTTTGGTTTTGTTTTCCTGATTATCTCCCCTTGTTTTAGGGTCCCAACCCTTATTTTAGTATAATTTAATTCTGTTTGTATTCTTGTCTCTCATTGGTTGATTTCCAAAAAGGAACGCATAACATTTTGTATAATCTGGTTTGGTATGGGGACACACCCCCTTGACAACCAGCTGAATCATCTGTATCCATCAATCCCCTCATTTCCAGTCCTTCGGATTCATGAAAAATTCCAGATTTAATGAATGTACCTTTAACTTCAAACAGTTGCTCGATCTTACCTCATGTAAACAAGCATCATGGCTGCTAGATCTATGTATCAGTTTTTACCTCCCCTTGCTTCCCATCACTTCCGTTACTACGGTTGTATTATTGCGCGATAAATTTGAACTAATAAAAACAACACAATTTTACATCCCCAGTTGTTTAATTATTTTAAAATTAAATTATAAGGAATGACTCTAATTCTTGGCCAGATTATCGAGTATAATATGGTTTGGGTCAGTTTACGCTTTTTTATAATCCGCTTTGCGGATTATAAAGCGTAAACTGACCCAAACCATATTATACTCGATAATCTGGCCAAGAATTAGAGTCATTCCTTAAATAAATGGTAGCCCTTGGGCCAAGGATACCCTGTGACAAATTTGGTACTGATTGGCCAAGGGGTTCTTGAGTTATGGCCCATATTCTAAAAAGTTAACGCACACCGCACAAATGGCCATAGCATTAGCTCTTTGAGCCTTTGGCTCAGAAGAGCTAAAAATGCCATTAATTTTTCACTAATTCATAATTATCTCCCCTTGGAAAGGGGCGTGGCCCTTCATTTGAACAAACTTAAATTCCCTTCACCTAAGGATACTTTGTGCCAAGTTTGGTTGAAATTGGCCCAGTGGTTCTTCAGAAGAAGATGAAAATGTGAAAAGTTTACGACGACGACGACGACAGACAACGGACAAATTTTGATCAGAAAAGCTCACTTGAGCCTTCGGCTCAGGTGAGCTAAAAATCACTCATGAAATCAACTGTTTGAAATCTATGTATAAAATGGTGAAAAAGAAAAGCATGCACTTTACAGAACAAATGGACATGTTTTTTTGTTCAAAACTTACCCATTTTTTAGCAAAAGATAAAAAAAAAAGAAACAAGGTATGGATTGATTTTTATCTTGAATTACCTTTAAAATTTTAAAACAAAATTTTATATGTTAAATATAAAGATACTCTTTATGCAATTTTCAGTAAATGCATATCTGAAATTACAAACTTAAAATATACACATACGGCAACACATTCTAACATAAAGCTAACAAACTGATTTGCAACCATACATTTTCAGCAATGTACGACTGCAATAAAAAAAGACAACATTTCTAATTCACAAAAAAAATATCTTAAATTGGTTTATATTGCAGATCTATATATATAAATTTTTAATAAATTTGCAATAAAACAACTATCAAGGAATCTAAAAGCCAAAGGAAAAGTTCAGTTGATTGACACTGTAATTGAAAACGAGAAATGTCAATGAAGTAACTGTCAATATGAGTATGTCATCACTTGAAACATTTAATAACAATTGAATACAATTTTTGGCAACCACTGTTATACCAAATCTCTATGTGTCCTGCTAATAAAAGTAAATTCCATTCACACTATTTCAACCGTATGAAACGTGTTAATGCAATATGATTTATAAAAGGATTTCGTGTTTCTCTCTTGTACACAAAATGCTGAAAATAGATAAAGCTTCAAGGTTACAAATAAACTGTGTAAGTTAAAATCATTCCATCTGAGAATTACACATACAAGACAAATAACACCAATAAATAATGGCTGGACTAGTCCTAGCACTAGGGCCTGGCCTTTAAGCAGTAGATGGAGCAATGCCTCACTATCACAGTGTCCATGAGATGCACTCCTCTCTCACACACACATTCAGTATCCATTTTATCATGTGTGTATTGCACATGTGGGATAGAGATCCATGAATATTTTTTAAGGTCTGTATCCCAGTCATAAAAACATTCAGCATCCTAATGTGTATTAGTTCAAAAGTCAGCAAACTCTTTTGCACACTTTTCTGTGGAAGATATTCTGAGTGGTTCCTCTTCATAATCATCGAAATTGCTGGCATCCCCAGGTCCTTTGCAACTTGGAACAAAAGGGGCGTCTACCTGTTATGTATCAAGATAAGAATAAAGGAACTTCCGTGCACATGAAAAGTAAAATAAAAATTGATTTACTGGTAAAAAAATCAACCCCCCCTCCCAAAAAAAAATTAGGCTAAAACTTGCCTTTTTCTGGTATATAGCAATCCAGTCTGTTGCTGAGAACCATTTGTGGTTTTTGATGTCATTGACACCATTCTTTAAATTGCCGTATCGCTTTGTCAGATCTACTTGTAGTAAGTACCTCAGAAGGTCTTTTAAATCATGGCTAAAATGTGAGGGAAACCGCACCTGAAATTACAGAGCATATTAAGCATAAAATTTGATTTAAAAAATGGACATTAAGCATTTGATGGACTCTATGTAAATGTTGTTGATTTTAAGACAAACCTTTTTATGGATTTGTTTAATTTCTTAAGTACCGGTATACAAAAACTGAAAACACATAAATTTTATGTTTCCATTTATAAAACTGAACTTAATTAAACACCTCCAAAATTGATTCACACTTTTCTAGACAACTGTAATCCATCAAATATCTATTATCTTATGCTAATACTAATTGTGCTTCTATATATATGGACATAAAATTGACAATTTTCTTTAATCCTCTTGTGTTTTAACTTGTTTTGCATGTGATCAATATTGTTAATTAGTATTTTTTTAAGAGAGAAAAATGCCTTTAAAAGTTTATTACCTTTCCTGAAACAATTTTTTCATAGATTTGGATGGGTTGATCTGCAAAGAATGGGGGATACCCTGCTGCCATTTCATACACTAGTACACCTAATGCCCACCAGTCCACTGCTTTGTTGTAGCCCTATAGAACAATATTAAGAATAGGCTTTTAGGAATCATTAATCTTTTCATCATGATCACCAATTTTCCATTCACATTTGGCTTTACATATAATACTTGACAGTTTTATTTTATGAAGAGCATCTTGCCTTGCTAAGAATGATTTCTGGAGCGAGGTATTCTGGGGTACCACAAAGGGTCCATGTTCTTCCTTTCACTTTCTTGGCAAATCCAAAATCTGTCACCTAATCATTGCAAAAAATAACCAAATCTTAAATAAAATTCCACAATTAGTAGTGTGCAATCATTTTTACGAAGCTTAAAATTGTTTCTCCAATGTTTTTTTCTTGATTAATAATGTTAGATTACAGTTAAACATTCTTTACTAGCAAAATGCACAAAAAATGACAACAGTTCATTACAGTTTCACCTGATCTGATTGTACATGTGTATAGCATTATTGGGTAGTATGACAACATTTAGATCAGAAGCAGTTCTGGATGTGTTTATAAGATATGCCCCCTGATCACCCTGAGTGCCCCGTCCTACAGGACAGGATGTGTGCCAGATGAATTAGCCAAGGTCTAAAAGGTGCTTGCTGCATTGTGTCTGCTTTAGCGGCCTGTATGGAAGCCACACTGCTAGCAGTAACACATCTAAAACACAGCTATATATAGATGAGCAAGCAGCGGTGGTGTTGCTGACATGTATAGGATCGATGCAGTGTCCACTGATGCATGAACGATTAACCCACCTATAAATAGCCCCCCTTCTTTCTTGGTGTTTCACTTTAAGAGACACGTCATTCATGCTTCAATGAGATTTTGCCCTGGGGACGATACATCACTCAAAACAGGTCTGTCATAACAAGCTATTTATAGACAGGTAGTATGGCAGTAAGCCAGGCCTCGCAATCATGCCAAACTAACATGCAAACTGATAACAGACTTGTAATAACATCAAGTACAAAGTCAGGTAACCCAAAAATGGTCATATCTGGAGAGGCTTCAGAAAAAAGTGGAAACTAAATATAATTGTATACAATGAAGGCCATATGATCTCAGTAATCATGCATAAGGGTTTCATTATGAATTATTCATTTTTTTATCTTCATTAATAACATCTTTTGGGCATGCAAAATTTAACAAACAAAAAATTACATTGCTATATTTGTAATCTAAACATATGTAAGGCATCTGCAATTTTCTACAACCTACTCTATTTCAAACAGTTTTATTATCACTGCAATGCACAGCAAAACTATATATACATGTATATCTATAAGAACATAGAAGGGAAGAGAAAACATCTACAGTCACAAAGCTCACATAGATAGGGGTTTTGGATGGATCAAATGACTTCACTTTGCATAATATTAAAATACTCAATGAAATTGTTATCTCTAAAGAAATTACATCTCATTCTTTTCTCCTTTCTTTCCCACCATAACCCAAACCAAATTTTGACTCCTATGAATGTTATGAAACAGATTTTTGATCCTACCGTACTTGTTAAAACTTATAGAATATTTTTTATGATTTAGAATGCTAGTTCATCAACTTGAAAAGTTATTATCTCTCTTATTAGTGGTGTATAATCATTTAATGAAATTTTAGGCTTTATAAAAATACACTTTTGACAGAAGCAAGACAAAATTTGATCAGAAAGATTCACTTGAGCTCCTGGCTCATGCGAGTCAAAAGGCACAGGTCTCTGAGAATAACTGCTACTTTTTCTACCACATACACATATAAAATCACTAACTTTATTAAAGAGATATTCTTAAAGAAATCTGATTAAATTACATCTATAAATTTAGTTGAAAATAAAGAAACTATCGGTATCAATTAATTTTAGGCAACATTATTTTATAAAGAGGGCCAAAATAAAATTTTTCTAAAGTACCATTTTTAAGACTGTAAAGTAAAAAGCAATACTTTGGGCAGTGTGAATTACAAAATCTGACTTTATATCCAAAAATCAGTTTCTGTTTAGTGCTATATCAGTCAAATTCAAGCTACATACAATTCAAGCGTGGAAGCAGAGCTCTCTACATGCAAACAAAAAGCGCTATAATAGCAGAATTAGCAGTTATGACAGCCAGTTTTTGATACCATGTCCCAGTTAGAAGCAAAGAAAGCTTACCGTGTACAGACGAATGTCAAGTTTAATGCAACGTTCCTATACATCTTTTTTTTTTAACAACACCACGCCATACCTTTAAATAGCCCATGGTATCTAATAGTAAATTCTCTGGTTTTAAATCGCGGTACATAATATCCAAATGATGTAAGTATTCCAAGACCAATACAATTTGTGCAGCGTAAAACCTGGAATGCGGCTCACTGTTAAAAAGAAGCACAAAATATTGTTATCACACACAAGAAAACTGTTAAGTCTGCCAACTAAACCTAAATGGGGGTTAAGGGGGGAGGGACCAAGATCATCCGGGCTGCTTCTGACGGTTCATCCGTATTGTGTTACTTACTTTCAGATAACCTTGGGAGTCTATAAGTAAATTCTCAGGTTTGAGATCTCGGTATATGAGATCCAGATAATGAAGATATTCAAATGCCAATACTATTTGGGCCGCATAGAACCGGGAATGTGGCTCACTGTGGGGAAAAAAAGCACATCAAATACAAAACACTGCTGAACCTTTTCTCTGTGTAAATGTACTGTCTTTGTAATTAAAGATATTTACTTATAAATATATAGCACAAATATTTCTTCATGTTTAGAACATTTAATGAAGAGAGTTAGTATCAAACACACAACACAAAAAAATGTTGAAATAACAGGTTATGAGGTCTCTTTAATTAAATGAAAAAGACTGTTGAAAATTTTAAATTTGATGAATTATTCTTAAGTTAATGATATCATAAATATTTAAACACTATCAAAAAGGGATGTACTAACTATAATATTGACTTAGATTTATGAAAAGATGCCATTTAGATGTCAAATTATACAGCTGGCTCTTTATCAAATAACAAAAAATAACTTTAAAAATAGGCCGTTTTTGTAGACTTTTTAATGTATTGTGAAATACAAGACATATATTATGCCATTTTAATAGAAAGTGAAAGTAATTCATGTAGTTTATATAATTGTCTATAGCCACAATAAGGACATCTTTGGCCATAGTTTGAAAGTTCACAGTTTAACTCAAAATGATTTTTTTTTCTAATTTGAATGCATTTAAAATAGCATGCAGCCCATAGTATCAGAACTGTAACAATTTAAACAGAATATATCTTACTCTATTAATAATATACATGAATAAAAATATCATGTTTGTTAATTAAAGCGATGATATACTGATGTTTAATTTCATACTTTTTATTTTTTTTTTACATTTCTTTCCAGTTTTTAGTAATTATTAAAGCTTGTATTACAAAGATAAAATAAATGATTATGATGCTCGTGCATTATTTTTAAAAATATCATGATAATAATACAATTAATTGAAACTTTATTGTAGAATAATGCTTCAGTATTTTTGGCACTCAAATTATGATATTTATAGCAGTTTTACCTAAACCGTCCAATCCTCCTCAAATGTGAGAACATTTCACCACCCGTCACAAACTCTAACACCATGTACAGATTAGAATTATCCTGCAATAGTAATCAAAAACATTTACTCTGTAAACTAAGAAAAAGAAATGCATCAAACACATAACTTCTCATAACATTATTGCCATTCCATCATTATTACGGAGAGGATTAAAATTTTTTATCACATTCATTTCCAGATAATTTTCTTTTTCAAAACAGAATTTTACCTTAAAATGGAAATCTAAAGAAACCAGAAATGGGAACTGTATGGCCTGTAAAATCTTCTTCTCATTCAGGGTATGTTCAACTTGTTTTAATTTCACTACCTACAAAAGCAGATAACACCATCTTGATAAGGTCAGAGAGTACCCATTCATTTTTATGGTGTACAACTTAACACATACTTTAGGAAAATTACACTGTCTTTCATGGTGCAATATATTTGTCATATCAGTTTAATGTTAACTCTTTTCCTTTCACCACCTTGCTCATGGTAAAAAAAAAGAGACATCTTAAACACTTTACTTCATAATACAAATTTATTGATCACTTAACTAGATCTCAAAAAGCACTCAGTCAAATCAAATAAGGCCAACCTGTGTGTATAATATACCTTTTGTTTGTCTAGTATCTTCATGGCATAAAATTCTTTGTTGGCTTTGTGTTGTACTAACATTACCCTTCCAAATGACCCTGTCCCTAGGGTCTTAATTCTGTCAAAGTCATCTAGACAAGAAGTGTTCTACAAATAAAACACTTGTATTACAATACAGGCTATTAAAAAAAATATCACATCCTGGTTTTTTCTTATGCTGATTACTGTTTCCTCCTAATATTGCTTAACTTATAAATATTTTATCAGAATTTATGCATACTGTTTATTTTGTTGAACCCAAGAAAAGCTTACTTGACCAGGGTGGTCCCATTTGTTTTGGAATTCTTCCTTGGCTTTGGCCAAAAATTCTTTGACTGAAATTAAAAAATAAACTTACTTATATTGTATACAATACAATACCCCCTCCTAAATGTACTAAAGTCTAAAACATTAATTACAATTTAGTTTATACATTCAATGCAGCATTTGGCATATTGAACCCAAACGGTATTTAAAATGGGATTTGCTATGTTTTGCAAGCAAGCATCAATGTAAAACATTTAATAATGAGGTGCACTTTGTGACAACCTACAACAGCCCCGGTAAACAGGTAAACAGGGGTATGTAATGACAGTACACACCAGATAGCATTTATCAGTGTCCTTAGAGGACATATAGTACACAAAAGAAGCCCTGACAAAAGAGACAGTGAAATAGAGCTGATTTATTATCTTTGTATGGTCTCACAGAGAATGTTTATCACCACTAATCAATGACCACCATAGGATAATGACTGTTTACAACTTCCTCCACCTCCAACATGTAAGAACTGGCATATCAAAGGGTCACTGCACTGAGAGTATCATGTGTAAAAGAGAAAGTTTAATAATGATTTCATTAATAGGATTAGAGCTAAACTTAGAAACATCTGTCATAATACATTTACTTAAACCAATGTATTATAAATTTTCCATGCAAGTTCCCCGGTGAACATGGGAATTTAATTCTTTGTTGGTTAATGAGGTATTAAGTAATAGCTATTATATAATGCTGATTTATATTAGTAGAACAATATAAAAGCAAAAGTGAACAAATTACCCATAAAATCCCTTTGATTTGCTCTTAGTCTCTTAATACATATTATATCACACACATAACCCACCCAGATAAAAATAACTAAAATGCTTGTTACTCAAACTCCTTGTATTTTAATGAAAAATTCTATTAACACATAGTAAATATAAGAATATATATGAACATGATAAAGAGAATCTCAGTTCAACCATTTCTACATAATTGTTTTTTATTCACACTGTATGAAACCCAGGCTTTTTTGGGGGAAAAAATTATCGACTTTGAAACATATTACTTTACAAAAGCTATGGACTAGTATACAAATGAAATTGCACAATAAATCAACCCACTTTATACGAAAAATTAAGTCCTTTGAAATTTTACTTAGAATGTAACATACTCAGGTCAGGGAGGTCAATTCAATCTTTTTGGGGACAAAAACCAGATCATTTTTTTTACCTTTGTAAATTCTGGATTTGTGTAAAATAGGAAAAAATTAATAATCTAAATATAATGTTTGGTGAAAAATATTATTTTCTGAGTAATTTTGATTTTAATCTGATTAAAGAAATTCTTCAAAGTATATTATTTTCAAGCTCAGTTTCTTTAATACGTACAACAGGAATCAAAGGAGAATTTCAGAAGGCAACAGGTGACCTTGTTCTGAGATATTTAATCATTGTCAATGACCTCTTATATGCTTTTGTTCATCCATTTATTACAGTTTGATATATACTTGAAAAATTCACACCAAAATCCAACAAATTTAACATAATCAATGAACATAGCTACATGTACATATAAAACTCATGTTGATTCAGGACCCCTGACATTGTAAAGATGTTGATAAATGGGGTAGTTATAGGACTAAAAGCTTCATTTGACATATATTTTATCAAGCAAATTTGTAAATTATGGAGAAAGTAATCTCCATGTCTCTGCTGTATCATCCTCTGGCTGAATGTTTTAATATTCTTCAAATAAATACGAGGAAATAAATAAATAAAAAGTGACATTTTTGGGGAAGGGGTGGGGATTATTAATACCGATACACTTGAACTTGCTTAACTGAAAGTTTTGATACAGCTATATAAACTGAATTATGTGTAGGTTTTCTTTCTGAATAGCACCTGGTAGTGTATAATTATGTGTAAAAGAAATTATGTCAATTTAGTGCATTGATTTCCATACAATTTGTCATTTCAAAAAGTTGAACCAAAGGAGATTGCATATTCATTTTACAACTTAATAACTGAATTACAACTTTTAATTGCCTATCCAAGAACTAACCGATTTTATTGACATAATATACCAAGCAGGATATCCTAGGGTACACCATCCCTGCCATGACCTACATACACATGTACTAACCAACAACACAATCACACAATCAGATTGTTGTAATGCTGACCACATTCCATCACTTAAACTAATGACTTCTCTCAAGTGTTGCCGATGGTTGCTACCTAACACACAGCTTACACTTTCTGGTGCCAGTAAGATGCCAGCTTCAATGATAATAGAACTTCAACTACTTAACATAATAAATTTGTCTCACAATTCTTCAGCAACTACTCCACAATTCTTTTCATTTCATGACAATGACTATCTTTCTTCACATTGTTGTGCGATCCTGGACTTATAACAAGCATTTTATAGAAAGGTATAAAAATGTCCAACAATTCAATAACACCTCTATATTTAGATTTGCTGCTAAATTTAGATCTCTAGGGCTGGCATTTTTTTCTATTACGAAAGAATACACACTAAAAACATACCATTTTCTGCTGGATCCCCCTTTTTCGCTGTAGCAGCATTTCCCATTGTGTCAAATACGTATTTTGAATGTTACACAAATGGGAGAAAATGCTCTTGTTTACCGATAAATATCACCTTCTTAGAAATCAAGTTGCTTCGACCGTCCATGAACCAATAACAAAATTCCTCCTCTCTACTTCACTTAATCAGAATTTGAACACTATAAACAAATACGTATCCCTAAAAATGTCATAAGCTTTCCGAAGGAACAAATATACAAATATAGTTTAGATCCAAGAATCAGGACAATACACTTTAATTATACGGTAATATTAGCAACAATAAAGGAACTACATCGCACGCGGATGAATAAAAGTCGCCATGTTAGAGCGATCATTTATTTATGTCAGAGGCACCGTATGGGGATTATCAAATAAGCAGTTTAAAAAGCACTAGAAATCATTTATTCAATCGCGCGTTCGTGAATCTCTGGTCTCAATACTAATAGACCTAGATCCTCTAAATATTGTCATTTTTACTGACCAAGAATGAGACAGAGACAGGGATTCGAATGACCCAAACAAGTTAAATAAAACACTGTAAAATATAATCTATCTAACTGTCTAAATAAAGTTTAGCATATAAGCTTATCGTTTCAAACAATATATTTTTTCTACACCATTAAAGAAACTGAGAACATAATCATAAAAAAAACCTGTATGAAAATAGATTCAGAAGATAATATATGCAATTAAAACATCATTTAAATATTTTTTTTAGAGGATGAAAATTTTCAAACTAGGACGACATCTGCAACTCAATGATAAAATATTTCAGGGAGTTAGGCTACTGACATAGAACCTGACTGTCGTACGCCGCGCGCCGTTTAGATATGGAGACAAGGACCATTAGCCATAACTGATCATAGTCTTAGCTTGAATTCTACACACAAATTCCAAAACATCCAAACATACTTTCTGGTAGTGGTTCATAATCTTGAGTCATTTTGTTGTATGTATCGACCAATCTTTCAAGATTTACCGCCTTTGAACTATCACCATCTTTCGTCTGGTCTATCGCGAGACTTTCTGGAATTTTGCGAGATTTCATTTTAGGTGCGTTCCGTTCAGACCCAAATAGGAAATATCTTTGTTAAAATCTTTATTTATTTCCCAAGGCACTGGTGGATTTAGAGGGGGCAGTGGGCCAGGGTATTTTGTGTCCAATAAGATTTAAAACATCATTTTTTTCTTGGTGTGTTGTGGGCTCCTACCCCGGTCCCAAACGGTCGGGTCCCCTTTTTTCAGATATACCTGGATCCGCCACTGCCAAGGCGCCACTTAAATATTGAAAGAAGCGTATAATGGTGGGTTGTTTTTTAACATTTCAAAACATATCCATGATATAAGTTCCGTTTTCCTCTGAAATCATACAGTAGCTTATATGCATTATTTAAACTTATATGGATATTGAATAATGAAAATAAAGAAATTTTATGCTTACTTGGAAAATTTATTTCTGAAAATGGTAAAAGAACCAATGTATAAATACATAGACCCTGTCATCATGTTTATGCATGCTAAGCCATTTAAATTTATACATGTATAGCATCACATTTTTGTATTGTTTTGTGATCAATGACATTCTTCTGGACACTTGTATTAAGTATGATCAGTGACACTGAGAACAATATTATTATGTAACTTGGTCATTTATATAACTGTTTAAAAAAAAATTAATTATATTGTTATAAAAAAAAAGAGAGAATGTTTAAATTGCTGAAAATGTAAATAAAATAATCAGTATACAATGATAAGTCAGTATTTTGTGCTAAATGGGGTGCTCAAAGAATTGGTTAAATGTAATTTTTGCCCCCTCAATTAGAGTAATATTAAATATTTGTGGAAACAAACGACATTTTGACTAAAACTAGAATTGTTAAATTTCGATTATAGTAATCAGACAATTAAGTCGTTGTTGGTTAAATGTAATTTTTGTCGGACATGCATCAAAATCAGATCTTAAGTCTAGAAAAATATGTCTTACAACTAGAAGTAATTATGCAGTAAAATTCGATCTGGTTGTGGAATTTTAACGCCTTGCTCAAAGTTCAATAGATGTATCCAACATGCGATTCTAAAATGTGTACCTCTCTACAATTTTTCTAGGTGTACTGATAATATTTGAGACCTCTGTATATATATTTATATATGTGTGTGACCCTGGTGCTAAATATGACGTCTACACAAGGTGTCAATGTGTATAAATCATCAGTATGATAATAGCGATACTATAATTATGAATGTATATTAAAAAGCACAAGTATAAAGAAAGGAGTTTTAAAGTTCAATTCCTAGTATTAAACACAATCACGCATTTCGAATTTAAATAAAAATAGAAGGAATATATATATAACGGACTTTCTAATCAAATCCTCAATTTCAGATTATTTTTGGCAACGGCCAAAAAAAAGCATTTTAATTTTTCATTTCAATCCTTCTTTCATCTGTCTATGTAGCAAAAGTTCTGCGAGGCACACATTTTATGATAATAATTGCCAGTTAGACGTAAACCTCCAAATCCCCAGCACAGCACAGTTCGTGGAATGATCTTAATCAGATGTTTAAAAGCCCGAGATGCTTGGATAAACACAGTTTTGTGCATCAAAGAGTTTCAAGCTATTTTTACCATCCGGCATCTAAATTTAGCAAACAAGAGCCAAACAAGACACATTATAAAATGAAACCTTGGAAGAGACCTACCGTCCCAGAGGTACAAACGATGAAGTTCACGACGCATCCGCTCGTCACGAATTCGAGTGGACTCCCTGGTATTGTCATACTTCCTAAAACTTAACACATGATGCCCCCTCTCCCTCCTAAGAGGGGGTAGTTCCCCACCACTCCCTGTCCTTAATCGGGGGTCAGTATTTGCCCTTCTCTTCTTCTCTGAGTCGAACAAATCGAAAAATAAGTCCATTTTTCGATTATCGACTCACTTGAAAGTTTTAAATTTTCACAATTCACTCAGTTTCCAAACTTTCTTTGTTAAACATGAAAATATTCCTCCGCCTTGTACGAGAAGGTATTTTTAGCCTTTAAATTACAGTAAACACGCTAGCCAAGGCTTAAAAATTGCATCTTGGTTCAGCCATGTGGAACCGACATTCTTGAGGTCCCTATCATGAATGACAAGGGATTGATGACCATGTGCTGTCACAGGTTTGCCTGTACTCTAAGACTATGAAGTGACCGTATCAGATTTCAGCTGGGTTCCTATACAGTCGCTCCATTAATTGCTTACAGCTATAATAATAAGAAATACTTCGCCTTTGGTGAGAAAAGGCAAACAATTCGATATGTCATGCACGTCTGCTTGTGTTATATATGGAGACAATGGTTTATTTTGGGAATAACATTTGGATTTTTTTTTCTCGTCTAATTTATGATCCCTGTCTAATTTTGTTTGATCATGCAGTTCCTTGCACATCGCTTATTCACGTATTTAAAAATGCTTTCTGAAATTCCAATACAGCTGAATGAGCAACGACAGAAAATAGTCTGTGCGAGGAAAAGACATGCAAAATAATCGCTATATATTGATGATTAGACGTTTAGGATATATGTTAATTAAAACTTACTGTGTGCTGTACACTTAAATATTCATGGAATTCGAAATGATTAAATTACTATATATATCAATCAAGCACATTAAAATTTTATTTATGTTTTTAAACTTAATCAAACTGATCAAACAAAGAATCCATGTTCCATTGTGTAACCAAATACAATATGTAGTCAGTGTAAAGTTGGTTTTGGGAAAAACTAGACGTTGCCTTTCATAATGTTTCCATCTTAATGTCATTCGAACGACTGACTGTCCAAATGTACAACCATTGAACTCTACAGTGGATAAAATTCCTATAGCTTAAGCATAACCCTTAGTTTTTGGACAATGCTTTGCAGTAGAACTACTCCATACACGTTTTACTCTTCAGACACTTGACGCTTGGAGCATTTTCTTTAATAATAAAAAAAATCACATTGTAAAATTTATTTTTTCTTTTTCTATTTATTTATAAAGAAAAAGTTTGAAACGTTAAGTGTCTGTGGGGTAAAATAGTATGAGCTAGGGTGTGCCTGTGTTATACCCCTCCTAATCATAATGATTTGGAAAAGATGTCTGTTTAACTTTTTGTTGTTTTCACATTCTTGACCACTGCCTCAGAACAGAATCAAATAGGAATGGAGAAGATTGTTAAAATGGAACTATGTTTTCCTTCATGCAAAGATGATTACGAAGAAAGAAAATCAAAATATAAATAGAAACTGCCTTTATCAGAAGTACTTGTTCAGATAAGAAAATAAAATGGAGTTGAAGCTTTTAGTTCCAAATCTAGATTTAACTTTCTTCTATTTGTGGCGTCTGTGGTTAGAATGGGACCAAATAATGAAAAAAAAACTTCATCCTTTTAGATTACAACACGTTTTCATATCAAATAAAGACCAAACTTGTAAAAATTCCAAAAAGCATAAAACAAGTCTGATTGTAGAAGGGTTTCGTTTATAGTCTCCTTGTTTCTTATTAGGGATATTCGCTAAAAGTTTAAACACCCACATTGATTTAACATTTTAATTCCGATTTATAGTGGAAAACAAGTTGGTATAAACCAAGAGTAAAGTAGATTTTATGTACGTTTATACACACACCTCTTCCCCGCTGTGCTCTTTATACTTAATACAGTATGTAAAACATTGATCATATGACTTAAAGAATCAATTAATTAATTCATAAACATTGAACAGCAAAGTTTAAACTTTTTGCATATTTTCCACTCAAAATCATATAAAATATCAGAAGAGTTTTAGATATATATTCTCACTGCCCTCCTGACCTACCTTGAATCCCCCCCCCCCCCCCGCTGGAATTTTAGTCAACGGTTACAGAATATTTTGCTGTTTGACAAACAGAAAGAAGAAAATGACTCATCCCTGTTAGAAAGAGATTCAATTATACACCAATGAGAACAACACAGCTCTCATAAAATTACGAGAGGTCCTCTTAAATTTATAAATGACACACGCATAAGAGTTATATCGCTTATATTTATAGACAATGCTTTAAATCAGTGTGGGCACGTCACAGTATGTGGATATTTTAAGTATTTTTGCAAGAATCTCTCTCTCTCTCTCTCTTTTTTATTTCTTATTGCATAATTACTTATTCCTAAATCAACCATAATGACTTCAAAAGAGTGACCTCCCTTTATAATACATAATTTTAATAAGGAAATAGCATGACTTGCAAAAAAAAAAAAAAAAAAAAAAACAGGAAAGGAAACCGACTACTGGTAGAGTAAAAAATCTTTTTTCAATCCCATACAAATATGAAACGCTCTCATTTAATTTGGTATATACCACTGATATGCATGTCCATGTAGATCATAAGCATGTTCAAGTACTCAAAAAATATTTCTTTTTTTTTGACAAATCTATGCGTCCCAAAGACGGTTTGATAAGGCACACCAAACACTTCAAACTCTACTTAAACTAAATACATTAAAAATTATTTTCTGCATCCTGGTATACTCTAGATAAACACACACAAAAAATTAATCTCGTATATAACATGCTGAAATTGTCTATATGTAAATACTTAATTAACTAAAACTCTAAAACTTACATTGATTAGGTTTATCCTTTCCTTTGCTCATGATGGCGATATCTTGAAAAGTATTTTTTTTTTTGGTAAAAACAACTATAAATGATAAAATTTCATCACAATATCACACTATACACAGCAATACACAAAAGCACCAAGGTCTCCTTACAAACAAAACCAGATTATGCAGTATTTTTTTCAAATATATTATTAACCACCAGTGTATATTATAATCGGCTAATCGGGTGGAAAAAACTTCATAAATGTCGCAGATATTTGGTAGTTTCATTAAAGTCCACTAAATCTGCCGAATTAGCAGCACCGTGTGTTTAACACGTCAAAGAAAACAAAGGACTAACTTGGCTGGGTAAATATACGACTGTTTGGTTTAAACCATGAGTAGGATAACGCTCTTTATAATCATTGCAACACAAGTAACCGCCACCAACTTAGGAGACTTTGAGCAAAATGCACTTGTACGTAATTATCATATAGAGAGCTCACTTTGGAGCTAAGAAAACAGAATGTTTAACACCATGCAAATACTGACAGCATCTGACTTCCACAGATAGTAAATATATATATAGAGATGTAAACAATGTAGAACTCTGGGAAAATCAAACAAGATAAAATATCTAATGTTTAATATGTCAGATCTGTGTTCTACACTACAACCTGTGTACATAAAACATTGCAATGAGCCAAACAAAATTCTAATAGGCAGACGCATTTGCAGGTTATAGGTATTTGAGATCTGAAGGGCACTTTAACTGTAGGTGTTTGTAATAAAAGCTTGTATTATAAAAAAGATTGTCTGGCTCTTTTCAAGGTGGATATTAAAAAAAATCCCCAAACTTCAACAAAGAGAACATTTCTACACACACTTCTCCAGCTCTGATAATCAATTTCCACAAAAGTTTGCATCATTTTCTTTGGCTTCTGCTATTGCAGTACAAGGTCACGCACACAAAAAAAGCATCTGAAATGTTTTCGACGACGCTCGCTTTGTGCTATGATGAAATGATACCACTATACCTTTCCAACTGTTGGCATGAATGTGGTGAACTTTTTTGATGAGTTGATGTTCTATTAAGCAAGCAGAACGCCTTGACCTGTAACCTTGAATGGGTTCAACTGAACATGCAGCAAATGCAGGATATAAACGCAAACTGAGATTGTTTAAGGAAACACTCAACCTTTGACAAGTCTTTTGATTTACTATTTTTATCAATGGAAATGGACAGAATTTCACCGAATAACAATACAGTTGTACCTACCAGGAAGAAAGATTTGAAAAAAAAAAATCAACGGTTTTTAGACATGAAGTAACGATTGCATAAGCATAGAGGATCGAGCTATAACTAAACCGAGCAATGAACCCTTCGGTTATGGACATATCCGTTAGTACTTACAAAACTCTGCCTGCTGCTTGCTGTACCCCTCCCCGTCACCTTTTGATGACCCGTCCTTATCCCCATGCTTGCTGTCCTTGTGTTTCTGGCCGAATATTTTGTGAATAATATCCGCCATCTTGGATCTTCTTGTAATTCCTGTAAGCCAGAAGGATACCAAAAAATTAATTATTGCTTCAATACGTGTCCTCACGAACCATGATAAATTTGCTATAGTGTACGTTTAAGAAGACTTGGAAAATTAAAACCTATCTACAAACAACATTTGTAAAATAAACTCGGTAATCATTTTTAAACAACTCTAGATAAAAGAGTTCTTGAATTGGCAACTTGTACTAAAAGTTTGATCATTATCTAGCATTTTAAGATATTGTCAATTCAATGTGTTTATTAATCATGTGAATGCGTCTCCTTTCTCTTGCTCTAGATTTATTTGCCCATGGGGACCAATGACACTCAATAAAATTACAACTGAAAGCAATACAGTATAGAGAAACCCGTTTTTTAATTCAATGAATTGAACATGCGGAATCTTGTTAAGACATAATATAAGCCACGATCTTTTACAATTTAATCTTTGATTGAAACAACAGTTTTTTTCAAGGTCAAAGATCTTTAAATAGTGAACTCAGTTTTAAACTGCTTTATAATCTCTAATAAACAGCTTTCTACACATTTACTGCAACCTTTAGATTAGGACTTAGTGTACTTGTACTGACAAGGGAGAGAAAATGTTGCATCTTTATGTCAATCGAGTTCAACAGAGTGTAACTTCCGGTATGAATTATCTACAAGTCATGCTTTACACGATATTTTTGTTATTCAATAAAAGTCAAATTTGTACTTCGTTTAAAATGTTGAATAAATTGGGTGGCAGTAAATACAAAAACTTAATGAAATGTCATGTTGCAATTTTGCACGTATTGCCATCAACAAAATTTTAAATTTACAATATGACATTTGATCCCCAATTCCAAAATTTCACAATTTATTGAGCATACATTGCTTCTAGAGACAGAAAACAGAAGCTTTTCAAACAAAAATTGCAATGATACATTGCTTTGACAGAAAAAATATCAGAAAGAAGCGCTTAAGACGAAATCGGTCAGAATGTCTTTATTAAAATCTGTTAATTGGATTCTAAGTGTGCTATGACAGTTTTCTTCAGGCTAGTTGACACAAATCAACCTTAATTAAAGTTTTTCTATGTTTAAATCCTTCATTAATATGCAAAGCGAGACATAAATAAAATACAATTGTCATCAGAACCATTCTTTGAATACGACTAAACCCCCCAAATTGCTCTTAGAGAAAACGTGAACTTTTAAACTCCGAAAAAGGAATTATCTTATTTTATTGTACACAGAGATGATATGCACAAGACAGTTTTCCATAAACGTGTCTGGCATTTACATGAAGCTTTACAATAGGCGGATTTTTTTCATTCACTGCATGTTGGCGCGGACAATAACCTCCCGAGTCCTTGATTCTGCCTTATATATAAGGCGACCATAACGGGGTCATTTCCCGAGGGGTTAGTCCCGACTTTGGATGTAGCTACCACACGTTTCCGAGGACTCGTTCTATTGAAAAGATATAAATAAGTTTCTACACGGAACTAAGACTTACTAGTATGATATAATCAAACAGCATTCTTCTGGTACAAAATCTATTATTAAGGAAATATCCCAATATTACTTATTTATTCTATTAGGATCTTGGCATGCGGTTTTGTAATTCTAGAAGACAGGGTTTAAAGCTTCCGAAAGTAGTATCGATATCGGTTGTTTACAGTTTGGAAGACTTAAACATGCAACTAAACAAGTTCAATTGTTCAATCCTTTTTATGTGTGAAAATACTTTAATAAAAAAAAATCGGTTTGCTGGTTGATATTTATTCGTTTTGACAATAAATGTCAACAACTAGATCTTGGCCGCAAAGCTGACGTATTTAGACACGCGTTTCTCTATTTTTGGAGAAATAAACCTTGAATATGATAAATATTCATGAAGCGAAAACAATCGTTATTAATATGATTTACAAGATGGCCAAAATCATTTTCTAAGCTTGCCTGTCAGAGAATAATAAGAAATATGTTTGTGTACATGAAGAACAACTGTCCAATACAGAGCATTTTATATATTAGATTACCCCCCCCCCCTCCCGATTTCAATAAACTAATAAATATTCAAATATGAAAATTCGTTTAACCTTAAGTTTCTTGCCTGGATACTGTACCGCGGACATTAAAACGATTTAATTTAGTTTCACCTAGAAAACTGCGAAAATATGCATTTACCTCCAACTTTGTACATTCAGAAAATAGAACGATAATAGCATTGACAGATAATATATATATATAGGTCACACGTGCAGTTATTTAGGTGAAAATATGGAAATCTTATTAGAATGAAGAAATATAAATATCTTTCTTTTTAAAACGACATATCATTTTAAATATGACGAATTATTTATTTTTTATGCTCTGGAAATAAACAGGTGTTTTCTTCCCAGAGTTGGGCGATAGTGTTAGTCTGATGCATAACAAGTTTATTGACAAATGCAACCAAGTGGTTATACCATGAAGAGATCCATGGACCACAAGGCTCACCTGAGTAACCTTAATTTACAATGTTCTTCATATAATGATTTTGAAAATATTTTTTCCTATTTATTCAAATAAAAAAGATTGTGGTCTACCTATAATTTAAGGAGGCTTTACCCACAAAACTTGAATCCACGTTAAAAGGGGGCATAGTTACTGCACTACATTGAAATTTCTGCTTAGTAATGATTAACCATGTCTACATATAGGTGGTTTTTGAGAGGGGTTTTTAATATTCATTGATTTTTTTTCCAATATACATACATGTTAGTCATGTAAAATATCCCTCTTTTTGCTCCCACTCCTATTTTACATATCGGGACATAAGTACAATATGAATCTGGATCTATACTTGGTTTCATAACTATCAAAATGACTAGGCCTAATCACAATCCTATAATTCTTGAAAAAAAAAATTTATCCGATAAACTGTAACCCCTGTGTGCCCCAGTAGCAATGTTTTGAATCTTCATCCCATATGTATGTTTACATATTTATATGACTCATCATAGCGTTGCTATTCTTGAGAAGAAAATACAATTATAATGTAAAACTTTTAAAATATCACCAAGTTCAGCAAACCCCTAGTTTGTCATAGCTTTATCAAAACATCCTTAGGTACTATAGTTAAAAAGGTAAAGGTTTGAACAGTGATCGATCTCAAAATATCTGTAAACAACACAAATCTGTGAACAGGGCATAAAACACCGGAAATTTGAGAGGTGGGATCAGGTGCCTCGGAGGAGTAAGCATCCCTTGCTAATCGGTCATATCCACCAAGAGCCATATGTAGTGATCAAGTAGATGTGACAATAACTTCAATAAGCAATGAATTTAGAATAAATTCGATGACCTAACAATTGGAATGAAACACTTCGTCCGAAGACGACTCAATGGTAAGTTACATTTGCTAACAAGTTTCATTATAACAACCACATGATTTACGAAATATTGATTTTAAAATGAGACTGTTGAATTCCCCGTAACACCAACTAAGCTGTCAGTAGCCTAAATCGGTTTAAATGTAAACACAATGATAAGCAAGTGAAAGTGGAATATTACTACATAAATAAAAAAAGTTGATAGAAAGTTAAAGTCATCTTGTTTGTCATACACTTTAGTTGTTAGCTGGCCCTTATTGTTTATACCCAGTAAAACATCCATATATGAAACAGATAGAAGACAGACACTTTGACGTCTTTTATTTCAGTTCATTGGGATATATCGAATCGAGTTTAATTAAATAGACCCGTCAACATATCCCAGTGAAAAACTTCGACCGCTTGGCGTGGTTCTTCCAAACCACTGCAGGGTTCATAAATTCAACAATTTTGAATCTACACTTATAAAAGTAATCTTTTCAAACAGAGTGATTCTTAGGAATATTTTTTTTAAGAGCATATGCCATAATATTTCACTATTTTCATTTTAAAAATTTGATTCCCTTTTTTTCAGATATCTGCCTTATATAACAACGGGTGATCAGGAAAAACTCCCTTTTTTTAAAAAAAAAAATAGCTTATTATATAAGCAAAAGCAAGTTTTTAGACCGGAAGTTAGCATTGCTTTTACAATGAACAATTTTAAAGTAGAGGAAACATTCTCTGGTAAGAAGCTTTCAAAATCTCGTGACACAATTTTTGAAGACATTCAAAATTCTACAGTCATAAATCTTGCTTGTTACAAAAATAACAAAGGAATTGTAATAAAACGATTATTATTGGTCTTCGTGAAAGCCAGAAAATGCAGGGAATTTTAATAAAAATTCAATTTTATCTTGATATTGACAATATCCCAGTTACCCAAGTCTTATTGCTAAACCTATCAATAGTGTGCTCAAAATTTAATTACAAACAAATCTTCTAAACGAGATAGCTATTTACCATAATTGGAGGAGATAAAACATTTTATTGAGGCTAATTGTGAAGAAAAGACGTAATCAGTGGGGTTCATTGCTGTCGCTCGCTTCCTTCGCCATTTTCAGATTGGATTTACTAAATAAACCGCACTGAAAGAGGTTACTTGTATGTATATATAAATATCTGAAATATCTGTACATATAATACAACAACTTCAATACCAAATAAAATTAGTTATCTAATATATCTTTAAAAATATGAGAGAGATTATAAAAATAAAACCAGGAAAAAATTATATAATCATTAATTTAAATCTTTTTCTAAGATAACGCTCTATATATATAGTGTAGGAAAAGTGTAAACAGGAAAGGAAGTTAAGACATTGGAAGAAAGTTAAAGTAGAGTTGGTGGATATGATTTTCTCTGTTTATTTAATTTTTCCTTCGTAGAGGCATAACTTTGAAAAAAATTTCTGAAGTCTTAACAATTTTTAAAACTCGTATGTTTTCAAAATAACAATAACCCTAGAAAAAGCTGATTAACAAAATCTCTTACATTTATTGAAGCACGCATGTAATCTTATCAAAGGCAACGTCCATTCATCTGTTGGTCACTGCATGTCCAGTTCAATTTCTCCATCGAACAAAAATATTGGTACATGTACATAGGGTACAAAGTTAATGATATAGATGCTAAATAGCTGAATACCCAGTATATACCATCGTCAAAGAAACAGCTGCGGTATTATTACAGAGGTATAAGATGACAGGAAGTGATGAGAAATAAAAAAAAAAATAAAAATCAATGAGGACAGCAAGCTTCATAAAAAAGATGGATGAACAAGGCGCGCAGAATGCCTACAGTGCGACAAACATGAAGGTGAAAAATTAAATCTCAGTTATAACAAATTTTCTTTGATATTTCATATAACATTAACATACTTTATGTAAAATCTTAATAACTTGCAAAAATTCCACTAAGATTGAAAATATTAGAATACACACACTAAAAAGGACCAAAAAGATCGTTTTCTTGTAGTATACTGGGGATTTTTGTTATGAGTGTGTCTTCGCTCCAGTTTTTGAAAGTTTATCTTCAAAGTTTGCGTAAAATCTACAACATGGGGCAAAGAACCAATATAACTTGGTATTATAAAAATTATTTGTATTTGTCAGATTTCTACACATCAAAAATTTGAAAAATGCCATGCAGAATATTAATACTTAAGAAATATGACCCGTTTAATCAAAGGATCACATCAAAAACAAGACAAACTTGAAAAAATTATATATAAATTATATAAATTAACTGCCACATTTAATACATGTATTTATCAAGACTTGTACAAGAAATGAACAAAAGACAAAATTATAAGTTGTGTTTTAGACAGGCTGATATCGACGATCTTAACACAAACTTATCGACACATTTGATCTATTGTATATTAATTGTAAAAAAGGTATTTCCTTAATCTTGAACGACCCTAAGATTTTAACAACTTTTTTTTTTTTCAAAACTGCGACCTTTTTCAGAACTCTCAAACTTTTGGTACTTAGGCTTTCTTTCATAGGTGTATTTCTTGAAACATTTGGATATCAACTTTTACCTTATGACCTTGCAGTTTATCTTACTTTTTGGGGAAAAAACTAAATTTTTGCCAGTATCTTTTTAACAGTTGGTATAAGAACTTTTATATTTCAAAAGTATATATATCTTGAAACAAGACTTTTCCCTGGGTACCGTTACTTTTGATTGTTTGACCTTGTCCTTGATATACTTTTACAAAACTTTCACTTTTTGCCATAACTTTTGATCTCTTAAACTTGACCTGTGAGCTGAACTTGCATTTGAGAAACTTAAACCTTCGTCAAAAGCTGTTATATGGGAACATAAGTGTTTCATAAACACATCTTGTTTATTTTTGTTTGTTTGTTTATTTGTTGACCAGTATGGGTTGACGTAGTCACATGTTAGTAAACATCAAATAATACGTATTTTCAGGGACCTATATACTAACTTAGTATATAGGTCCCTGGTATTTCTGTTTTCCAAAAAAAGTAGAAAATAACTGATTTTGTTTGTTTTACACGAAGTCTGATTTGCTGGCCAGTACTATTGCTTTGAAATTGAAGGAAGAAACCATCGTTATATAGGTTTTTGGCGTAAATTCTATCAAAAACGGATAACAGTTTATAAACCGAGAAACGGAAACATTTAAGCTTTCAGGATAAGACTGTCAATAGTGCAAATTATACATAATTTATAAAAATTGGATAACTAGCAAGATGGGTTGGAGTGTAGAAAAACTAGCGTCTCTGATCGATTCGGTTAATCAGTGTGTTAATATAAGTGATTTGGCATTGCCTGAAGCTAAAAGTGCCGTTCAGAAAATGACACTGCCAAAGTTTACATCTATTTTCTAACCCATCGATTTTTCCATTCAATGAACATATGAAATTTACGATGGAATGTGTTGGTAAAGTCAACGCTTACTAATAATAAATAAAAAATTCACTGTCGTTAAAATTAAAATGATGATTAAAACAATAAGCCTTTCATAATAGAAACATATTCTAATGAATAATGTAAAAGCAAGAGAAATTTAGCATAATCAAAAATACATTTTTCAAGATGAACATTTATATCTTTTTTTAGCGCAGCAAGAGTGAAATTCGGTCGTCGGCGAAGAGAATAAATTCATAAAGTCTCTCTCTCTCTATGTATCTATATTTTTCCTGTAAATGTTTAGCTAGGTTATACATATGGAAATTTAATGTATTATGTAATATAATTTCTATACCAATAAAGAAATAAACGAAGCGTAGAGAAATCCATGTAAAGAAGTAAAATTAAAATTGCAAAGTCATGTTCAAGTTTGTCGACAAAATCCAGCACAAAAAAGCAGAAATTAACGGAAAAACAGCGTTAAACAATCCATAACTCCTTCTTAATTAACCACCATTAATGATCAATGTCGTCTAATTTCCCGTACAATTAAGTTGTTCCCCGGGACCTTACCTTGCCTGTTCCAAACCCATATAAGAAAGTTACATCCTTTAAACACAGTTTCCCGACTGTGGGAATTAAAACATTTGACTTACCTGTTCAGACTACCTGGATCACCTTTACCCCTTGTTTTGTTACATAACGTTCAGACTTCACACACAATAGCTGACCAATGTCCACTACGTATACACTACTGTGACCTTTCTGTTTCTCCCCTGTGTCTGATTAACAACCTCTCATAAGATGGATGGACGACCTCGCCATAAACAACTTGTCACTCAAGTCGTCTCTGACATTAATTTTTTTCTAAATATACACATGCTTTAATCACGAGTGTCTTAATACAGAGAGATGGAAAGCAATGTGTGAGGCTGCTTTATGACTATAGATTTTCCGACCTGATCGAAAAAACTTGAAAAAAATGTTTACAACAGGAAATACATAGGAAAGTATTTGTATCCGCGCCTCTGACGCGTTTTCCTTGCTTGTTTATTGGCGAAGGGAGCCGTGTAAACTATGTGAAGAAATGCTAATTCGCGACTTGACAAATATTGCCGAAACTGCTAATGAAAATCGGGCAACAGAATTTTTATACCCAAATATTGTAAGCAGGAAATAAAAAATAAAAATAACAATTTAACAATTTTTTCATTTCTATATATATTCCTTTAAAAGCTTCCTTAATTGAGTTAACTTATACCTATATCCATAATGTCCTAATAACTCTCTGCTTTAATGCCCCCAGTGTCTTACTCATTCGCCACTAATTTGAAATTTCTCACAAAATTTATTTTAAGCAACCTAATTGTCCAAACTTTATTTAACTTAGGAGATAAGACAGATTCCTGTTCACGAATCCTCTATTTGACATACATTCAGGGGTTGTTTTACGTATCCCTGTATGGTGCGTTCGCTTCCTCATCTATCTGGCTTTTACCATGTCCCCAGGTGTCAAAGGCTGTTCTACACGTGTCGACGGCATATGACCTTGTGGGGGGGTCAAAGGGGAGGCACATTTCAATACCTCACTCCATTAAGACAGAACAAATCTGACCAACTGTGCCTAGAGCTGTCCGAACTAGACGGATATATCTCCCGCTGTTACCAATCTATTAAAGGATATTCTCGTAGGCAAAATGGATGTTCAAGCTCTGAATAAACACCTTACGTCGAAGAGTGACGATTTTGCAAGGAAACAAGATGTGTTTGTGAAACACAGATACCCCCGACTCTTTTGGCAGCTTATGGCGAAGGTTCAAGTTTCTCAAATGCAAGTAAACCTCCAAGGTCAAAATTATTCGTATCCAAAGAAACGTATTGTCACAAGGTGAAATTTGAAATCCCCAGTACTAAATGTTTAGCAGTTAAGGCCAAGGATAAAGTTGTTTTAAGGGTCAAACTCAAAGGTCAAGGATAAAAGTTCAAAGATATTTACACCCATGGAAAGGTTTGTCAAGGTGAATACACATTTGAGATATGAGCCCTACCACCAATTGTTAAAAAGTTATAGCCAAGTTTAAATTCAAGACGGTTAATTTTTTTCTGTAGTATGTCAATCTCGAAGGTAAAGGGCAAAAGATTAAATACATTGGTATCGAAAGGAAGGTCCTGTCACAAGATATAAACAAGTCAAATATTGAAGGCCATAGCTTTTACCAATTAAAGGTTATGGGCAAGGTTAAAGTTTTTGCGAACAGACACAAACGGACGGACAGGGCTATATACCATTAAGGGGACTAAAAAATAACCTTCTTTGTGTTTGAGCTAAAATGAGCTTTTATATATACACAAGTCCATTGCTCACATGTACTCACTCAATACTAGCGTAGCGTGAGACCACAGAAGGACTATAGCAGTAATGCATTGTGACTAACAGTAAAGAATTGTGAAGTTATTGATAAAAAAAATTAGCAAAGATTCCCAATTAACAAAGAACAACGCGATACATGCAATCTTCATAAAAGTGTATAGATCTCTTACATAGCCGTTCATTCAGTACAACGAATCTAACTCAAAGATGTTTTTTTTTTTTACCATCGGAAACCTTCTTCCTCTGCAAAACTGTTTTTGTACTTATATCTAAAGGACCTTCGGGTCAAAAAGCAGAATAAGCAATCTATTGTTACATGGATTTTTTAAATCAAAAGATATGCCACTTGATTTACAACGTATAAACCGGTGATGTATCTGCAGAATGTGTGATGTAGATTAAACCATGCACAAGATCAAAGCAACACAAGAGAACTCTAATTGATGTATACCCTCAAGAGTTATATATCTGGCTTAAAAACATCAGATATAAAAATGTGTAAATGGAAAGTTTCAAGGATTAGAAAAGGTTAAACTACTTACATCTAATAAAGCTGTAACAAGTAAGGGGAAACGGGGACGCCCACGAATGCCAATAGGCAGTATATAAACTAACATTGTTCAGATGATCAAAACAAGAGGCCCTTGTATCTTAACAGTCGCCTGGTTTCCATTTTAAGCAAAAACTGAGAAACATATATATAAACATGTGGCAAAGGACATTTTTATATATTTCCTTTTTACAAAATAAAAGAGGAAAATGAACAATTACGGAAAGCCAAAGAACAATATTTTATAAATCTGTTTAAACCAAAATTGAACTGTTAAAAGGAATTTATATCAAATTATTTTATTATGTACATTTTATATAAAATGTCTCCATTATTGTACATTTATAATAGGCGCATAACTTTGATCAGATGAACTGTAAAACTTTATCTGTGCGCCTCATTTAACTGTGATTACTATTACGTCACAGTCATTATGTTTAACGTTGCCTACATAACGTCACGAGAATGACGTCATAATGTAACTTGTTTACAATTTCAAATCTACTGATGAGCCCGCATGGGGCGAAATATAAAAGTTTGAGTTTATCATTTTAATTTGGATTTTATTTTATCCCTATACCAAGGAAAAATAATTTTTTGAATATAAACATGTATATACATGTACTACCGCATATATACAATCTTTCTTTTGCTTCTTCAGGAGGGGGAGGGGGGAGGGGGCATGGATCTTACAATTTGGAATAAAGTTAATTGCTTATTTAAATTAATTTCTAAAGTTTTTAGCTACTAGTAAATATGCTGAAGAGAAATTTCTATATGTGCAATATATCTAACATTAAACCAACTAGGTTTTTCTTAGCTGCAGAACTGTAGCTCTCCGAAAAAATTATTTTGATAGACCGGAGAGCTACAGTGCCACCCGTTGAAAAAACTGTATATTTATTGCGCACAAAAAAGTGCGCTGTTTCTCATTTTTTTTCTCTATGTTTTTAAAACTGCCATCTCAAAATATTACTAACCGTGTGGTCCTAACATATTCTTTGACTCTTTCCGCAACATAACATTCCTTATAATTGTTTTTAATAGCCCTTCTGGTCCTGAAATTGAGATCATCGAAAATTTCGTCTATTTATACTGCCGTTGTGGTTTGGAAGTTAATTCAGTCCAACGCGCTTCGTTCAGATGTAAACTACGAAAGTAATTGATAGAGGAGTAAGGACTTTGTTGAAATCTAGCTTTTTTCGCAACTGAGGTCAGAATTTGGAAGAATTAATACAGAACCGAGCGCACTTTTTTGTGTGCAATAAATATACAGTTTTTTCAATGGGTGGCACTGTAGCTCTCCGGTCTATCAAAATATTTTTTTTCGGAGAGCTACAGTTCTGCAGCTAGGTTTTTCTCTGATGCCACGTACACATCTGAACAATATGTTATGGATTTCAGAGTGCTATTTGCTCTATATTAGACCCATGTGAATAGTTTACCTTATTCTTTCAAAGAGGAAAGGAGGAAAATGCAAATATGAAATGAAATTTTGATAAATTACCAGTTAAGGCCCACGCTGCATGAGTTTTTACAAGTATTAAAAAGTCACCTTGTCGGAAAAAATCATTCCAAGGATTTTTGAAATTTATTACTCCAATTATTTTGTAGAAAGATTAATTTGTTCATTTGCAAACGAAGAAAGTATACCGTATATCCGGTTTATTTCGCGTGTTGAAAATTTTGCGGAAAAAAGTAGATTTGTAAAGTTTTTATTTTGTGCAATTTATCTTCTACGATTTAATTAAAACAAAATTTTCAATAGACATGGTAATGGTTTATGGCACACAATATAAATCTAGTTAGTGTGTGTGTTTTATTATACTTGTATTTTATTTTGTTTTGCGAATTGTAAACGATCGCAAAAAATCGAAAACAGATCATCGCCAAAAAGGATATAAACGATATTCTTGAGTATATACAAGTTTATTATTACATTAATAAAAAGAAGTTGACAGAATTCAAATTTTCAACTTAATCTGTGGCTTTTTTTCTAGCCCTTAGTTGGTGTCAAAAATCAAGGCACATGAACAAGCGTACGCGTTAAAGAGAGAAGAAATCTTGGAATGACCTTAACTTCATGCAATCAGTTGTCCCCTGGCGTATTAAATGTGTTTGTTTTTCGACTCTTCAAACATTTTTCACTCATATCGAGACGCCACCACTTGCCAATGGAGGGCATCAAATTTAGACCTGTACTTGGCATTTAGGGCTTTTAACCACTGGGGAATCTTTCATTCATGTTAGCACCTACTGTCTCACGAGACCTAGGTTTTTTATGGTGTTCCGTTGGGGTCACTCGGATCTTCGCTTTCTCGACATTAGAGTGAAGATGCAAAGTTGCAAAGTGGAAGAACGATAATGCGGAGTTGCGACAGCGAGAGTGCAAAGACAAAGGTGCAATGCTAATATCGCACTTTTGCACTTTCGCCCTCGCAACTTTGAACTCTCGCATCCTCGCACTAAAGGCAAGAGTGCGAACTTGCGAATGGTACAAATAGAACACCATAAAACGGCTTTCACTTCATGTTATTATGCCTTCTTTTGTCATTGATTACACATTTCACTCCATATTATTTTTTTTTTGGTGTGTTCCATAATGCTTTTCACTTCAGGTTATTACGCCTTTTAGCGTTATCAGGAACGCCTTTTCATTTCATGCTATTACGCCTTTTTCGGTGTTACTGATAACGCCTTTTCAATTCAATTTATTACTCTTTTTTGTTTATGATAATGCTTATTCACCTTATAAACGTTATATAACGCTTTTTTGTGTTATCGATAACGCATATTCACTAAACGTTATTACGCCTATTTTGGTGTTGTTGATAAATTCTTTTCACGTATTACGCCTTTTTTGTGTTATCCATAATGCTTATTCATTTCACGTTATTACGTCTTTTTGTGTTATCGGTATTGCTTTTCACTTCACGTTATTACACCTTTTTGTGATATCGATAACACTTTTTCACTTAACGTTATTACGCCTTTTTTGTGTGTTATGAATAATCCTTATTCCTTCACGTTACTACGCCTTTTTGTGTTATCGGTAACGCTTTTTCACTTCACGTTGTAACGCCTTTCTATGTTATCGATAACGCCTTATTACGCCTTTGTTGGTGTTATCAATAATATCTTTTTCACCGCACGTTTTCGAAATTTTATTGTTGTTATCGATAACGTCTTCTCGCTTCATGTTATTACGTTTTTTGAGGGTGGGGGTGGGTGAGAGTTATCGATGGGCTATCTTGAAAGAGGGTTGAAATTCATCTGGTAAAAGGTTTTTCAGCTCTGTCATTTCAATTAAGTTATAATATGATCCCTTCCCTTCATCACATCTCCCAACCCGTACTTTTATTTGTATATGCCCAATAATAATTATATGGAACTCCCCCCCCCACCCACTCATAACATCTACTTACCCGTACTTTTATCTGTGTAATAATAATTAAGTGAATATTCCTTCGTAACATAAACTAATCCGTACTTTTATCTGTGTAATAATACTATAGTAATTACGTGAAAATTCCCTTCGTAACACATACAAACGCGTACTTTTAACTATACATGTATATTAATAATTATGTGGACCTCTCCTCATAAAATCTACTTTTATTTGTACAATGATTATTATGTTGACATCCCCTTCACAACCTCTAAATCCCAATTAGTAATCTGTTATGAAATATTGTAGGAATGGAGTATCACAATTTCAGGGACTTAACTTCTTTGATTTTTTACCAATCTTAATTTAAATCTGATGCTAATAACAACTAGAGGTACTGTGAGCAATGAGCTCACTAAATGATACCCCCCGCCTCCCATATGAATATAATGGCAGTGTCCATGTTTTGCTCTGAAAAATCCAAAATATATGTCAGATCATAAAGTAAAATAGGAGGTGCACAATGGCAATATGTAATAAAGATTCTGTGAAAGTTTCATTAAATTTCCTTTAGTGGTATGGGAGGAGTTGCGGATAAGAGATGGGTACCCCAAAGCGTAACAGACGGACGGACGGACGGACGGAATTAACGATTACTATATACCCTCCCGCTTTTCAAGCGGGGGGTATAACAACGATGAATTTTTATGAATTAATACCAAGATTCTTTCAATTTATGATGCAGAACCAACTTCGCATGAATGGAACTTGCATCATAACCTCTAGTAATTCTACAATAATATAGAGTAGAGATACTGTGAGGACCGAGCTCACAAAATAATATCCTGCTCCCATACACTGTGTAGGATATGAAAATAATAGCAAAGTATATATGGGAAACCTAAAATAAATGTCCAGTCAGACAGTTACAAAATGGCACACATGTTTTATATATGAAACCCTCGTTAATTTTTTGGAGTGCTATGGGTAAAATTGCGGATAAGAGGGTATGTCCAAAGTGTTAAAGAAAGAATGGCTGTGTCTAAGATTTGCTATGAGAAACCACAAATATCTGTCCGATGACTCCGATCCAAACAAATAAGGTGCACAATGGCACTGATAATTAAAGATTTTATTATAATTTCATTATATTTTATTCAGTACTATATGTTTTTAAAAGCAGGGATATAAAAAAAAGTTGCTGCTCTAATTGAAATTTTAGTGTCAATATGTCCATTGCAAACCTAGGAAAAGCCGAGGCTGGACCAAAAGTAATCCGTATGATGGTTTAGCGAAGACACATATTTCAGTTCTCTTAAATGCAAAATGTGACATATATTGAACACTATGTACGATTAATTGTATCTTAATGTAACACGCACTGTTCTAAGCCCATAAACAGAAAATCCTCGACTTAGCCTGGACACTACCGCGTCTGAATCCAATCCAACACGCATATAGCTGCAGGATTCTGTTAAATTGTGTGAACTTTTCCCAGTGTCCTTATAAATGTCACCAAAGTTATGGAAAGTCAACATAATCAAATTTACACTCAGTTTGAAAATAAATGTCTTAAATGTGCAGACTACAGTTTACTTGTGTCGTTTACTAATTATTGAATTAGAAAATCAAAATAATGAGTACAAGACAATTATAGCTAGTAATTTGTACCCTACTTTTTAAAGAACGAAATGAAATGTGGGATAACCAACAAATACAAACATGTTTTCATAAACTACTAGTAAGTACATACTGGTAGAACTAATTTTTATCTTTTTTTTATTTTTCCAACGAGAATATCTTTTTGCATACACCAATATATACAGTAACTTAAGAATTGAGAGTTGTATTTCTTTATCTGTTTCCTTTAAAATAATTACAAAAACAAACAAACGAACAGGACAGTCTGTCTTATCTGTCAAAACAACAACAGCTACATGTACATGCATGGTGTGCAAGAGGTGCAGTATCGAGTCATCTCCAGGGATTATTAATTTGTTGATGTGAAACTTTTGACTGTAAACAAGATGGACCAAGCAAGCTTACCCTGAAGCAGCAGAGCTGAACTTTCGATGACAGTGACAAATCAAGTTGATAATTTTGAGTTATTTCCCAGATGCCATCACTCCCAGTAATTTCGTGTTCATTGTACGATTTGATAATAATGTGTTAATAAACATCTACATGTATATATTTATGGACTTGCCCCGGAGTTTCCCCCCACATCGATATATATGCACAAGCACGAACGATTACGCACATATTTGTCGCACATTTAACATCAATTAACTATTATTGGGATGGGAGGCAAGTAAATGACTTACCTAAGTCGTTGTTCTAAAAGCTCGGAGATGTCACATACTCGGAATACTCACTTGTTTTAAAATATTCAGCTACTGTCAATAACCATTTTACTCTTGGTCAAATCTCGGTGAAAGGTCTCTCTAGCCTTTTTCTTCAATAATCCGGATAGACTTTAAACGTAATCCCTGGAAAAAGAACAATAAGGTAAAAACCCCTTGACAAGTTTAGCCAGTTTTTAAAATTTGGTACTCAACACCGCGAATCTCTGTTTCAATATCTTGTAGCAAACAACTTATTCCGGACATAATACTTAATAGTCTATACATTGATACCAATAACAAGATTGAGCTCTGGTCTTCGGGGAACTGATAAACCTCCGTCAAGCTCAGGGATCAATGAGAAAATCCGCGTCCCAACTCCCCTGGCTGTCGATTTTCAATGACAACAAATCTCTCACGACACGTTTACCGCTGTGGAAGTAGTCCGTATATCTGTTAATGGGATAGAGAGAACATCAATATGGTCATTGCCAGTAAAGCCGAGTACCACATTGCTGTGCTTTTACAGAAAATCTTAAGAAAGATGTATTTGAAGTCACTTTTTATTTTTCTGAGCCGAAGTTGGCTATGTCACTTGCTATGTGACGACACTTTAAGGATCCGTTTCTTCAAGAACTACAGTAAATGGAATGGCTATACGTAGCAATATTTTTAATTGACCTGCCCTGAGTGTGACCACACTAATAGTCCCTAGAGTAAATTGCAATATTGGACAAGGTTTATAGAACAGGTTAATGACAACTACTTCGTAAACAAAAAGGTAACAAGCCAATTTTTAAGCAATTTGCTCAAAAAGTCTTGGAATCTGATCAGTTTTTGAAATTGTATTCTTCGCTAAAATTGAAAAATGCACCATACATCAACATGATCAACTTATTATTCTATATACTATGCATTTTGCATGATACTTGCATATCAATGATCAGAAAAAGAGATCAAATGCGATATTTTTAACCAATTTGAAGTGACAAAGAAACGGTTGTTGACCTTTTGATATAAATATCATTGTCTAATAAATAATTCATACATCTTAAATTGATCAACATCGTTTACGTCCAAGAAAGCCATGGGAATAATAAATACTTGAAGCAATACATACGCGTTCACACCAGGGTCATTTGACAGCACACGAAGAGAGAAGATTGCCGGGGTATTTTAATATACACATGTACGTATAGCAAATTAATACACAGACGTCTTTTGTGTACTGCTCTTGTCTGTTTGATCAGATACAATGTGGGTGTTCAAGCAGACATTTGTGTTCTTTGACGTGTTTTAATTACATGTATACAATAGTTGATTTGACGACTAGACTGTTAACGCTCTCATTGACATGGACAAAATGACCAAAAGAATGACTTTATTTTAAATCGTAAATAAACATGTCCTTCAAATGGTTATTTTGTTTGGGGGGGGGAGGGAGGGAAGGAAGGAAGGAAAATACATGATTAGTACAGAAAAATAAAATAAGAACAATGTATTCGGCAAGGTTAATATATATATTTTTCCAGTAAAAAAAATATGAAATTTAATAAGCAAGTTTAATTAAAAGAATACTGTTACATGTATCTTCAAAAAATCAGTCTGTTAAACACGGTTGTAAAGGTACTAAATGTATATATCATTTAGCTAGAACAACTCATTTCTTTAAATTCTATGATTAATATTCAAATCCGTAAAGAAGGGAAAATGTTCATCAAAATTTAATTAAAATTACATGTACATTGTTCTTAAACTTAGAAAAAGTTGCCTTGATCTTTTCCCCTTGAAAATTATATCACCTTTTATTTCTCACCTTAAAGTCAGACAAAAATGTCTCAAAACTCAAAGTGGTAATATTGGAAATTACGACTTCGGTTTTAATCGAAAATCCTCAGAAATAAATGGCACCTGAACATGCATCCATAAAAGTAGTTTAAAATGATAAATAAATCCCAGACGCAGATTTTTATAACTTAAAATAGGATCAATTGACAAATCACAATGCAACTGGTCTATATATACTCAAATCAATTATCACAATCCCACTGAAGTATGATCGTAGTGATAGAGAATTAGATAGATTAGCTATTTTTATCTCCATTCTTTGAAAATTATTTTAGTATCAAATTACTGTTGTGCAAAAAGCTTATGGTTTGACTCCTGCTTAAACAGATTTTTTCAAATGATAATTTAATATTTTACAAATTACGGGTTACGGATTGCAAAAGGCGAGATTGAAATACTAATATGCTACAAATTAATATTTGAGTACAGGAAAATGTGTAACTTTCCAAATGTTATGGCATAACAAGAGCAAAGCGAAGCGGACCATACCCTTGCAAGGAGGATATCTATAGATCAAGATCGATTTCGATCCCGATGCAATTCAGTGAAAGTGCGTCACTTCCGTTTCGAACAAGGACAAACTAATTGTACACACAAAAACACACACAAGTGCGTTACTACCCCTCCTTCCAACTTCGTTGCAAGGGGATAATAAAGGTTGTGTGAACCAACTATAGTCAGTTAAAACATTCTTTAGAAAATTTATTTATTTGTTAACTCTGCTGACAATCAACTTACCAAAAAACTACACCAATCAAAAACAAGAAAAAATGCGCTTCAAATGAAATAATTCCATATAAATCAGAGTCTATAAAAATACACTTTTAAAATAAGTTGGAAGAAATATTTAGTCCTTAATGTGCATAGAAGGTTTTGGTACGCAATAATTATATTAATATATCCACGTCTGATCAGTTCTCTGTTACGGTTTTTAGAATATCGCAAAAGCGTATTAAATTTATCTTCTTTGTATTGCAACAACCTACCTTAATTAGTTTCTATCTATTAATTAAAGTCCGTAATACTTCGTAATAAGTTTTTCAAATGTCGTCCCTCTAAGTTAGAATCGGGGATATCAATATCCGGACGAGAGACGGAAATAATAACAAAAGAAATCAATATACTGCTCTTCAAACCACATCAAAGGTCAGACAAAAGTTTATAACTTTTAAACAGTCTTCCAAGAAGACATTATCCGCTTTAATGAACACTTAATATTTTTAAGAGCAATCATGACATGAGCACACACTGCCAGCTTTAGCCCTCGAGAAAACCAATGCGCTAAGTTGTAAGATGCATCTTTTTCCATCGCTGGGAAAGGGAGATAATTAGTGCTGTAATCTAATGATCTATTACTCAGGCAGGGGGCTTGTATCTATGCATTCTTAGCGTACCTCTTGGGGAACACTACACGGTTTTTGACAGACAACCTACTACGGACCATAACAACGCTAGGTTGCTTCAACTTTCTTCTTGTCTTATTCTTTGAGTGCATTTTTGTCGATTTGAAGGCATAAAAAACCCTGTGATTCCTAGAAAATTTTTAATTTCTCATGCCATCGAGATATTTTTCGCCTTGTTGTGAACTGGTGATCAATATAATAAATATAAATAATTAGAAAAAAAAATTGCGCACCGGTATATGATTAACTTCTTAAAAAAAGGTTGCAAGGTTGGTTGGAAACACGCATTAAATTAATAACTCAGGAATAGTCTTAGTGTCTGTTTAATTAATTTGTGTAGATTAAAGTCCTATCTTTGATTTTTTAAAAATGTCGTTGAACCAGGAGTGTTTGAAGAGCTCTACTCGCGATATCGGCTTCACCTTTGAAGTAAGTGCAATTTATGGAAGCAAATAGGTGCAGTGCGCGTTTCTGTTCCAGATTCGAAAAGGAACATTTTTATGTGCTAAAACTTTTCAAAACCTATTTTAAAAAAAACTACACTAGGTTAATTTACTCACTTGTCATGTTGCTCTGTCATGGAGAATTGCCAGACAGAGAAATGTCAGTGTAACAAACGTCACATAAAATCTACTCACATGAGGTTTCGGCGAACGAAAGATACAACTTTGATTTATTTTTAGACAATCCTGTTGTATTGGCTACTGTATAGTCTGACAAAATGACATGCAATCAATATAAAATTTAAATATTCTTATCTTCGCTACATCTCAGTTTTTTTTTTAAGTGGGAATGACAATTTTAAGGAGATTATCTTTTACATTTGTAAAGTACGTAAAATGAAAAACTGGGGGGGAAAATGAGAAATGAAGCAACAAACGTTTCATCTCATATTAAAAATTCTACATCTATATCAAATTTCTTTTCCAGTACAGAGCCAATGTGGGGACATTTACACTCGCGATTCTTTATATTAAACAGGGCTTTTCAAATGAAAGAAGAAAAAATTGCGTTAAAAAAAAAAGAAAAATATTGCGAAACAAAACGTGGATAAATTTTTTTCCAGTCTAGATAGAAAGTCGGAAATTTCGAACTTGATTACAAACACCAAATCTTAACGTCAATAAACTCCTTTCAGCAAACGAGGATAAATTAGCTCCATATAATGTTCACTTGAACAAAGTTAATTTCGTCAAAATTAAAAAAAAAATTACGTTGCTAGAATTTGAAATAATAATTTTTATGAGTATTCAATAAAAGAATTAGTAACAGTAGCCTCCTCCTCAACAAAAATATTATTCATCTCGAGAGACATTTCACCCAAAAATCAGGCAGTCAGACAAAAAAATAGTAAGCTGGAGGCTAAAAATCTACTTAATATAATCATATCTTTAATTTGTTTTCAACAATGAAAGCAAGCCTTACAGATTAAGTAAAGTCTAAAATTATCTTTTTAATTAAAATCCCTTATACCTGAAAATATCCGGAAATGTGAGAGACTGCTTCCGATTATCCAGATCACCAGAAAACGAATCTCCTGTAATAAACCGACGGAAAAAAAGACGTAATAAACGTCGAGGGTTGTCGTTCTAACAAGGCGTCTTATTAGATTGTACAAACGCTCCCCCTGGTAGAGTGCATAATCCTACAGAGAACACAAGTCTATCTATCAGCCAGGGATCTCCCAGCTCGCCGAGCGCGTGAACCACCGGAATTGTCACTATAGAGCATGTCAAATGTCGTTACTTATACCACAGAGCACTGTTAGCGTTGGCAATAGTCTTATAAGCAGTGTATTGAATGATTCTTTTACTGCAGTGAACTATTTACTGCGGTTTCCGCGTCTGATCGATGCTATGAAGTGTTTAAGCAAACAATCTCCCCGCTCTGTCGGTCCAACACCGGCAAAACTGTATTAAGACTTAAAGAAAAGCGAAGTAAGTCTCCTTTTTTAGAAGTCCCTGCGTCTTTGGACGAAGTCAACCTTCTGCTCTCACCGCTGTACAGCGAGGATCAATAAGGCAGTATACAGCGAAATTCTTTTTGGAGGACAAGATAATACCAACAAATGAATTTAATCACACGGTAATGGACTTTCAAAAGTCAATACTTGGTCTTTTCTCCTCTCTTTAACATAGACCAAAGATACACTATCCTTCCCTCTCCACTAGGTAATGAATTCTACTCACACTCAACAATAGTGGTTCTTCTTACAAATGATAGCCAGACCGGTGTTTTTATATATATATCACCAAAAAGTGCACCTAAAAAAAAAGATCAATGAAGAAGCTATCATCTGGTTTCACTCTGTACATTTTTATGACACTCTCTCATCCGTCAGTCTAATGAAATTCGTTAGAATGAAAGGCCCCAAATATTTCGTAAAACATGTCAGTTTTATGTGTGGAAAATTTCAAAAGAGCACAATACAACCTACGATACATGGACTGTTTCTTGTTATTTCCTCGAATCTAGAAAATGAGTATGAACGTTACGTAAATAATTCTAACACCACAAAATCCAATAAAAGCAGGACTCGAGGCAAAGAAAAAAAATGCCTTTGAAACAAAGTCAGTGGTCTGCCTAAGTTGTAGATATCAATGTTTATCGATATTTCATTTCATACAAAACAGTTCGATGCTTTTATGTGCTTAACGTGCAAAATCCTATTGAGTTTTTTTGATTACTCGGTATGCTGACTAAGACATGCTACAGGATGTTCATTTATATGCCCCCAATATCGGGGATCATACAGTTATAGCTCTCTGATTCGTTGACAGATTGTATCATTGTCCGCAACTTTGCTGCTAAACTTTTAAAATTGCATCTGGACAAGTTTATGACCGAGAGAAGTATGGTGAACACGATCCAAGTTTATTTGGATAAAGTCAAGGTCAAAAGGATTGACATTGTAAAATTCTTATAAATAAATTCTACGTCAGGTCAGAAACATATGACGAAGGAATGTATAAATCTGTGAAGAATATGCGTCTGTATTTTGTCGCCAGTGTGTGGTAATAGCGTTTGTTTAGAGTCGAAGAGTTGGGAGTTGTTCTTTCACAGTAGCACTCGGTACACCTCGGCTGATTACATCAAAGGTTGATGTAGGGTACCGTATTCAGCCGAGGTGAACCGAATGGAAAAGTAGTTCACAATTCAAGTTCAAAGACCGTAGAACAGACAAAAGGGTCTTCTCAAACGTAATGCACTTACACATATTGAACATTAAAAAATTATCATCAACGTAAAACAATTTTGAAAAGTGGGTCACACTTCAAGGTCACAGGGTTAAAAATCATTTGAATGGTCACAGGAAGTGCACATTTGAAATATTAACATCCCGTCTTCTCTCGTTCAAAATTGATCACAATTTTTATATTCTATTCAACAGTGGGTCAAACCTTAAGGTCAATAAGTCACATGGTCAAAAATCTTAAAACACTTAGACAAACACAAAACAAAGACAGGGGAACCGACATAACGATGAAAGTATCTCCCGTGTATTCTAGGTTAAGATAATTAATTGCACGGCTCATGTAAACTGTACATTTATTAATAGTGTTGCATTCCCCTGCGATTTTGCGTTCCATTGCCGCAGAAACAGTGTCATATTCTGACGAAATCTCGACTCGTGATCGGATGGGTAAACTCGGGCATCTCGACCAACATGCAAATTGCAACTGCACTCTATGCATATTTGTTTAAAGATCAGCAAACTATTATCGATTGCTAAGAATGTTTTTGATATTTTGCTCTTTAGAGAGTTATAGTAATTGTAGCATTATGAGGAACGGGATATCAAAAATTGAATCTTTCGTAAAAATGCAGAGGCGTATTCCATAATAATTACTGATTATTAGTCATGATTTTTTAGATGTGCAAATGCTTACCAATTCACATCAAAACAGAGTAGATAGTACATGTATGCTTTGTTAAAAAAGAAACTTTTAATAAAACATCTCTAAACTAGTGCTAGATTTGATTTAAAGAAGCTGACATGAATTTAACAATTAACTAATTGTGCTGCACATGTGTGATATATTGACTATCTTGTCGAGATGGTCTAATGTTTTGGGATTTCACCCCACCCCTCATCCCCTCCCAGTTACCCGACCAGACAGACATAGTCATTGTCTCTTCAAGTTTGCAACGGGATAAACTACTGGTATATTGTTGAAAAAAGTTTTTTTCGGATCGAGTTTGAAAAACGCCTTCATAGATTCTTGGTAAATAATAATGAGAATCATATGCTTCAAGTAAAGCGACATGTCCTTCTTATGTTCTTCTACATCCCCAAACCTTTCTTGTCAAAAAATTCCAAGACGGATTTTTCAAAACCCCGCTTGAAAAGCAGAGGGTATCTATTGATGTGGGTGTCCGTCCGTCTGTCTATACGTCCGTCCGTCCGTTACGCTTTGGGATACCCATCTCTTATCTTTTTTCACATAGTGCCATTGTGCAGCTCCTGTTTCACTTTTTGATCGGACACAATTTCGCGTTTCCCATAGCAAAACATGCCATGGACACTGCCATTCTTTCTATAATATTGATGGATCCCTTACACGCAAATCCTATACCAATGAATGAAATTTAATGATACTCTCACCGATTCTTCACTACACGGTGCCATTGTGACTTTCTATTTTACCTTTTTATCTTACACTTATTCTCATTTCTTATTCACAATTAATCTCCAATAGCAAAACACCGACTTTGTCATTATAATCATTTGGGGCAGGGGTCATTTTGTGAGCTCGGTGCTCAGAGTACCTCTAGTGTAGTGTTTGTGGTGGATTGGACCTCCTTAGGAAAGAAATCGGTATCTGCATATACTATGGTAGACAAATGAAAAAAAATTACTTGCAAATAAAAGGGGTTGTCTGTAAGTAACTACCTGTATTAACAGACTGTTCAATTACATGTATATTCAAATTTTCTTCGGGAAAGTACTGGACAAATGCTGGGCAAAAAGTTTCCGAACACAAGTACACTAGAATTTTTTGTTTGAAACGATACTTATTGCATATTTTATTTAATAAGTACCATCTGGAAACCAAAGAACACATGCTTTATAGCTATTGGAAGCAGAGTGACCATCTATTGAATCTACTATAGGGCCTACCAATGTCAAGCATACTTTGGAGAAAAAGATACGTGACGTGTATCCTTATGAAAGGTTTTGCGTCTATCCTCAAACCAAATGCAAGATATGCATGCAAACTGGGTCAGCAGTTTCTTTCCCAATTTTTTTTTCTTACAGAGGAGCACCTCCACCTACCCCCTCCTTTCAAGTATCTCCAGCAAGTCGAGGTAAACCAACACCTTGGCCATATCCTTACACAAACTTACGACGAAGGCATATGTGTTTGAAAATGAATGTAGATTTGAACACTCAGAATGATACACACTACTCAGTTTAAATATCCCAAATCTAGACTGAAAAGAAGTTTTATCAAACAACCTAGTACTTTTTGTTAATATAACCGAAACAAATTCATTTAAGTCAGGGAGTCCTGAACACAACCTCATGGGTCCTGAGTCAACACGTTGGCCGTTGGTCGGCTTAGAGCCCCTTGCGTTGTAAGGAAGGGTAAAATTTAACCCCCCACCCCACCCCAAGTTTTTCCATTGGATGTATAAAATAATTTAAAAAAAACCAACCTAGGTTTGTATTTTTTCTATTACCTATAAATGTAAAGATAAATTTGTTTTTTTTTTTTTATAAAAGTAACTTATAATTTATTTTGGTTTTTCCCCCAAATTCGTTAGCAAACACAGGCACCTGACCATGCTGACGTTACTTATTTTTCTTTTAATAAAAAAAAAAATTATACACATACCTGTTTATTATTAGGTATGTGTATATATTTTTTTTATTAAAGGAAAATAAGAAACGTCAGGTGCCTGTGTTAGCAAAATATATTTTCTTCTGAAACGAAGGTCAAGGTCCATAACTCTAGTATACTCTCCTGCGAAAGGAGGTAGAATATTCTAGTTTCGTTTATCGAAATACGTGAGTCGTGACTAACGTGTATTTTATTTTTGCAGACAGCTTGAGGTAAGGTTATTGTACAGTAATTGGAAGTTTATAATACATAGAAAAGTCGTTCATTAAATAAATTTTTTGTTCTGATAATTAAAAAAAGAGTAATGCAGTCCCATGAATTCAATACGACGAAAAGTAAATATTTATCGAATATGTCCGCTTTGCAGATTTACAGTTCTTCTTCCCTTTATGGAGAGTACTCAAAATGAGTGTCAATACTCCAGTAATTCTGTGGTGAACAGTTATAAACCTATGTACATTCGTATTAAAAGAGGTAAAAAGTTAAAACTGGACAGTTTAATGGTGTAAAGTGACTAGAATCTCAGACACGCTGATGGCCTGAATGTGTCCACTGATGGTGAATTCCTGATTGTGGCTGGTATATTTTTCCATGCTATGATAGTTGCTGGTATGAATGAGTATTTGTGGACATCAACCCTGTTGCTGATTTGGCAGATTTTGTTTGCCATAGAACCATGAGTTCTGCTGTTGGTGATATGTAGCACATGATGTACTGGAACTTCCACAGTGTGATGGTAAATTTTGTAGAACATGATCACACGGTTCCGGGCCCTCTGATGTTCTAATGGTTCCCAGCCGAGTTGGTTTAGCATGGTGGTCACACTTCCAGGGTCCCTTGACGAGTAATCACCACTGGTGAACCTTGCTGCCCGGCGTTGATAATGTCATTCAGGTATTGTTGGTAAGCAAGGCAAATAGTAAGCTGGCACTCTGACTTAAGAGACAGGTACCTTTGCTGGTCACGCTGCTTCTTTGTCTGCTTGGCCTTTTGCAATGCACGTAATTTCCTGCGTGCTATACGTGTGCTAGCTGTGTTGATCCAAGTGTTACATTTCCTGGATCATGTGACCTTGTGAGGAACATGTTGGGTCATGATGCTAAGTGTAGTGTCTCTGAAAAGGTCCCAGTGAGTGTCAACAGAAGTGAAGTTAATCTTAGGATATGAAACATTTTATTGGATTGTTATCTTTGTTGTTTATTTTCAGATATGGTACGAGTATTGTTTCTGCATCCAGATTTGGGAATTGGAGGCGCTGAACGTGCTGTAATAGATGCGGCACTGGCACTGAAATCAAAAGGCCACCAAGTGCAATTTGTGACTGCCCATCATGACCCTTCACACTGTTTTCAAGAGACCAAGGATGGAACTTTAAAAGTTACATGTGTTGGAGACTGGCTTCCACGGAAACTCTTTGGCAGATTCTATGCACTGTGTGCTTACATTAGAATGATATATGCAGCACTGTATGTTGTTCTTAACCCCTTTCTGCAAATTGATGTTGTTTTCTGTGACCAAATATCTGCATGTATTCCAGTACTCTTACTATCCCCTGTCAGAATTTTGTTTTACTGTCATTTTCCTGATATGCTTCTTACCAAAAGACAAAGTTTTTTGAAGACATTGTACAGAAAACCTATTGACAAGCTGGAAGAGTGGACTACTGGTCTGGCCCACAAAGTTCTTGTGAATAGTCATTTTACAGGTATTTTTGGGCTTGATAGTTCAGTTCTTAGTTCAGTTATTATTCATAAGAGAACAACTTCAATTAAGGACATAGGCAATATACCTTACCTACTGATAATTTTTCATGATACATGTATTCCTCAATTAAGATTATAGCGTCATCATAGACAAAAAAATCAGCATGCGATACCAGGGTTTTTTGAAAGATATTAATTGATGGAAATTCTTGGATGATTCAAAGAAAAATACATCAAAAATACTAAACATATATTATAGTTGTTTCTTTTATCAAAATTTGTTTTAGAAGAAGTGTACAACACCATATATAGACATTAAAATTTAGCACACAGTTCCTTCAAGAATTGGAACTCTTCAACTCCATGGAAAAAGACAAAAATGTCTAAACTACGTTGCATATGTCCTTAAAAAATCTGTTTTTCTAACCCCAATTTCTGAATGTTTTTGAATTACTTTTTTCAGCCGGGATATTTAAGGATACTTTCAAGTCACTGAGTCATGTGCAGCCTGCAGTTTTGTACCCAATACCTGACTTCAATGCCCTGAAAAAACCAGTGGACATGGCATTTATGGCAGTTCTTCCTCAAAAGCCTGTCTCATTCCTTTCCATCAATAGATATGAAAGAAAAAAGAATATTTCCCTTGCAGTAATGGCTTTTGGTAAGTTTAAATACCATGGATCAACCCATTCTATGTAATGATGATTCAGTATTCTTACACAAAGTGAAGGACATGTTGCCATTTTTTTTAATTTACATGTATTTTTAACTATTTGTATTTGACATTGTAGATCTTCTGGTAGAGAAGCATGGAAACTCCAATTGTCAACTCATAATTGCTGGAGGTTATGATGAAAGGGTGACAGAAAACAGGGAATACTACCAAGAACTGAAAAACCTTGTCGACAAAATGGGGCTCACAGAAAATGTTACTTTTCTCAGATCATTTTCTGATGCCCAGAAACGTTCCTTACTGTCCTTTGCCACATGTTTACTGTACACACCGGAATATGAACATTTTGGAATTGTACCCATTGAGGCCATGTATTTACAATGTCCAGTCATTGCTACTAACAGTGGGGGGCCGCTGGAAACTATTGCAGATGGGGAAACAGGCTTCTTGTGTGATCCTGCACCTGATGTATTTTGTGAGGCCATGAGTAAATTTCTGACCAATGAAAACTTGCACAAGAAGATGGGAGAGGCTGGGAAAAAGAGAGTGACAGAAAAATTCTCTTTTGAACAGTTTACAGAGCAGCTTTGCAATATTGTTGAAGATCTGATGCAAGACAAATCTCACAATATTTCCCCCATCTGGATTTTGACAATCATTTCTATTGTTGTCATATTATTCATTGCTATTTTTCCTTGGTTTTAACTTTAAATGAAATGATTGACAATAAGATCTTACCACAAAAGTACGTTGACTGGTTGAAGGCAATAGTTGATGTGTCAGACGGGGGTGTAAATGTTGTCCATGGCAGAAGGCCATGGGCAACAGTTTGTTCTTAAATCCAACGGATCAGCCTTCACCTCAGACCTCTTTCAACAACTATTTTGTTATATCCATATGAAGAATGAAATCTGAGAGTGTTAATCCAGGACTATGATTTATCTGTTCCACTGCAGCAAAGAAAACACAACATTCTTCTGCAATCTCAAACTCTGCATTATTTCAAAATTGTGCTTTTATTTTTAATATATTAATTTTTTTGTATTGTGGAAATCATAGATTTTCTCAATCTGAACCTCATATCTTTTATGTATTTCAAACTTTAATTCAAAGAAATATATGGGACACATGTTTGTTCATGTAGTTAGTAGCCAGTACGAATGAAAATATATATAAGTGTACACATTTTACTTTTCTCTTTAAAACTGTTTCTGCAAGTGTACTTTTTTTTTTTTCTAAAGAGACTGAAAATAAATGAATGAAATGACATTTTATTGAAATGTAAGATTTATGAACTCAATTTAAATAGAAATTCAGGAAATATATACATATGATTTCCTTATATTCACTTCACTCCTCATGTCATTATTGGAGGTGAATGCTTCACTTCTCGTGTTTTTAATAGTGGAGACAAACATTTCACTACTTATGTTCCCATAAAAATTGTAAAACACAGTATCACCCTGCTGCCTTGTTTTCAGTCATTCATGTTTTGGATCATTGGAACCTGACAAAAAATTGACTTGTCTGCATTCCAGTGAAAATTCCCAATTTTCTATTATCACCAAAAACAAGAAATTATAAATTTCATTCATTTTCACATCCATTCACGGAGAATTCAGCTTAGTGTTGTAGACTGACCTGCAGCCTGTCTTATGAGTTTACCGGTGAATTTGAATCAGACTTTGGGTTTCTTCCAGACAGGTTCATCTTCATCTTCCTCCTCCTCCTTCTCTTCCTCCTGGAAGAGTTTCTCAGGCTGGGTCCTGTTGTAGTAATTGGAAAAATTTCAATTTATAGAAAAAGGCAAAGAGTTCATGATTAAGGTAAATACTCAATCACTAAGATTTTAAAGTTAATGTTTTAAAGTATAATTACATGGAATGATTTACAACAAACATTTTAAACAGAGATCATGACCTCGTTGTAAGAGTCGATACACACATCAATAAAAATAAGATGAACATACTTTTTGTAAGCAGGATCAATCCAGAATGGATTTTCTGCTGCCTCTTTGGCATGTCTTAAAATGGCTGCCCTGGGGTCGTTTTCGTATTTGTCAGGTTTCCTCTTCACCAGACTCTGAGCCACATACTGAGCCAGTGTAGCTCCCTTCATACCGATCCGACCACCCTCACCTAAAACAGAGGCTCTCATTGTATACATCAGCTTGTATTAATCACAAAAGCCATATACTGTATACAGGGAAATTTTCGCCCCCGTTTTATTTTCGCCCCTTTTGCCCTCTTCTTGATTGGGTGAATTTAAAATGGGGCGAATTCAAATTACACAGTATAATGTCTTAAACAGAACTATGACGGGGCGAATTTAAAATGGGGCAAAATTGTTTGCAAGTACAAAAGGGCGAAAATAACACGGGGCGAAAATAACCCTGTATACAGTATTCAGTTAAAAGATATTAATTCACCTAAAACAGAGTATCTCATTGTAAACATCTACTGGTATTTATTACAAAAGCCATACATTTAGTTGAAAGATAATAATTAGTAAGATTATAGGAACATTAAAATATAGGTTCCTTGTACTGTTCCTTGGTCACAACCAGATATCCGAATGTGTTCTTACCTGGTCCTGTGATGGGTAAATCTGGACGTTTCGATTTAATGGGATCCTTTCGGACTTTCTCTTCGAATTTCTTTGTACTTGTGGTTTTGTTTTCTTTGAACATTGGCAATGCATATGCTGCAAGAACAAACATTGTTTTGATATTCTCATATTTCAAATCTATTCCATATGTTAAATTAGTGCAAAATAGCTGTGCTTTAATGGCAACAGACTTACGTGTGATGATTTGCTGTGATGCCATAGCCAGCACCTGCTTGGATTTTCTGGGTTGCTTCACCATACAAAGCATAGCTCCCCTGTTAAAACAAATTCAATAATGTGATATTTAATGAGTTAAATATTTTTAGTGTACTTTTATGATATTCTACCTTTTGAACTACATGTATGCGCATAAATTTGTGTTTATGATAATGCAGTACATGTATAACACTAAAACCATATTATTTTGGACTTTTGCAAGGAGCGCTGACTTTTACAGTTCATGAGTTGACGACTTACTTTTACACTAGGACAATGTATGGAAGTCTTTATAATATAAATATTTAGCTCAGCATATAATTTATATAATATAACGGATTATTTCAATGCACATATAAGTTGTCCTTGAAGAAAACGACAACCACTCTACCCTCAACACCCGGCCTCTGCATGCAAGTGCCCCAACACTAAACCTTTGATCATGAGAAAGGTTTTCTTATTTGTTATCAATTCTGTACCTCCCTACATATACAGGTTTAAATGTCCAAGTAAACCATCAACTGTAAAAGTCGGTGCTTCTCTCAAAAGTCCTTTAGTGGTAATCAACTTGTATAATCATTGAAGATTATGTTTGAGCTAAATTTTTAGTACATTTAATAATGTACATCTACAGTAGCTCTTGCTTTACCTATGACTCTTGTCTGGATCATAAAACAGGCGAGCCTTCCCGTCACTACAGCCAATCACAATCTGGTTTAGTTTCGGATGCCATATACAGCGTACAACACTCTGTGTAAATAAGACGACAAAGAATTAACAATCTGAACAAAAAACATTCAGATCTATTAAATAATCCATAATTTTATTAACAAATAAATTTTTCAATATAAAAATATATAAAAAATATATAATATAATAAAAGATGTTTCATTTTTAATTTGTTCAAGGGAAAGATAACTGAGGTAAGAAGTCTTACGGATTCGTTCACAGCGATTTCTGACACTGTGTTTAAGGACTCACGCTCCATAAAGATAAGCTTTCCGTCTCCCTGCTTCTTTACTGAGGTTCCTGTTAATACCATTCTGTCATCAGGACTGAAGATGCAGTCAGTTCTAAAATAGACACATTCATTAACTTCTTAATACATGTATCAGTTTTTGTTAAAATAAATGCATTCTTAAGTATAGAGAAGATCTTTAACATTTTTTTTTCAAATCTTACTTACACTGGATAGTAGCTGACCAAATTTTCTCGTACTTTTAATGGTTTCTTGAAATTCCTTATGTCCCATAATTTAAGTGTGTCATCACCTAAAAATTAAAGTGACAATATGGCGCATCTCTTCAAAAACAGACCTGTTAAAATTTTCCTATAGGATTTGGAATTTTTTTCATACTCATAAATATATACATGTACACTTTCAGAAAATTACTAGTTTCATAAGTAAATAATTCTAATTATTTCATTAAAATTAATAATCATTTATGGTACATAAATATATACATCGCAACGTGTTCGAGGCTCCACATTCCATGCTATACACGCATGCGTATAGTTTTCATAAACAAAACAGCATGGTAAGAGAGGGAAGCCCGGTAGGCCTGCTACAATGACAAAGTCGACCAAAACGAAACCAAAAATAGGGCTTGAAATTAAAAAGCAACTTTCCTGACAAAAATTTAGTTGTGAGATTAATATAATCATTGGTTGAAGAAGAAACGGGATCTCGTCGACATTCACATGGGGCTCGCGAAGGTTCTACCCTACACATTTGTTGATACATGTACATATATGCTATCATTTCTCATTTTTACTCAACATAAAAATGAACTTATGACATATAAAAATTATTGCCATTTGAAGTGCAAATTGTATTGGATGCAGAAAGATATTTTGTTTGACATTTTGTCACGATGACGTATGATTTGGTGGATTTTCCTTTCCTGCACCCCAATATACAAAACGTCAACATTGTACTTAATCGTGTTAAATTCATCTGAATGCAGACTAAAATGTTAACTATTATAATTTACTGGAGAGTTATGATATTTTGATTCTGAGAATTGCTTTTACTTAATATTCCATTATAATTGTAATTCCTACATTGTATGCACGTGCCAAGACTTCTGATTTCTTGTGGCGTAATCCAAATGATCTTGAAAAAGGACAAAGGAAACCCTCTGATCTACATACATGTACTGTGGGTCATCAAACCCCAAGAATAAAGTCTCCATGTATCTTACTTCAAAAACCATGAGGAAAGTAAATATACCTCTGACCCTCAAATTCTAGGGCATTCAATAATTTTTGTATCTATTTAAAAACTGAATCATTAATAAAAACTTTAAATGGAGTAAATTTGAAATAGAAAGATCTGCAATTTACCTCCTCTAGAAGCCAGACATTGTCCATCATATGAGAAACACAAACAGGAAGTATCTGTACCATTCATATGACATCCTCTGTTTAGGAGGGCCACATTTACCTGTCAATGTCAAATTACATGTATAATAAAAATTAAATACATCTAAAAAAAAATTTCATGTGGCAAGTCTACAACTCATGTATTAGAATTGGGGGGGGGGGGGGATATAAATGAAAGCTTTTGTAGACATGGACATATTTACTTTGAAATAATTTTTTGTTGGGTGTAATATACATGTAAATTTGACTCCCCCCTCCAAAAAAATTAAATTCAAAAAGTGGTTCTTTTTTTTTTTTAAAAATAAATATTATTCATCAATATCAGACCTATAACCTCTTTATAATTTAATATACATGTCAGAGTTATCTTTTAGCAACTACAGATATTTAATAAAACATTCACAGTAAGGTGTTATAAAACTTTCTTACAAAGTTTTTATTATGATCCCAGATTTGAATTGATCCATCCTGACACCCTGCTGCCACCCAGCGACCATCATTACTGTAGGTACAGGCCGTGGGGACAAGTTTCCTCCCTTGCTGAGACTTTGGTTTTATACAGTTTTTGTGTTTCTTTCCCTCTGTGTTTACATCCCACAATCTCACTGTACTATAAATAGAATAAACAAAAACATTTTTTTCCATTTCCACAAAATGTTAATTCTGAGCTAGTAAGTATGAGCATGTATTAAAAAAATTTTTGTCTGCAAGCTTGTCAGTGTCTTTCATTAAATGTTCATGTATTTACTAAAAGGGGAAATCACACACCCATCATTGGAACATGTCATGAATTCTTCTTTCATCTTCGGATTCCAGCAACCTCCATTTAACATAGCTGTGTGTCCCTGCAAGACAAACAAATTCAGTCAAAAAGTGTCACAAATAATTTTAAAATTAAGCAATTAAAAGGGGGATGACATTTCCAAGAATTTAATTTTGTTTTAAGTTACATGTATTGATTAGATTTCTGACTGCCAACTTCAAACTAACACAAAACATTGCTCTAAGAATTAAAAAACTTTAATGTCCATTTAAGCTTATATACTTATCTATCATGAAAGGGAAGCTATTGAATTACTCTTGTAAAATGTAGAATTCAAAGTTCATTTGGAGAAATTTTCTTTAAACTGCATCAAAATTCTACCTTGGTACTAGCCATATCCACTAAATAGGGGTCTCCTTTAGCACACTCAAGCTTCTCAAAACCATCACGGTCCATGACTTTGGCACGGGAATTAGCTGCTACTATCAGTATCATTTCACCTGTGGCACTATACTGCAGCTGCTTTATGTGATGACTGCATTTAAAATGATGATTTTATTGTTAATAAATTTTACCAGTAACTTTGGATTCAAATATTTTGAAATCTTATTCATACAACTTTAATTAGTTCCACAGTTATAATGAACACTAAATGAATTCCAGTAAAAGAATTTTTAGGAATTGTTTATTGAATTAAGGCGAGACTTTCACCTTTCACATGGCTTTATGTTCCTGAATGACTGTAAACTCTGATCCATCCCAGCAAAATCCCAGAACTTGACAATGAAGTCATGTCCACCCGTTACAAGCCGAGCCCCTGCAGGATCCAGGGCTAAAGCAGACACCTACAATTATAATGTTTCTGAAGAGATATCTTGAAATTACAATGTCCACTATTACAATTTTATATGTAAAATATTTTTATATGTTATATTTTATATTGTCAAATGTTTGCTAATAATACTTTATGTAAAAGAAAAGAAAATCTTACAGCTTTGGATCCATGGTCAAGAGATATCTCATGAGAAGAAGGGATTTTCTTATCTAAGGTCTGAAAAGAAAAGAAAACAAAATAAGATAAAAACCAAGGTTATGGGTTATTATTGTACTTAGCCTTCTCTTTTAGTACTATTCCTCTTAAATGGAACTCTTGAATTGAATTCAAAATCCTCTTGAATGGAACATGGTCCTTTTCAAAAAAACAGGCCCAGATGTATTCTCTTTTTTTTCTATTTTACAACACTCTTCATAAAGAGAAGGAAAAAAAATCAAGATTTTTGTCATACATCTGATATTCTCTCACAATGCGATAGAATATAAGAACTATATGCGGTATATTGCATATGTTTGCCCCCACAGAAGTCAAATTTTGAAAACTTCCTGAAATGTGCTGAATTCAATAAATTGTACGAGAAATATAAGTTAACAGAAAATATTATAGTTCCAGAGCAGCGTATTCACAATTTCTGTTTTTATGACGTCACAAACTAGTCCGATTTTATATCCTTTTTCAGAAAGAGGACAAAATGGACAAAATTTCAACAATTTAAGCTTTAAAATTTATAGAGCGCATGTGTGTTCAGGAACAATATTGACATATTTCATTGATATTATCATTCTACACATTATATCAAAATATTTATCCTGAACACACATGCGCTCGGTGACTTTTATTTAAAATATCGACGAAATATGTACATTTTTCTGCAAAATTCATAAAAAACTGAAATTACGTCATATTTGTGACGTCATTACGTACATATGACGTCATTACTTATGAAATTATTTAGTGCTTTGAAGTCAGCATATACTCCCCTGTTTAAGGACTTAATTAAATGTTACTCCATCAAAGTTTGATTTTTGGGGGCAAATGTTGGTTAATACCACATATAGTTCTTTGATTGGCTTTCACACTGTAAAAGATATCACTTTCATTCAATAAATAAATCACAGTATTTCACTGTTGAAAAGGTAATAAAGTCCTATATTTACCTCTTCTTCCTCCTCTTCATCTTCTTCATCATCTGAATCTTTTGATGAGGACAAACCAGGAGGTAATGGAGGACCTATCATGTCATCATCATCATCTGTATCTTTTTTGGATCCTTTGGCTATACCTGGAGGAAGTGGGGGTCCTATCATATCTTCCTCATCACTACTTTTGTCAGATGGCTTAGAATTTTTTGAAATTTGAGTTTTGGAAGATTCAGTTTCTTCAGCAGATTTATGAGCCACAGCAGCTGGTGGAGGTGGGCCTATGATGTCTTCATTATCGTTTTCCGTACTATGTTTGTCATCCTCAAATTTTCCTAAAAATAGCATTCTTTGTAAATTTCTGGGTTTAAAATAATAAAGAATATAGCAAGAATAGAGATTTTAGATATTATACCTTGGTTACGCTCTAAGGCAGTTTGTCTGGCTTCTTTAAACATGTCCATAAAATCAAAAGTACGAGCCTTCTTCTTAGATCCTTTAATATAATAAATTAGATTAAAACACAAGTTTATGGTTGTGTAAACCTAAGGATTATTAACATTATTATGCATTGCACAGTTGTTGTAAATTCAGTTAAGACAGTGACATATAAACTTGTTATACATCACTGGTTAAAAAAGTATTATCTTAATCTATTCAATATTTAAAAGTTTTAACAGGTTGGGCACAGTTCCTTTTTCGGGGAAGTATTACTGTAAAAGGGAACTATTACTCTTTTCAGTAATAAAAAACATTACTGAATTCGGGAATTTTTACTCATTTAGCCTCTATTCTTGTGTTTGTTTTGAATAAAAGATAAAGTGCAAGAATATTTTCACATCCTCTAAATATTTATTGTCTATTACGTGTATGTGTGCTCAAAACTGCAATATTTATTGCTGCAAAAAGCTGAAAAAGAGTGATGAAATATTTCTATGCTATAGATTTCTTACGGTAGCTTACCTGTGTTAAAATTGTGATAATGGATACGTTCAGCACTTGCTTACTCGTTCATGAGATTATTCGTTCTAATTTAATTTAATACTATTTCTTTAAATGAAATCATAATAATAATTTTAAATATCATTGCTTCTTTTACAGATGAAAATAATTATTTGAAATATTAAATTTCAAACGACATTCTTTTAAAATTGTCCTGGAATGAATGTCCGTATTAGATTCCATACTTTTGGTACCATTATCAACAGGGAAAATTATTAAATCTCATTTTACTCTTGTCTGCAGCAATGGAGGTCCAAATTTTTCAGTCAGCGAGGTTTGTTTGATAAAGATAAAATACATCACACTGTATTTTTTATGCACTTTTTATTTAATGAGTGGATTAGAGGCATTATTAAAAAATGTGACAAAAATTCCCCAATTGAGTAATGTTTTTATTACTGAAAAGAGTAATAGTTCCCTTTTGTAGTAATACTTCCCCGAAAAAGGAACTGTGCCCAACCTGTTTAAGAACTTTAGATCTAAAGCCTATCCGAAAGTATTTTTTTTTTAAATTAGACAAACCATCATTGGTTTTATCAGTCATATCCAATGCCAATGAACACTTTCAACTGTGAACTTTAAGTGAAAATCGGTCGAACTCTTCAATCAAATGTAACATCTGCAAAAGAAAGTCGAAAGTTTAGTAATTTACTTATATCGTTCGAATTTCCTCCATACTAAATAATTGCACGGTTTCTCCTGTATTCCTGCACGTGTGTTAAGCATTCGAGTGCAATTATAAATATTCAAATCGACTTATAAGTCTCACAGAACCTTAAATTTTAAATAATTACCTGCTAGATTTGTCGTAATCTTTAAGCATGTTATAATGGTGCGATCAATCGTTGTTTTCTACCGGAAGTGTAATTTCTCATGAGTGAATTGATCCATAAATTATTCGATTCGATTCTCTCAAATATCCAGAAATTCCCGAAAATTGAAAAAAACTTTATAAAACAAGGAGAAAATGTATTATTACGCCTTCTAAGGCGTATCATCGCAAAATGGAGAGGGTCGTTTAATCTCATTCGTCTAGCAATCTGTCCGTCTTTCACCAAAACTTTCAATGGTGAAAACTTATGACGATAACGTAAGGGGGTTGGGTTCTCTAAATTTGCTTTTTTGTCCACCCTTTCGCGAAAGCGAGGGGACATTAAATCTTATTCGTCCGTCCGTCTGTCCGTCTGCCACAAAAACTTTAACCTTGCGTGGTTATAATTTTTGAATGAGAAGAGTTTTCATATTTCACATTACTATTTATACCTGTGGCAAGATCTTTCCAAATATGCCATTATTTTTTATCCCTCGACCTTGAAGTTTGACCTACTTTACTGAAAAAAAAACAAGATGTGCTCAAAGTAGGGTATTCTCACTGGAAATACAATTGTGAAATATAAAAGTAGGCTAAGGTTAAAGTTTTTTTTTTCAAAAGTACGGAAATCTCTAAGGTCAAGGTCAAAAGGTCAAGGTAATTGGCCTTTTGAAATTGGCCAATGAAAGGTCTTGCGACAAAGAATACATTTTTGTAGCATGGAAGCCCTAGCCCTAACCCTTTAAAAGTTATGGCCAAGGTTAAATTTTTTTTAAAGTAGGTCAAACTCCTAGGTCAAGGTCAAAGAGTCAAAATTCCTGATATCACATGCAAGGTCTTATCACTGGGATTAATTATGAATAGTGTGAAAGCATTAGCCTTACTCCTCAAAATTTATGGTCAAGTTTTTTTTCAAAGTATGTCAAACTCCAAGGGCATGATCAAAGGATCAAAGCTCTTGGTATCCAATGAAGAATCTTCTCATAAGGATTACATATGTGAAGTACGAGAGAACTAGCCCTTTGCGTTCAAAAGTTATGGCCAAGATTAAAGTTTTTTCCTTAGTACCTAAATCTCTCTAAGGTCAAAAGGTCAAGGTAATTGGTATCCAATGGAAGGCCTTGCCACAAAGAATACATATGTGAAGTATGGAAGCCCTAGTCCCCACCCTTTAAAAGTTATGGCCAAGGTTAAAAATTCTAAAAAGTAGGTCAAATCCCAAGGTCAAAGGGTCAAAGCTCTTGATATCAAATGAAAGGTCTTGTCACAAGGATTAAATATGTAAAGTATGAAAGCACTACCTCAAACTTTTCAAAGTACTTGGTATCCAATGAAAGGTCTTCTCACAGGGATTGCACATGTAAAGTATAAAAGCACTAGCCCTAACAATTCAAAAGTTACGATCAAGGTTAAAGATTTTTTTCATAGTACGGAAATCTCCAAGGTCAAAAGGTCAAAGTTGTTGGTACTCAATGAAAGGTCCGTTCACAAGGAATACATGTATAAAGTATTAAAGTCCTGGTATCTACTGTTCAAAAGATATGGCCAAAGTAATAGTTTGGAATTTTTGTGTTACAGTGGATCAAACTCCAAGGTCAAGGTCAAAAGGTCAAATTTAGTGGTACCCAAAGAAAGGTCTTGTCACAAGGAATACACATGTGAAATATGAAAATCGTAGCTCCACAAAATCAAAAACTATGGGCAAGGTAAAAGTTTTTGCAAACAAACAGACAGACAGACAGGTTTACGGGGGCATAAAAAACAAAAAAGAATACATTACTTTAAATTGGTCATACATGTAACTTTTGAAAGAGAAAAGATAGGTTTTTCATAATATGACACATACATATCCTTTCTAATTATACTTTGATGTTTGATCCTGGGACCTTGACCATGAGGGTTGACCTACATTTCAAAAATGCTATTTTTCCTTTTTACATTTGATTGAGAAGAGATATATCTTTCATATTTGACAATCAGACATGTGCATTACCTGTGATAAGATGTTTCCGAGGATGCCTTGACCTTCATGCATGTTTGAACTACTTTTCAAAAAATATTTTTATGCCCCCTTAAACGAAGTTTCGGGGTATTTTTATGCCCCCGTAAATGAAGTTTCATGGGTATATAGTTTTTGTCGTGTCCGTCCGTCTGTCTCTCTCTCTGTCTGTTTGTCTACAAAAACTTTAACCTTGCCCATGACTTTTGATTTAGTAGAGCTTTGACTTTCATATTTCACATGTGTATTTCTTGTGACAAGACCTTTCTTTGAAACCACCAAATTTGACATTTTGACCTTGACCTTGGAGTTTGACTCACTTTTACACAAAAATTCCAAACTTTTACTTTGGCCATATATTTTGAACAGTAAATACCACTGTCCAGGACTTTTTTACTTCATATATGTAATTTTTGTGGAAAGACCTTTCATTGAGTACCAACAACTTTGACCTCTTGACCTTGACCTTGGAGATTTCTGTACTTATGGAAAACTATAACCTTGGCCATAACTTATGAAGGGTAAGGACTAGAGCTTTCATACTTCACTTATGAAATTATTTCAAAAAGACGCTTCATTGAATACCAAGAACCTTGACCCTTTGACATTGACCTTGGAGTTTGACCTGCTTTTAAGATACAACCTTCACCATATTTTTGAAAGGTTAGGATTATGGCTTTCATACTTCAC